>NC_089580.1:155243202-155599660 GCF_019320115.1 Miscanthus floridulus | reverse complement strand
CGGGTCTGCTGGGACGATGAAGCTAACACGCAGCGTCCCCTACCTGGCGCGCCAACTGTCGGTGTTTTGGAACCGGGGGTCCCTCAACCAATGAGTGAATTTGTGCTGCGTGCCCCTAATCCCGGATGGTGATGCAAAGAGACACAGGGTTTATACTGGTTTAGGCAATCGAGGCCCTACGTCCAGTCTAGGAGATCGATCTTATGTTCCTTGCACCGGAGTGCTCGTAGTAGGGGATTACAAACTAGGTGAGAGAGGGAGCTAGCCCCAGGTCTCGGCGAGGGTGGTGCGGGCTGCTTGAGGCGTTGTTCTCAAGCAGCGTAGAAGTGTGTCGTTCTATCGGTGTGTTCGTCCCCCCTTTTTTTCTCTCTACGAGGCCCAAGTCCTCTCCTTTTATAGTTGAAGGGAGGACGAAGGTAGTACATGTATCACTATGCGACGTCGTGCCAATAGAAGTGGCACGTCCGAACCCTGTGGCCTGTTCCGGTGGCGGCGTGGCCGTAGGAGCGATTCGTCCTTGGAATACTGGAGCGACGTGGTTGTTCCATCAGGTCCTGTGCGTCGTGGGAGCCCCAGGAATGTCTCGGAGCGGACGTGACGGCGAACGTGCAAGCCTTGGTGGACAGATTGTGCGTGAGGCCGAGGCCTGGTTGGTGCCGAGGCTTGTACTGCGGTGGGGGTCTCGGTGGGCACGAACCCCGAGATTGCCGAGGCCCCGGTGTATAGTGCCGAGGCCTTGAGCGGGCGGCGGGTCGCGGGTGCAGCGTTAGGACACAGTGGCTGGTAACCCCCGTCATGCTCTGTCCCAGGTGCTGATCGTGGACACAGTGCCGGGACACAGTTGCTGGTAACCCCCGTCGTGCCCTGTCCCAGCCGGTACGGCGCTGATGTGACTTCGGGCCGCATCGGCCATTCTGTGACGTTGAGCCGCTGTCTGGCGGAGATTGCGGGAGTGGTTGAAAGTATTAATGAGACGTGACGCGCTATCGGGAGGGTCGACCGAGACGGGGGGCGACGGACCACGGACAAGCCGGCCCCGAGCGACACAGAGAATGAGGCCTCACGTGAGACAGAGGTCAGGCCCCTCGCCGAGGCCTCGCGCGAGAGGCCTCACGTGATACGGAGAACGCGCTTCCCACCGAGGCCTTCCATGAAGAGCCTCGGGCGGGGCGGAGGCGGCGTTTCTTGCCGAGGCCTTCCCTGGGGAGCCTCGCGCGGAGCGGAGTTGGCGTCAGGATGCCTGAGACCTCCTGCTCTATGAATGGGGGCGGCGTGTCCGAGCCCTGTAGCCGGCCACTATTGTGGTATGGTCGATGGAGTGGCCTCGTCCTTGTCGTGCAGACGTGACGCGCCGGTCATACTTGATCTTGTGCGTCATGGGGCTCCAGTACGGCTTGATGTAGGATATGGCGGGTGACGTGCTGGTCATCGTGCGCTGACGTTGTAGGGAGCTGTGGCTCTGCAGATGGCGAGGCCGAGCCATCGTGGGGGGTTCGGCGGACATGGATCCTCAGGCTGCCGAGCCCCTGAAGCATACTACCGAGGCCTTAGGGGGAATTATTGATCCTGAGTGCTGATTCCGAGGCCATAGTATCTCAGACGTGGCTCCCCACGCTGTGTTGTTCTCGGAGCAGGAGTTGGCAGCACAGTGAGGCATGGGCGTCAACCACGTGCTTTAGTGGTTAGCACAGTGGCGGGTAACCTCTGCCCAGTCCTGCCTCCTGTCCCATCGGCCATTCTGCTGTACTGTGCCGAGCATGCGGCCGATGTCAGGGGTAGCAGTTGGCTGAGTTAATGTGACACGACGTTTTGTCAGAGGGCGGGTGAAGGAAGAGGCAGCGGAGTGCTGCCGAGCCCGCCTCGCGCGAGACAGAGAGTCGGCGGCCCGGCCGAGGCCCTTGGTGGGGGGTCGCTCGAGGCCAGCGGTGAGGGGGCCTCGGGCGAGTCGGAGAATCGGCCGAGGCCAGCGGTGTTTAGCTGGTTTTGACTTTTACGAAGTCTAAGCAGCCGTTTTTTGGTTCTTGCTTAGGGTACCCCTTCTCACTGTATCCGACAGTAGTCCTGCGGGATGTCCCTATTGTGCCACATGCCACCCGGTGGATGTGCCACACCCGTTGCCACCTCAATGATCATGTTTTGCCTGCCCATTGGAACCACCAATTTGCAACTGGTTGGTGCCCGTATGCGATCGATGGGGGTTCTGGTTGCATTGGAACCTTGACTGCTGGGAACATCCGGAGGGCTGCCAACTACCGCCAGTTCTCTGGGTGGCCTCATTGGTGTTTGTGGCTCCATCGTAGACAGTCCTTTCTCCACCAACATCTTTTCAACTAGAGCCTTCACTTGGCGCTCAAGATTAGACTCTCGGTCTCTGCCATGTTTCTTATACATGTGCCTCTCCTCTACGAATCCGTGCTTCCAGGACATCCTCTTCCCTAGCCCCCTGGTGCGTCCTGTGTGCTCGGGGTTTCCCAAGGCAACGGTAGGCTCGTCCCTCTCTTTGGAAGGGTTGAATGCGCCCTTCTCCTTGTCTTTAGCAAGTTTCAGTATCTTTGATACTACATCTTCGGTCTTCGGCTTAGCAAACTTGAGGCTACTACCGGATGAATCCACACTCCTCGCGTATATCCACTATTTGAGGCGTGGCTTCAACTTCGGCACTTCCATATTCCCGGCAGCTTCGGCCTCTGAGTCCATCTTCCTAAAGACCTCTTGCTTGCCAGCGTAGCCACCGAGGCCTAGACGAGGGTAGTGTTGGTTCTTCTTCGCCTACTCGCTGTTACGGGCACTGAGGGCCAATGATGCCTCTGAAGTCTTCTCAGCCACGAGCTCCTCCCATTGACTAGGAGTTATATTGCCATACTCGTGGAAAGGAGTTAACTTTTGTTGGATAAAGTTCTTGTTCAGATCCGACCGCCAACATCGGAAGCTCTACCCCATTATCTTAAAAGCATTTTCTTGTACCAACTTGTGCGTTCCCTCCAAAAACCTAAAGTTCTGCTTTAGCTTCTCCCATAGATCTACCTTTTGGCTCATAGGTACAAGATTCCAGCCACGGATAGCTGGGTTCAACTTATCTCTAACTACAAACCCGATGTGATTACGGAATTTCACCCTGTATGTATATGGCTCAAGGATCTGCTCGTCTGGCCCGACCTCCATTATCACATAGCATGCCTTGTCGTGATATTGGTTTGGCTTTCTAATCCCCTCTTGTTTCCTCTTTGGCTGGGCAGTCTCAGTCGTGGTTGTGTCCTGAGGTTGTGGAGCGGAGGCCTCATTGTGAGTATTTGTGGCTCCTTCCTCTGATCTCCTTTGCCCCGCTACGCATTGTCCGACAAGACGAGCCGGAGGCCGACGTCGTCTTTTCAGAGGTTGAGTATGGACGACCTGTGTATACGGCAGGTCAAAAGTGTTAGCAGAGGTAACATATAGCCATAGCATTAGCTAAATTTACAAGCTACTAAGGCTTTATCCGTACCTCGTCGTTCGGATCAAGATCCTTGTCCAACTCGTCCTCCGTTGGCCTCCGTCCGGGTTCTCGTGCGAAAGGATCATCAGGATTTACATATCCCCCTGATGAGGTGTCGTCATCCTCATCCTCATCCTCATCATCATCCCCTTCTTTGCCTTGGGCATCCTCTCCGCCTTCTCTTCCCTGGGCTCCCCCCATTGGATCCTCATCATCGACAAGGTCCTCCTGAGTAAGCATCACTTCTAGACCCTTTTCTAACTCATTATCGAACTGCTCCTGAGTAAGCTGGTCATCTAGTTCTTGCTCTCCATGGGATGGCTGCTCATCATTCACGGGGCATCGGGATGCACTCTTTGATGTTCGCGACATTTCGTGCCTTGTTCTAAGAGATGCAAGAAAAAAAAAGTAGTATAAGTACTAGAAGTAGTAGTACTGGTGGTAGAAGTAGTAGTACTAGTAGTACAAGTAGTAGTACTAGTATTAATAGTAGCACTAGTAGTAGTAGTACTTGTAGTAGTACTACTACTTGTAGTAATAGTAGTACTACTAGTAGTAGTATAAGTAGTAGTACTAGTAGTAGTAGTACTAGTAGTAGTAGTAGTAATAGTAATAGTAGTACCAGTAGTAGTAGTAATATGCTGAAGAAAACAAACTCGCTACTGGAAGATACATATTGGCATTCACCAGGTCTGGATCTCGCTACTGAAGGAAATAAACTCGCTACTGAAGAAAATAAACAAGTGCAGTGCTGCTAGTGAAAGCATATATCAGACTTGATCAGTACTGTAGGGATCGCTGTTGGCACAGCAACTTTGAACATTGTGCTCATGATACATGTGTTGATTGCTATGGTAATAATGACAGGAGTGCCAAGTGTGTGCTTCTTAGAGGCTTGTCCAATGCTAAAAATTTGGAGCTGGCAGTTCATTCAGTCTACATTCAGAATCGTGCAGCCCGGGAGAAGCCTCTCAAGGCTGCTCAGAGTCTTTGAAGAGGATTAAGACCAACTTATTACAACTCAACGCATCAAAGCAAGTAAAGTTTTTAAGACAAAAACAAATCAAGACTCAATTCCAAACGACGAAGGCCATCCATGGACTGCAGAGTCCACTGCTGCAGTGTGCCATCGAACTTTAGAAGTTCTGACTAGATGAAAATATTTTTGAATTATCAGATATAAAATATTTCTGACAGTTCAAATTGCACAATGAGGGTAAAAGATGACCAGTAGAATATGGAAGATAATTTTGATTTGATTCAAATAAAAAGTTTCAGCCTAGAGGGCATAAATTTTTTTCCTGCAAGATCACAAAAGCAAAATTCAAGCTGAATGAATGCATGATCACAAAAGTTTCAGCCCAGAGGGCATAAAATTTTTTCTTGCAAGATCACAAAAGCAAAAAAATTTCCTGAAAGTTTCAGCACAGGTAAACATCTGCTGAATGAATGCATGATAAAGGCTCAATTCAAGCTGGAGTGTAGCACACGATCGAACAAAAGCAAAATTTCCAGGCGGAGATTCAGCGCTGTGGGTGTGGTGCAGACTGCAGTGGCAGGCCAGCGGTCATTAGCGCCAGCCAAGAAGAGGAAAGACACAGACAGACAGGCCGGGAGCAAAGCAAAGAAAAAGGAGGCTTAATCTTAGCTTTAGCTTCACCTGTTCACCAGCTAGCATAGCTAGCTTTATTTAGTGTAGCTTGAGGTTTCAGGGCCATGCAGTGCAACTACTCCTACTCTACAGTCCTACTGCATACAGACGTAACCAAAAACAGAAAGCAAAGCTTGCTCAATCGGATTAAAGTTGCTATTTGCAGTACAGTACTATATATATGGTCTGAAAAGCAAAAGTTCAGTTCTGTTTGAAATCAAATCAAATCATCATCACGAATCAGCAGTGACCCAGGGGCACCAGTAATTAGCAAAGCGGGTCCGATCGACACCCGAGCCCAGCTTGGTTGCTGTAAATTGTCGGTCGCCGGGCGGTCAGCCAGTGAGCTACTCTACTGCTTTTGCTTGTACTGTACAGGACCACGACTCATTCTTTTTAACTCATATAACTATGTAACAGTGGGTATTTTTCTTAAAGACCTGCACTGTACATTCATTAATCATTGGAAAGCATTTTGAATTTTTTTTTTTTTACCGAGGGATGTAATATATGGAGGAACAAAAAAGGGTAGGACCTACCCATCTGTAAATACATATTTACACTACAGTCCAACAAGAACTAAACAAAAGGAAAACAAAAACAAAAAAAACTAAAGTACAAAATATTCTCTATGAGAAATGAAAAAAAAACTAATTTAGTGGCAAAGGGCATTCCAGTTGAATTTGCACATGAAGAATAACATAGGATATCACTTTTACATGACTCCTTCAGAATATGTGCCAGAGTAAAGAGTCTGCAAGCAACCGAATATGTGCCAGAGTAAAGAGTCTGTAAGCAACCACCCATCTAGTTCTCGACGAAACCCCAATCCAACCAAGCTAAACCAACAGCCGGCCCACAGTCCCATTGCCAATCCACGAACTATGGCGCCAAGATCACGGGCGGCGCGGCCCTAGGAGCGCCGGGAAACCACGCAAGTCGAAAGCGATCGATAGGGAGGAGATATGAGTGGGAAGTCATCTGGTGATGAGGGCGGACTGACCTCTGACTATCGGAGCGTCGGGGATCGACGGCTGCGAGATCAGCGGCGGTGAGACGGCGAGGGGCGTCGAGGTCGGAGAGGATGGTGAGGATGGGACGGGGGCAGCCGCACGACGAACCCTAGCCACGCGCCGTGGGAGCAGACGGACGGGCCGCGCCGAGGAGCGCTCCCAAACCCTAGCCGTCGTCGTGGCCTGGGGAACGGCGGTGGATAGGGCGGGGGCGGCGGTTAGGGTCAGGGAGACGGTGGAGGAGGCGGTGGAGGGGTCAGGGAGGGGCAGGCGATGACGGTGCAGGTGCGGCGGTGCAGGCGGCGCCGGCGGCGAAATTGGGCAGCCTGACGGTGTATGATTTCGCCCAAAGCGACGGTCACATGTAAATACCTCAGAGCCGCTGTAGGGGCGGCTGAGGTTATAAGCCGCCCCTACAGTTGATTTTTTTTTTTCAAAATACCTCAAAGCCGCTGTAGGGGCGACTGAGGTTATAAGCCGCCCCTACAGTTGATTTTTTTTTTCAAAATTCTAAATCAAAATTAATTATTCACATGTAAATAATAAATAATACAGTAAAAAATTTTATAATTATTTTTTATAGATATATTTACATATACAATAACTAAAACAACTACAACAGTTTAAAATTGCAAAATTGAACCTTTAAAAATGAAAAAAAAAATAAATTTTAAAAAATTAAAATCAAAACTACTAAAATAATTTTGAGACACCAAATGATCTCAAATGAAAATTTGATAAACATCAAAGTTGTAGAGGTCATGAAGATCTACAACTTTTATTTTGGTCATCTTGTCATTTGACAAAATTTGAACCTTCCAAATTTGAAATTTAAAAAAATGGCAAGTTCGAACCAAAATTTGAGACCCAAAATGATTTCAACATAAAAAGTGATGAATACCAAAATTGTTCAACTCATTAATATATACAACTTCTATTTTAGTCATCTTGTCATTTGACAAAATTTGAACCTTTAAAATTTGAAATTTTGAAAAACAATAAGTTCGAACCAAAATTTGAGACCCAAATTGATTTCAACATAAAAAGTGATGAATACCAAAGTTGTTCAACTCATGAATATCTACAACTTTTATTTTGGTTATTTCTTCATTTAACAAATTCTTAGGACACATTGTTCACTAATCTTACACATGTCTCATATAGTTTATAAAACTTTATGAGAGATGTGTCACATTTGTGAACAATGTCATTACCACTTTGTCATATGAAGAAATGACCAATACAAAAGTTGTAGATCTTGATAAGTTATTCAACTTTGGTATTTATCACTTTTTCAGCTGAAATCATTTGGGGTACCAAAATCTTGTCTTAAGTTGTATTTTTTTTAAATTCAAAATTTAAATTGCTCAAACTTTCCATATGTATATATTGACAAAACCAACAAAATAAATTGATAGAGAATGATTTTAGAAAATTTTAGGGAAAAAATCATCAGATTTGAAGTTAGTATGAGAAAGAAAAACTAGTTACAAAGTTGATCCACAGATTAAAAAAAAATCACACTGTTCACTATGATCATGTAAGGATCATCTAGAACAGTGTGATTTCTCTTTTTAATCTGTGGGTAAACTTTGTAACTAGTTGTTCTCCCTCATACTAACTCCAAATGTGATGGTTTGTTTTTCTAAAAATTTCTAAAATCATGCTTCAGCATTTAAGTTTGATCAAACTTGGATGTAACAATGTTTTACATATTTTAAAATTTGAAATTTGAAATTTGACAAGTTCAAACCAAATTTTCAAACCCTAAATGATTTCAGATGTAAAAGTGATGAATACAAAAGTTGTTCAACTCATCAAGATCTACAACTTTTATTTTGGTTATCTTGTCATTTGACTAAATTTGAATCTTTCAAATTTTAAAATTTGAAAAAAGACAAGTTGAAACCATAATTTGGACCCCCAAATCATTTCAACTGAAAAAGTAATGAATACCAAAGTTGAATAACTCATGGAGATCTACAACTTTTATTTTAGTAATTTTATAATTTGATAAATTCTTAGTACACATTGTTCACACAAATATACGTGAATGTAGTCTCAAACACACATACACATAAATGTAGTTTCAAACACACATACATAAATGTAGTCTCACACACACATATATGAATGTAGTCTCACACACACATACATAAATGTAGTCTCACACACACATACATGAATGTAGTCTTACGAACACTGACACACTTACATAAACTAGCTAGCCCACCGTGACAACTTTTCCCTTGACACCTTTTCGTTCCCATGGCAATACATCTTTTGGGTAGGTTCTTTTCCACAGCCTCGATCTTCTTACAAAAGTCTGTGAATAGCGGCATCTCATCGCACTTATTATAAGCTTCAACATCGTCCATGCCATCAACTCCGATGATATGTTGTTTCTCGGAGGCCACCACGTGCTTTGTCTTCTTCTTTGGGGGAGGTTACTTTGCGGGTCGGGCATATAGAAGACTTGCACGACACGTTCAGCGAGCACCCAAGGGTCATCCTGGTAGCCTACATTCTGGAGGTCGACGACTCTCTGTCCGATCTCATTGAATTGATGTTGCTTGATCCAGCGGCATCGAAACAGGGCCACCTTTATATCCCTTCCATAGTCAAGTTCACATATATCTTCAATTATGCCAAAGTACAGGACCTTTCGCCCCACTCCGTTGAGAGCCTCTATTCGGACGCCGCTGTTCTGATTCATAGATTTCCTGTCCTTTGTGTCGGTATAGTATGTGTACCCATTGATGTCATAAGCATTCCAAGACGTCACCTGTTTCGATGGCTCGGCCGCCAACCGACTGATGGTAATAGAATCTATGGTTTCTCTAGGCTGTATGTTCTAGTCCTTCAACCATGATGTTAGGCGTTGCTTATGTTGTTTCATGACCCGATCATCTGAATGGCCATTCCTCTCGGCCATAATAATAGCCATATGTTCATCAATGTACGGTTGCATTACTGCCATACTCTACAAGATACTGTAATGCGCCCAACTCACCTCTCTGTAATCATTGTCGAGGAACACTTTCCTACCACTTATGCCCTTCCTAGCTAGCCTTCTCTTGTGATGAGAATTGGGATTACCAATCTCTCTCTATACTTTTAGCCACTCTTGGCAGCACTCGATGACTTTTTTGGAATTGTAACCCTCTATCATGGAGCCCTCTAGGTGTGTTCGGTTATGCATGTATCGGCTTAGAACCGACATGAACCGCTCATAGGACCACATTTCATGCAAGAAGCTAGGGCCTAGCACCTCGATCTGATGAACCAGGTGAATCATGAGATGTACCATTATATCAAAAAAAAAAGCAGGAGGTAAACACATCTCTAGCTGGTTCTGGGTCTCCACCATGAATTCATGTAGGTCACTCAGCTCTTGCCTACGAATCGTCTTCTATGAGATCTTCAAAAAGAAGTAGCACATGCGGGTAATGGCCATCTTTAGGAACTCTGGCTTTATAGCTCTGATTGCAATTGGTAGGAACACTGTCAGCATCACATGACAATCGTGAGCCTTGCAGTATGTTAATGATAGGTCCTTCATCGACACTAGCTTCTTCGAGTTCGTCGAAAACCCAGTCGGCACTCTGACCCCCTAAGGAAATTACATATAGCTCTCCTCTCCTATAGGGTTAGGTTGAAGCTAGCCACGGGAAGACTGTACTTGCCATTATCCTGCTGTACCGGCCAAAGCTCCCACATCACGTTCAGCTGCACCATGTCTTTCCATGATCTGAGACCATCCTTTGACTTGCCCGTGTCCATCAAGGTAGCCATGAGACTCTCAAAGACATTCTTCTGCACGTGCATCGCATCAATGGCATGGGGGACCTCCAAGTCTAGCCAATAAGGCAGGTACTAAAAGAAGATCAATTACTTCTTGAATGGTATGCCTTCGATGGGAGGTGTGCTTCTATCTCTGATCGTTCCATCCGGATTCTTCTTTCCATAGATGACATGTATGTTTTGGACCATTCTGAACACATGTTCTCCATTACGACGTCTCTCTGGAGGGGGTTCATCCTCTGGGATGTTGCCATAGTATCTTAGGTACAATTTGCCATGGTACTTGTGACCTATCTTTAAGAAGCGCTGGTTCCTTATGTAAACTATCTTCCTAGATCCATCTAGGAACACCCATTTAGTACCATCCAAACAGACTAAGCATCCAATCTTGCCTTTGAACTGTCCAGATAGGGCAAACAGCGCGGGGTAATCATTGGTAGTAACAAATATTATTGCTTTGCATATGAAGTCCTCCTGCCGGAACGCATCATACATTGGCTCCCCATACCTCCATAGCCTCTCCATTTCTTACATCAGAGGCTCCAAGAACACGTCTATATCAATGCCTGGTTGCTTGGGGCCAGAGATAAGAATGGTGAGGAGAAGGTACTTCCTCTTCTGACACAAATACGTTGGGAGGTTGTACATGGTCAAGATGACTGGCCATGTGCTGTGGTCGGTCATCCTCTCATTGAAGGGATTCATTCCATCGGTGCTTAAGCCAAACCGTACATTCTATGGGTCATCACTGAATTCTGCTTTGTACTTGGCATCGAATGCTTGCCACTGGCTACAATCGGCCGGGTGTGCGATCGTATCATCATCCACCTTGTGCTCATCATCCCACCATGTCATCAGTGCGGCTTCCTTAGGGTTTAGGAACATATGCCTCAAGCGGTCGGTCACTGGCAAGTACCACATAACCAGGGCAGGAATTCTTCTCTTATTTGCATTGCTGCCTAATGGAGTTTCCTCTAGGGGCTTAGATTCTTGCACCACCTTCTTCCCACCCTTCTTCCTCTTTCCTGTGGAGGCTTCCACCCCACTTCAAAGGTCATTGTTCTTGTACCGATTAGCCCCACACCTAGGACATGTATCTAAAGTCTCGAATGATGTGCCACGCTAAAAAAGGATACAGTGGTTGGGGCATACATGGGTTTTTTCAACCCCCAATGTGAGTGGACTTATAACCTTCTTCACTTGGTATGTGTTGGCGGGAACTGTGTTCAGCCGTGGGAGCAACCGTGACATGAGGCACAATAGATCATCGAAACTGTAGTCTGACCAGCCGTACTTAGCCTTCAGGATGAGTAGCTCAAGCACAAAACGTAGCAGTGTGAAGTATGTCGGACAGCCCTTCTCAGCATCATACACAGTCTTCTTCGATGCTTTTGTCACCCTCTTAAGATTTTCTAGACCTCTCTTGCTCTTTTCTAATATTTCTGGTCCAAAGGCCCCAAGCATTTCATCCAAGTTATCACCGTCATCTGCATCCCTCTCATGTGCTTCGCCATCATTGCTCTCACCACCAGCATCATCATCACCTTGTTCATTGCCAAAGCCACCACCTTGTTCATTGCCAAAGCCACCACCTTGTTGATTGCTATAGTCACGATCCATTTGTTGCTCAAGATCGTCTATGAATCGGGACAAGTATGCTTGGGTTTCAGCTTCATCGGCTAGATCATCGTTGCTGTCATCAACAACCACTATTTCACCATGATGAATCCACACTATGTAGTCTGGAACAAATCCTCTCCTAATCAGATGTTCTTTGATGGTACTCACATCTCGAAATGCAATAAGGTTCTTGCAATCTTTGCAGGGACAAATAATCGTGTCACTATTCTCTTTCAACGTCGCTGCATGCTTCTCTGCGGCTTTGATAAATTTGTCCACCTCATCATGGAAAAGAGCGTCGTGTCTTAACGAACCATACATCCAAGAGTTCCTATAGTCTATCTTATAGAAACAAAACAACCAAAGAAAGAATATTACTCGAGAATAATTGTATATACCTGAGACACGCACCATGGTAGTAGAGGATAGTTAATTAATTGACTATTAATGCATAAATATTTTAAAATATAAATTAATGGGTTCAAATAAATAATTTCAAAGAAAACAATTAGCAACATTTAATATTTCATACACTACCTTTCATGCAAACTCCATTCCAATTTCATGGTAGAGGATAATTAATTAATGGCCTATTTATCCATAACTAATTAAAAACACACATTATAGAAAGGAATGAAAATAAATATTAAATGATAATTAGTAGCCATGGTAGAGGATATTTTACACATTAGCAACAATTAAAATCTTACACATTCACCTACATGCAAACCCTAGTCACATAAAGAAAATTTTGAAAAAGAAAAAAAAAACAAAATCCTAGATCTAGATCTAGGGTTTCATGACACATGCATCAAACTTCACTAATACTACACTAAAATCAACACAAATGTACTAACAAAGGGTGCAATCTTACTTCCCTACCTAATTTACCCTAGTATAGTGAAAATTAGGGTACAATTTCACTCATAACTAGCTCAAGCTCCATGGAAGAGAGAGAAAACCAAAAATCAAATTACTCACTAACCAATGAATTAAACTTCAAATAAAGAGTTGGAGAAGCATTTCCTTATCTTTTAGAGCCTCTCCACCAAAGGATTTGAGATTAAAACCTCTCCCCCCTTAGTAGAGCAATTTTTAGGAGGAGCCAAAGGCCTTCCAACCTTTTTTTAGAAGAGTGTGTCCCGAGGTGGAAGAAGGGGTGGCTGCTATTTATTCGTGGGCCAGGGGCGGCCGGTGATAGCCGCCCCTATAAAATGAGCACTGCAGGGGCGGCTGGTGATTGAATCGCCTCTACAGATCAGCCCCAACTGTAGGGGCGGCTCAGGTTACCAGCCACCCTTACAGTGCCATCTGTAGGGGTGGCTGGGCTGCTGGGGCTCGACGATGCCCACTATAGGGGCGCCCCAACCCCAGCCGCCCCTACAGTAAAAATGCCCCCGTTCCTGCTGTGCGAATCTGGCATAGTGCAATACATGGGTACGGGCGTTCTTCAGTAAATTTTCAAAATGTGACTTGCTATTGAACAACAATTGTGAGGTTTTTAACAAGTAAGTTACCTCTAAATCATATGTCATTACGCGCTGCGCCTTTTTTCCCTCACAACTTGCAGTGACATCTTTTCCATATCCCATTAGGTATATATTAGATGCTAGGGAGATGCCTGTACTCTCAATGCTTAAGAAAATAAGGTGCCAAATCATGAATAGGATCTACACAAAGCAGCAGGAAGCTAGAGATAAGTGGACAGGCACTATATATCCTAAGGTGAAGACAAAGCTTGATAGACATATAGATGTTGCAGCATCTTGTATGATATATCCTGCAGGAGGAGGGATTTTTTTCGGTCAATGACAAATATGGGTCCAGCATAGTGGACATAAATGTGAGGTCACGTGATTGTAGGTGGTGGCAGCTAACGGGGACACCATGCTGCCATGCCATTGCATGTTTCAAGCATGATGAAATCAGTCCAGAAACAATGGTGCATGAATGCTATTCGATCGAAACATATATACAGTCATATGGTTATAACATATGGCCTGTGAGAGACAAAATACACTGGGAGAAAATGAATGGGGTTGATGTCCAGCCAATTATATATGACAAGAAGGTAGGGAGACCCGCAAAGAATAGAAAGAAAAATCCAATAGAATTAGAAGGTGGCACCAAACTTAGCAAACATGGAGTGAGAATGCACTGCAGTCTTGTGGGTCAGCTATACACAACAAGAGAACTTGCCAAAAATATGCGGATCAGAGAAACATGCCTAATCTAGAAGAAGAATTGGAAGAATATGACGACCCAAGCATACTAGAGGTACATGAGGTTTAATCTTTCTTTCGAACAAGATTTTTTTGTATGGTAATTACAATGTTGATGCCTTTATTTTTCAGGACATTATGCCACCTAGACTAAATCCAGCAGTGGATCCAAGTGAAACCGCTAATACTACGGTGTTCAATCTATTACATAAGGTATACTAATCTTCTTTTTATGACACAATGTATGAGCTTAATTGAAAGGTTGTTGGTATTTATTAACGCAAATAGAATATAAAGGATTCCGCAAGCACACAGAATACCATTGTAGCATTTTACCGAGAGTATTACAGGTATCATTATTTATATTTTACCACAAGAAAACAATGGAGTAAAGATTTATTGGGTAACAAAGGAGTATCAATTAACATACCAACATAGTTAGAGCAGGGGATAAATATAATGATAGGAGTAATGCTTAATGACACTCAGGGGGTAAATCTATAAGATAATGTAAACTAGTCAACTCGGGAGAACAACGAGTGAGGTAGATTCCTATGGCATTCTTATTACATGGTCAAAGTATATATATATAAATATATATCCAACTATAGCTAAAACAAACTCTTTTGTGCACTTCGGGACGCTACTTAGACGGTAGAGAATCCACAATAGATAACTCTACTGACGCGATTACAATTTAAGAACCTGTTCAATTCAATGTAGACTTCAAAGAATAGACGGGACTATCACCACCCGCTACTACCACACAACCAGAGAATAGGGTGTATTCACAGGCAGAGCATCATATAAGCACCATGCTTACACAAGGATTGGCTACTTAGCCCAATCGATAAACTATAGCAGGCTAAGCGCTCTATGAACCCGCACATAAAAGTAATGATAACCTCAACTAAGCAAGATATATATTCAAAGTAAGTATAGCCATGTAGATAAGAATATGATGAATTGATAGTAAGTCTTACAAGATGTAGAAGTGAAGATACAAGGCTTTGCCGAGCCTCCAAGACTAGATCCGAAACTTGAGCATGAGCCCAATTCGACCCTCATTTCCGAGCTACTAATCTACTACATTGGAGAACTCTAGACCTAATCCTCCTGGTGTGTGTTGATCTGAATGAGAGATATGAATTAGGGTTTCAGGATGACTTCAGGGAGGGGGTACAAGGTTGTATATATAGGATGTTGCATCAATTCTGGACCCTCGAATCAAACCGGCTTGAATAAACAGCATGGATGCGATCTTTAAGGCGGTGGAGAACCGTCATACAAAGTAGAGGCTGACTGGTGGACCTAGAGGGCGGCATGCCTGTAGCCTGGAAGCCTCTCGCGGTCTTCTTTGGTGTGGTGTCCTCTGAAACCTTCTAGAGTTATTTACGCCGCGGTTAAGCGTGATTAATTCTAACATATAGGTCCACCTTGATGGTTTTTGGAGTAAATCCTCCTGCAAACATAGATTCATTAAAACTTATGGAATTTATTAGTTTAAACCCCTAGACCTATGTTGGTGATCCTTTTTATATATTTATATAAGTTATATTGATGGTTTATGATGAACGTTAACTACCATCAACAAACTCCCCCACACTTAACCTTTGCTAGTACCTGATGAAAGCTCTAGTTTGGTTTTGGTGAATTGATGAAACCCTAAGTGCTAACCTAGTTTATCAAATGATCATGAGATAGGTAGCATATTACAAGTGATGAAGCAAATGAAGACCATGACATGATGATGGTGATGCCATGGTGATAATCAAGTGCTTGGACTTGAAAAGAAGAAAGAGAAAAACAAAAAGCTCAAGGCAAAGGTATAAATAGTAGGAGCTATTTTGTTTTGGTGATCAAGACACTTAGAGAGTGTGATCACATTTAGGTTTGATAGCCGTACTATTAAGAGGGGTGAAACTCATATTGAAATGCGGTTATCAAAGCGCCACTAGATGCTCTAACTCATTGCATATGCATTTAGGATCTAGTGGAGTGCTAACACCCTTGAAAATGTTTGTGAAAATATGCTAACACATATGCACAAGGTGATACACTTGGTGGTTGGCATATTTGAGCAAGGGTTAGGAACTTCACCAGTAGAGTGTCCGCCCATAGAGTGCGGACAGTCCAACGATGCCACCGACACCCTAGAGAGAAAAGACAGAGGTCACAGTAAGTGACCAGACGCTGGTCTCGGCTGGACCGGCGTGTCCGGTCAGTGGCAGCAGAGGGTCACTTAGTGATCGGACGCTGACAGGGTGCATCCGGTCCTACTGATGTGGCAGCACACAGGGGAGTCACCATGTGACCAGACGCTAGGTATGTCCGATCAAGCATGACCGGACACGTCCGGTCATGAAAAGTCATCTCTGGATGCTTACTAGAAACGATCGGATGCTGGGGTTCAGCGTCCGATCACTTTGTGCTGCTGCGTCCGGTCATCACTTGACCATTGAGATCGAGCGATCAACATTTGAAGAGAGGGGACACGTGGCGTGCATCGCGTGACCGGACACTGAGGTCCAGCGTCCGGTCAATATGACCGGAGCATCCGGTCACCCCGTGTTGTGCCCAGTGAAGGGGTACAATAGCTCTATTTCGTGGGGGCTTCTATTTAAGCCTCATAGCCGGCTCAAGCTCACTCTCTTGGCCATTTGCATTGACATAGCAACCTTGTGAGCTTAGCCAAAGCCCTCCCACTCATCTCCATCATTGATTCATCATCTTTGTGAGATTAGGAGAGAATCCAAGTGCATTGCTTGAGTGTTTGCATCTAGAGGCACTTGGTGTTCGTGTTTCGCTATGGGATTCGCTTGTTACTCTTGGTGATTGCCACCACCTAGATGGCTTGGAGCAGTGAGGATCGTTGAACGGAGGTTGGTGATTGTCTCCAGCTCCGATCGTGGTGATTGTGAGGGGTTCTTGACCTTTCCCTGGCGGATAGCCAAAAGGTACTCTAGTGGATTGCTTGTGGCTTGTGTGATCCTCATCTTATGTTGGTTGTGCGGCACCCTATTGAGGGTTTGGTGTGTGATGCCAATTAGCGCATGAACCTCCAAGTGAGTGAATCGCCACAACGAGGAGTAGCTTGCTGGCAAGCAAGTGAACCTCGGTAAAAAAACATTATGTTCATCCTTTGATTCCGAGGTGATTGGTCTTCATTGATATTGATTATTGTGATTGATTGGTTCACTCCTCGACACGGCGATATAACTATCTTACTCACTCTCTTTACATTACCACAAACTAGTTGTCAAGCTCTTTAGTGTAGCTAGTTGTGAGAGCTTGTTAGTTTGATTAGTGTGGCTCTTTAGTTAGCCTTTGAGAGCACACTAACTTAGTGTAGTGTCATAACTATTTTGTGGATAGAAACTATATAAACTAGAATTATGGTAGGTGGCTTGTATTTTTAGTAGGCTAGCGCAACACTTGCTTCGCCTCATAATTGTCTAATGGGTTTGTTAAGTGTTGTTGTAGAATTTTTTATTAGGCTATTCACCCCCCTCTAGCTATTAGGACCTTTCAAGTGGTATCAAAGGCAAGGTCATCGTGATTTGAGGCTTAACAACCTTCGGTGTAAAAATGGCTCAAATCAATAACACAAAGAAGCCACCCCAATTTGATGGCTCCAACTATCTCTATTGGAAAGCTAAGATGCCAACTTATATCAAGTCAATCAATAGGAAGGTTTGGAAGGTGATAGAGACAAAGATTGAGATTAAAGATGAAGAGGCTCCCACCGCTGCTAAAGAAATACTACTCCAAAATAATGACATTGCTCTTAGTGCCATCCATGATGCTTTGGATGAAAGAACATTTGAGCAAATCAAGAATATTGAGAGAGCTCATAAGGCATGGAAGAAATTGGAGGAATCATTTGAGGGCACTCAAGCCGTAAAGGGTGCAAAGGCATACATTCTCAAAGAAAAGTTTGCAAGCTTCAAGATGAAGGAGGATGAGAGTGTGCCAGAGATGTTCCATAGGCTTCAAGTGCTTGTCAATGGTCTCAAAGCACTTAGAGAAGAGGTGAAGGATAAGGAATTCTCCCACAAGTTCTTGAGATGTTTGCCTTCAAGATTTGACACATTGGTCACTATTCTAGTGAGGAGTGGTTTAGACACCATGACACCAAACTAAGTGTTGGGAGATATAATGACCGATGATACATATAGAGATGATGAGAAAGAAGAAAAGAAGGAAAAGAAAGACGAGAAGAAGGATGAGAAGAAGAAGAGCGTGGCATTCAAGGCCACATCATACAAGGGCAAGGCAAAGCAAGAAACATCAAGTGAAGATGATGGCTCATGAGATGATGATGATGATGAGAAGATGGCTCTCTTTGTAAAGAAATTTGGCAAGTTCATGATGAAGAAAGGGTACCATGCTAGAAGAAAGAAATCTTCATCCAAGAACAAGGAAGAGTCAAGAAGGTGCTTCAAATATGGAAGCAAAGATCATCTTGTTGCTCAATGTCCATACAATAGCGACAATGATAATGACAACAAGAAGAACAAGAAGGATAAAAAGGAAAAGAAAGAGAAGAAGGACAAGATGACCTTCAAGAAGAAAAAGGGTGGTTCATATGTGGTCACTTGGGATAGTGATGCTTCCTCAAGTGATGATGATGATAGTGATGATGACAAGACCACCAAGAAGAAGGCACTTGCAAGCATTGCAATCAATGAGAAGCCTTCTCTCTTTGACACTCCATCATGCTTCATGGCTAAGGCCACTAAGGTACAAATTTGTGATGATGGAAGTGATGAGGAACATGATAATAAAAATGAAAATGAAAGTGACAGTGATGATGATGAACCTACTAAGGATGAACTATTTGACATGCTAGAAGATGCTAGAGAACACTTTGACATCAAGAGAAGGGAATGCAAAAGCTTGCGTAAGGAACTAAAAGCCCTTAAGCAAGCCTTTGATGAGCTCAATGCATCTTATGAGAGGCTAGAGGAAGCCCATGAGAAGCTTGGGAAAGCTCACAAAAAGCTTGAAAAGGCTCATTCCTCTTTGCTTGATGAGCAAAATAAAAGGAAACATGTTGAAACTTGCAACATAGGCTTAATTTGTGATATAATTGATGAATCATTATCTATACCTATCATTGTTCCTCCCACTAACCCTTCTTGTAGTACTTCCATTTTCACCTCATCTAGTAGTGATGGTTTCACTTGTGATGCCTCACAAATGGTTGAGAATGAGAACAAGGAGGTCAATAAGCTCACTCACACCTTGGCTAAGGCCTATGGTGGTGAGGACTACTTGCTTATGTGCTTGGGTAGCCAAAGAGCTTCCCTCTACAAAGAGGGATTGGGCTATATCCTTAAGAAAGGCAAGGTGGCCTTTGCTCCTCACAAGACTAGTTTTATGAAGAACAATGGTCGGTTTTGCACTAGTTGCAATTAAGTTGGTCATAAAGAGCATGAATGCAAAAACAAGAGCAAAAATGCTAATGTATCCTCAATTAAGATTAATTCTTTCTATGTGCTTACTAAGGGTACAAATGGTGTGAAAGCTAAGTTCATTGGTAAACCATGGATGGGATCAAAGAAGAAAGCCATTTGGGTACCAAAGAGCTTAGTAACTAACCTTTAAGGACCCAAGCAAGTTTGGGTACCTAAAAAGAATTGATCTTCTTTTATAGGTCAATTACAAAGCTGGAGGAAGGCATTGGGTTTTTGATAGTGGGTGCACTCAACACATGACCGGTGATGCAAGAATGTTCAACTCAATCAACACCAATGGCAATGATGGTTATGATAGTATCATATTTGGTGACAATGGCAAAGGCAAAGTCAAAGGGCTTGGTAAGATTGCAATATCCAATGACATGAGCATATCCAATGTGTTGCTAGTAGAGAGCTTAAACTTCAATTTGCTATCCGTGGCTCAATTGTGTGATCGTGGATTCAAATGCATATTTAGGGTAGATGATGTAGAGATTATAAGTGTAGATGGCTCTAATTTGATCTTCAAAGGCTTTAGATATGAGAATCTATACTTGGTTGATTTCAATGCTAGTGAAGCTAAATTATCTATATGTTTGTTCACTAAGTCTAGCATGGGTTGGTTATGGCATAGAAGGCTTGGTCATGTTGGAATGAAATAATTGAATAGATTGGTTATGCATGACTTGGTTAGAGGCTTGAAAGATATTGTATTTGAGAAGGATAAGCTTTGTAGCTCTTGTCAAGCCGACAAACAAGTTGGAAACACCCATCCTAAGAAAAGCATGATGAGCACTAGCAAAGCATTTGAGTTATTGCATATAGACTCGTTTGGGCCAACACAATACACTAGCATTGGTGGCAACAAATATGGCTTTGTGATAGTGGATGATTATACTAGATACACATGGGTATTTAGGGGCGAATCTAGAACGAGGCTGTGCCTCGGGCTGAGCTGCTGATTCACGTTCAAAACAGTATGATCTTGCTTCTTAGGCCTCCTTTTGTCTAATTAAGATCATAGTTTTTAGGCTAAACACCACATGTGTTAAATGGGCTATATGGACTCGCCCCGGGCTACAGCCCGGGTAGCCCAGGCCCTAAATCCACCCCTATGGGTATTCTTCCTAGTGGACAAAAGTGATGTGTTTACAACATTCAAATTATTTATCAAGGGCATTCACAATGAGTTTGAAACAACCATCAAGAGAGTTAGAAGTGACAATGGTAGTGAGTTCAAGAACACTAGAATTGATGAGTTATGTGATAAATTTGGAATTAGACATCAATTCTCAGCCAAATACACTCCACAATCAAATGGCCTTATTGAGAGGAAAAATAGAACACTCGTTAATATGGCAAGGTCTATGCTTAGTGAGTATAATGTTAGTCAATCCTTTTGGGCTGAAGCTATCAACACGGCTTGCTATTGTAGCAACCGCCTCTATTGTCACCCATTAAAAGAGAAGACACCATATGAGCTCTTGAATGGTAGAAAGCCCAATATTGCATATTTTTAGGTCTTTGGTTGCAAATGCTATATCTTAAAGAAAGGCACTAGATTGGACAAGTTTGACAAGAAATGTGATGAAGGATTCCTACTTGGTTATTCAACTACAAGCAAAGCATATAGAGTTTGGAATTTGGATAATGGTACCCTTGAGGAAGTTCATGATGTTGAATTTGATGAAACCAAGGGTTCACAAGTAGAGAATGAGAACTTGAAAGATGTTAGAGGCATTCAACTTTCAAATGCCATGAAGAACATGGATGTTGGTGAATTGAGGCCTAGGTAAGTGAATGATGATAAAGATGACCAAGTGCAAGTGCTCTCTAACTCAAATATGCAAGATGATACAAATAAAGCTAGTACAAGTGGCTCTCATGATAATGAACAAGATCAAGTGGCTAGCACATCATCTCAACCTAATGATCAAGCAAGTGCAAGCAATCAAGTTCCAATGCTCCAACCAATAAATATTGCAAGGGATCATCCATTGGACACTATCATTGGTGATATTTCTAGAGGTGTTCAAACAAGATCAAGATTGGCTTCATTTTGTGAGCACTTCTCATTTGTGTCATCCATTAAACCAAAAAAGATAGATGAAGCATTAAAGGATGTTGATTGGGTGAATGCTATACATGAAGAATTAAATAACTTCACAAAAAATCAAGTATGGGAATTAGTAGAAAGATCAAAGGGACACAATGTGATTGGAACCAAATGGGTCTTTAGAAACAAACAAGATCAAGATGGGATAGTAGTAAGGAACAAAGCAAGATTGGTGGCACAAGGCTATACATAAGTTGAAGGTCTTGACTTTGGAGAAATATATGCCCCGGTTGCTAGATTGGAAGCAATTAGAATCTTGCTAGGCTATGCTTGTGCCCACAACATCAAGCTCTATCAAATGGATGTTAAGAGTGCATTTCTCAATGGTTACATCAATGAAGAAGTATATGTTGAACAATCTCCCGGTTTTGAAGATGACAAGAAGCCCGACCATGTGTACAAGTTGAAGAAGGCATTGTATGGCTTGAAGTAAGCACCTAAGGCATGGTATGAGAGATTGAGAGACTTCCTACTCTCTAAAGAGTTCATGATGGGCAAGGTTGACACCACTCTTTTCATCAAGAAGATTGGCAAAGACTTGTTTGTATTGCAAATCTATGTTGATGACATCATATTTGGATCAACCAATCAAGACTTTTGTGATGAGTTTGGAAATATGATGACTAATGAGTTTGAGATGTCCATGATTGGAGAGTTGAGTTACTTCCTTGGTCTTCAAATCAAGCAATTGAAAAATGGTACATTTATGAGTCAAGGCAAGTATATCAAGGACATGATCAAGAAGTTTAGAATGAGTGATAGCAAAGCCATTAGCACACCAATGGAAACAAATGGTAACTTATATAGTGATGTAAGTGAAAATGTGGTGGATCAAAAATTGTATTGGTCTATGATTAGAAGCCTACTCTATGTGACCGCATCAAGGCCGGATGTCATGTTTAGTGTATGCATGTGTGCAAGATTTCAAGCCTCACCAAGAGAAAGTCATTTGAAGGCTACAAAGAGAATATTGAGGTACTTGAAGCATACACCAAATGTTGGTTTGTGGTATCCCAAAGGAGCAAAGTTTGAACTAGTTGGTTACTCCGACTCGAACTATGCGGGATGCAAGGTTGAAAGGAAGAGCACCTCAGGCATATGTCAATTGTTGGGAAGATCACTTGTTTTATGGTCATCAAAGAAGCAAAATAGTGTTGCATTATCAACCGCCGAAGCCGAATACATATCCACTGGTAGTTGTTGTGCACAAATACTTTGGATGAAGGCCACGCTGAGTGATTTTGGAATCAAGTTCAAGAAAGTGCCATTGCTATGTGATAATGAGAGTGCAATCAAGTTGACCAACAATCTGGTTCAACATGCAATAATAAAGCACATTGATGTCCGCCACCATTTCATAAGAGATCACCAATAAAAAAGAAACATTTACATTGAGAGTGTAGGCACCGAAGATCAACTTGCCGATATATTCACCAAGCCATTGGATGAGAAAAGGTTTTGCAAGCTAAGGAATAAGTTGAACATATTGGATTTCTCAAATATGTGTTGATGCACCCCCACTTATATGACATGCCTCTCCTTCGAGCAATCTAAGGTAAAAATTAATTGGCATGGCATACATCCTTACTAAGGACATGTTTAGTGCATCTAGACATTTTTCACATTTAATAGGCTCATTCATGAAAATCAAATAAATTTGATGATTATATGGTACCACTATTGCTTCTATGCTTATTTTGATCTAGTGATAGCATATGACATGTTTGTTGTCTTGTAAACCTAGTGTTTGATCTAGAAAAAGAGCTCTAAGTGTTTAACTCAACATGGTACAAGATAACCCTTATTTGGAGGTGTGAAGAATCTTGTCCTTGGATCAAACCAAGTTAAATATCTTTGGTAAATGATCTAGATTGGACCAAATTTGGGAAAATAATCCTCACCCCATTGATTGACATTGATAATCTCAACCTATCTATAATTTAAGCCTTTGTGGTCATTGATGACAAAGGGGGAGAAATAGTGCACAAAGATAGTGAAAAGACAACACAAAGGGGAGAGAAATAAAGATACAAGTGATAGGGGGAGAACTTGACATAAGGGGAGAAATATGACAAAGGAAAGGGATCAATTAAAATTTTGAGCACACAAGTAGGTGGAGCAAGCTCATGAACTTGTATGGTGCATTTGAATATGCATTTCATATGCTTGCTAGCATGGCACAAGTTTTTAATGTCAATATTCATGCTTGTGTGGTGTATGCTAGTTATAGGTTTGAATGATGAAATGAAAATCTAGCATGCATAGGTTATCTAGTGATTTCATTTCCAAGTGTTTTCAAGTGGTATCAAGCTAACTATGGTGCTAAGGATGATATAACGGTGTACTCCAATAGGTATCACGCTTCAAAGGTCCATCTTTTATACCTTAGCATCATTTGGTAGACATTGTCTCCTATATTTCCTATCTAAACATGTGTGTAAGCTTCAATCCAAACTCTTAGCACATATGTAGGGGGAGCAATTGCTACCATTTGGGGTTCATGAAACTTGTCCATATTCTTTTATACATGGTAAATATGCTTGGGCAAGCAACATGGATTCAATTGAATTTTAATTCATATCTTTATGAAAGTGTTGTCATCAATTACCAAAAAGGGGGAGATTGAAAGCTCTAGTTTGGTTTTGGTGAATTGATGAAACCCTAAGTGCTAACCTAGTTTATCATGTGATCATGAGATAGGGAGCACATTCCAAGTGATGAAGCAAATGAAGACCATGACATGATGATGGTGATGCCATGGTGATGATCAAGTGCTTGGACTTGAAAAGAAGAAAGAGAAAAACAAAAAGCTCAAGGCAAAGGTATAAATGGTAGGAGCTATTTTGTTTTGGTGATCAAGACACTTAGAGAGTGTGATCACATTTAGGTTTGATAGCTGTACTATTAAGAGGGGTGAAACTCGTATCGAAATGCGGTTATCAAAGTGCCACTAGATGCTCTAACTCATTGCATATACATTTAGGATCTAGTGGAGTGCTAACACCCTTGAAAATGTTTGTGAAAATATGCTAACACATGTGCACAAGATGATACACTTGGTGGTTGGCACATTTGAGCAAGGGTTAGGAACTTCACCGGCAGAGTGTCCGCACGTAGAGTGCAAACAGTTCGACGATGCCATCGGTGCCCTAGACAGAAAAGATGGAGGTCACTGTAAGTGGCCGGACACTGGTCTCGGTTGGACCAGCGCGTCCGATCAGTGGCAGCAGAGGACATGTAGTGTCGGTCTCTGATCGGACGCTGGGTCACTTAGTGACCGGACGCTAACAGGGTGTGTCTGGTCCTGCTGACGTGGCAGCGCATAGGGGAGTCATTGTGTGACCGAACGCTAGGTGTGTCTGATCAAGCATGACCGGACATGTCCGGTCGTGAAAAGCCGTCTCTGGATGCTTACTAGAAATGATCGGATGTTGGGGTTCAGCGTCCGATCACTTTGTGCTGCTGTGTCCGGTCATCACTTGACCGTTGAGATCGAGCGATCAATATTTGAAGAGAGGGGACACGTGGCGTGCATCGCATGACCGGACGCTAAGGTCTAGCGTCTGGTCAATATGACCGGAGCATCCAGTCACCCCATGTTGTGCCTAGTGAAGGAGTACAATGACTCTATTTCATGGGGGCTTCTATTTAAGCCCCATAGCCGGCTCAAGCTCACTCTCTTGGCCATTTGCATTGACATAGCAACCTTGTGAGCTTAGCCAAAGCCCTCCCACTCATCTCCATTATTGATTCATCATCTTTGTGAGATTGGGAGAGAATCCAAGTGCATTGCTTAAGTGTTTGTATCTAGAGGCACTTGGTGTTCGTGTTTCGCTGCGGGATTCACTTGTTACTCTTGGTGGTTGCCGCCACCTAGATGGCTTGGAGAAGCGAGGATCGTTGAACGGAGATTGGTGATTGTCTCCGGCTCCAATCGTGGTGATTGTGAGGGGTTCTTGACCTTTCCCCAGTGGAGAGCCAAAAGGTACTCTAGTGGATTGCTCGTGGTTTGTGTGATCCTTATCTTGTGTTGGTTGTGCGGCACCCTATTGAGGGTTTGGCGTGTGATGCTAATTAGCACGTGAACCTCCAAGTGAGTGAATCGCCACAACGAGGAGTAGCTTGCCGGTAAGCAAGTGAACCTCGGTAAAAAAACATTGTGTTCATCCTTTGATTCCGAGGTGATTGGTCTTCATTGATATTGATTATTGTGATTGATTGGTTCACTTCTCGACATGGCGGTATAACTATCTTGCTCACTCTCTTTACATTACCACAAACTAGTTGTTAAGCTCTTTAGTGTAGCTAGTTGTGAGAGCTTGTTGGTTTGGTTAGTGTGGCTCTTTAGTTAGCCTTTGAGAGCACACTAACTTAGTGTAGTATTATAGCTATTGTGTGGATAGAAACTATATAAACTAGAATTATGGTAGGTGGCTTGCATTTTTAGTAGGCTAGCGCAATACTTGCTTCGCCTCATAATTGTCTAATGGGTTTGTTAAATGTTGTTGTAGAAATTTTTATTAGGCTATTCACCCCCCATCTAGCCATTAGGACCTTTCACCTGAGCAAATCCAAACTCAATAATGGATCAGAAGTTGCTACAATGCTTTCACTCCTTAAAAGTACATAGGCGTTCAATAAAAAAATCTCCTCTGAATTAGAATAAACTGATCTGACTTTTAAACTTACCCATATTACTCTCAACCATGGGCTTCTTAGCCTTCACTTGGGTCTTGAGTAATTGAAAGACAGAATAATCAAGTCAAGCACTATGTCTCAAGTTCTTTGTTCCACCATTGTTCTAGAGTTTTTATAAGTTTTCAAAATAAAACTCAGAGATTCCATTGTATGATACTTCAAGTCTCTCAATATATGTGGTATTTGTGGATCATCACTAAGACATAAAATGATGTTGTTCCTTATCTCTTCCTACCACTAAAGCTTATGTGCAATTCATAGGTAGGGAGAAAGCTAGAGCATACTTACAATGTATATATTGTAAAGTCAAACAACGGATCCAAAGAGAGTTGAGTCATACAATCAAATCAAGATATGCATGTATATGAATGTATGGTGGATATATATATGGTGGCTAACATAATTCTACTTTGCTCCTTGAAAACATATCACTCTTTTGAAACTTGAAAACAATTGCTAGAGAACAGGGGCTATCTTATTCATCTCTCTTTCTCTCTCTCTTTTTCAGGCGGGCATCTAAGTACCCATTGTTTTCAATATCTCGGACACTTTTGTGTCCATTTTTTCTTAACTCTTTTTTTTTCTTTTCTCTCTTTTTTTATGAATAACTTTTACATAGCCCCATGCCTTTTTCTGCAATAAAACTTTGAGAGAGATATCTACAAGAACTTTAGAGCATTTATTTGATGGATGAAAAACCTAACAAGCATATTTCTGTGTTCACCCCTAGTGTAGAAGTAGAATATTTTTTTTATGGATCTAGATGGAAAGCATGTTTTTGTGCCTACCCTCAGTGTAGGACTAGTGCATATTTAGATGTTGTATACGTGATCTTGATTTTAAGAGCATGACAAACCTCTCATAAGGGTCAACAAAGCTTGACAAAACTCAATACGATTACAAGCAGCATATAAGTGGAAGTTTTCCTAGCCTAAATAACATGTATGGCTCTGATGAGAATTCAAGATTTGTCATACATAAACTCATCATATAATATTTTTGTGTTTTTTAAAAAGTAAATCTCTAGAACTTTAGTGTCACTTGAAACAAGATAAACAACAGCTCAGACCTTCTCATATCATATATGTCAATTACCTGGACTTAGATCAAGCATATGCTACCCACGAATTTCAAGTTCAGAGTAAATCCTTATATCAAAACAATCTTATCCAAAACTCAAAAGAATTTAAGGTTGAAAACTAGGTACTTGAAAGGAACCACAACAGAGCAACTATTTATCATTTCCATTTAAGAGATTATTCTGAGTCATCTTTATTTTATTCAGCTCTTAAAAATAAATTAAAGCAAACTAGACACACTTTTTATTTTCTTTTTAATTTTATTAGATCACACATTATTACTATAAATGCAAAGATATTTTTTTATTTTGTTTTTCATTCACCATTTTTTAACTATTTAAAAGAAAACTAAAACTAAAACAAAAACAAAAAGAGGAAAGAATATTTACCTAGATACATGGGAGTGTTTCTCCCCCAAGCTAGCTCTTCATGGGGATGTATCTCCCCCAAGCTGGCTTGTGTCTTATTTTGTTTTATAAGTTTTATGATTTATTTTATTTTATTTTATTGCCACCACAATGAACATTCATATGGGTTGTTACACGTCACAAGGCTGCTCATATGGGGTTTTAAGATTTTCTTAATGCAAAACTTAGAGTGATACTAAGTTAAAATTACTATGCAGAGTTACAACTTTTTATTTTCTTTTTATATATGCCATGCATACAAGTTTTTTTTAAATGTATTGCAGAATTTAAGCATGCTAAAGTTTAGAAGTTATGTATCCAATTTATATGATTATGCAAGAATTATTTTTATCGTTTTTAGATGTAAGACATGAATACTAAATGCAATAACACATGGATAACTACCGAGTTACCTTTCAGCGAGGGTTTGGTGTTTTAAGTCCTTTGAACAGGACTCCTCCTTGCGAAGTTCATTGATTGAGTACCTCGGTTCGCTCTTGAGGGTGAGGATTCTTGTGGTGGTGCCTCCAATAGTGGCGCTTCCAATGGTGGTGCCACCTTCTGCCAAACCCGTCTTGGTTTTGAATTTGATTTTGGTTTGACAGGTCCATCCTTCTTGACTTGTTCATCCTCTTTGGTCAGTGTTTCAAAATCAATCATCAGTAGTAGAAACTAGTGACATCTTATGTGCACCATTATTGCTAGTTCAAAACTTTCACTTGTAGAATTTGGGGGCTCGACTCCCCCACACTTTGCTCAAAGTGTGTTCTACTCATAAAGACAAGGTAGAGATCAAGTGCATGGGCTCTGTTGGTGGGAAAACACCAACAGAACCAACACTTTATTTATTCTTCTCTAACCTTAGGCATACTGAATTATGATAAGGTTGATGTTATGTGCATTGTTCATTCTTACAACATGGGTGATAAGATTAAAAAGATGAGTATGAATGACATTTTGAATATATTTGTCAAAAAGAGTTGAATTGCTTAACCTATAGAAGAACTGTCCATCTTTACATAATGAAACAAACTTTACATGACTATGACTATCTTCCAAGGATAAGATATGCAGCATTTTAGCTCATTTGGTTAAGATTGAGACCAAGAAAGTGGTGCACAAACTTAAAGAAGAAGACATGTTGACTTAATCAGGTTGGATCAAGCAAAGTTGTAACTCAAACATGTTTCTTTCTTTATTTGTGTAAATAACAAGATCAAAGGAAAGCTTTTTAAATAATGACCACTTTACCTTAAGATGTTACCTTCATCATTAGAGTGTGATGGCACCATGTGATGGAGGGTAGATGACTTGTAGTGGTCTTTTCTTCCTACTTGAAGCTTTCCTTGCTTGAGCTATTTATGAGCATCCTGTCTCCTATATTGTACTCCTTTCTCATCATTTTATTATACCATCCTTTTGTCCTTTCCTTTTGTGAATCTCAGCACTCTATTTGGACCTTCTACTCCTCTTATTGTTGTATTCCACAAGGAAGCTTATCTGATTTACCTATCAGTAATGGCTTGTAGTATGTTGAGTAGGATCTTTCCTTTTCTTTGTACCATTCAGACTGTTGCTTGTTTAGCTCTCGTCAACCCTTATTGATTTTCATTGATTCTTGGTTGACAAGCTGGGGTTCATTGGAGATGCAAACTTAAGTTTTTCCCTGATTGTCTTTGTCTTCTAACGGTGTGGCAGAGAGTTGTCCTTCTTTATTTGCTAGTGATACGCCAGCTATCTTGATGGTCAAGGAAGGAACCACATTGGTACTCGCATAGAAGCTTCATCTTCAATGACTTAGGGATGTCTTCTTATGCCCATGGTTGTTCATGATTCCACGAGACACCATCGGTAGACCACCCTTGATTACTGACGTCTGTTGATATGATGATGCATGTCATGAGGTAGTGGCATTCGTCATAGTCCTCACTATCGATGTGCAAATTGGTGTCTTTGAAGACGATGGAAGCAGGCATATTTTGGCTAATAAAAGGTGAGTTGCATCCTTGCTTCTCATCAGCATCCTAGTCTAAGTCTTAGGAAGGCTCAAAGCTAAGTTGTCTTCGATGTTACTCATAGCCCATCGATTTTTCTGGACCACTTCATATGCGTGAGTGTTTTTTATGGCACTCGTCTTCTTTCTTTTTGTTCCATTACTAAAGTGGCAGTTTCGTTTGGGTTTGCAGGTTCATACCAAACCATGTGAAGAGGACTGTGACGCCTAAGAGGGGGGGGTGAATTAGTCAACTTAAAATTCTAACTCTAAACTATGGCCTCTTCTTCTAACCTTAGCAAAACATATGCAAAAGATAAACTATCTAAATGTGCAACTACGATTTTGCTAGTGTGTTGCTATCTCTACCACAAAAGGAGTAATACAATCAATGTAAATGCGGAAGCTAAAGAGCAAGGTAGAGATATGCAAACTCCTATCGACGACTCTGATATTTTTACCAAGGTATCGAGAAGCACACAAGCTTCCCCCTAGTCCTCGTTAGAGCCCCTCGTAAGGGCCAAGCTCCCAGTCGAGTAACTCTATAGATAGCCTCAGGCCTTCCCTATGCGTAAGTGGGTCTCTGACGTGCCTTCTAACAAGCCTCTCCCGGATGCTCCCCGCCGTCTTCACTATCAAGCTTTCGGCCGAAACGTCACGGGCCTTGTTCCCTCCGGTACACGGTGGTGGCCACACCACAAACGCGGTTGGTGTGATCTCGCAAGACTACAAGCCCTCTGATATACAACAATGTTGCTCGCAAGTACCGAGTGGTAAGAGGTATGTAAACCTCACTAAACACTAGGCCTAAACCTAGGGCAAGCGCATAAGCAGTGGTCTAATCAACCTAAGCACTTCGCAAAGCACCTACGCTAATCACCTAATAAAACATTAAGAACTATGCAAGTGGAGATCACTAAAATGGTGTATCAACATCCTAGATATGTTTCCTCAACTCCACTATACTCAAATGGCCGGTTGGGGGGGGTCTATTTATAAGCCCTACTGAGAAAGTAGCCATTGGGGACGAAATCCTGCTTTTCTGCTACTGACCAGATGCTGAACTCGTCCTGACCGGACGTGTCCGGTCGTCCCGACCATTGGAGCCACGAATCACTGATCGGACGCTGCTAGCGTCCAGTCGACTGCCTCCGGACGCGTCCGGTCATAGTTTCACCGCTCTGGAACATCTCTGTACTCGATCGGACGCTGCTGCTCTGCGTCCAGTCGGTTGCTGCTAGCGTCCGGTCCAGCATCCAATCACTTATCCAGCGTCTGGTCGCCTCTGCGAGCTCGTTTCTTCACGATCTTGCGTACGGCTTGGTTCCTATCTTCATGCTTGGACTTTGCTTGATATCTTGGGTCTTCTCTTGTGCTCCTAAGGTCTTGCTTATGCTGTTGATCATCGGATCATCACGTCGCCTCCGTTCAAGTCACGTCATGCACCCTATTGAACTATAAAACAATCACTTGCAAATTTATTAGTCTAGTTTGGTTGTGTTGCTCATCAAACACCAAAATCCAAAGTAAATGGGCCTAGGGTCCATTTTCCTTACAATCTCCCCCTTTTTGGTGATTGATGACAACACGACCAAAACAAGCAAATAATTTTTTTTTGAATTTAAAACTATCTACCTGCTAGGATGCAATGCAAGGGACAAGATTATATGATGCTAAAAGATACTCTATGTAAGATACTATATGCAAACTTATCTTGCCCTTGCAAGTGTCCCCATATGACATTATGGATTTAAGCCTAGTTTCCTATAAATTCTCCCCATTACTTAGACTAATCCATAATCCACTATCCTCACTTTCTCGGACCATTACCATTTGTAGACCAATAGGTCCTATAAATGATGCTTGCTTTTGGTCCTCTAAATTCCCCCCCTTTGGAATCAAACACCAAAAAGAAAGACATTAGTAGCACAAGGGAGGGTCAAACTTTATGATCCTTTGTATGTAGAGTGGAATAGGTCACAAAATTTAACTCTCACATTATATTAAGCTCCCCCTAAATATATGCATACATATGGTAGAAGGCAAAGCATATGCAAAATTGGAAATTTATTGCTCAAGGGAACTTAATCTATATAATGCATGGAGAAAGTATATAAATATCAAAATGAAATCAAATGATGATATTGATTTAGAAATTCCTCATGTGGAAATCAATTTGATTTCTACCACTTGCAATAGGTGGTGGATATTTGAAGTATGATGCTTAACTCCGGGGACTCCATTTTCCTTGCAATGAGACTACTACACACATGATAAGCTTGAAAAAGGTGTTAGTCTCAAAGCATTCAACTTATAGAGTAACCTCCCCCTAAATTTGTGCACACAAGTATGGAATACTTGTAGGAAACATGCACATTGATTTTAGAATCAATAATACCATTTGAAAGATGACATCACATAAATGTGAGAATCATTTTTGAAGATGATATTCGGGAGAGATTATCTACAATTTAGACTTTGGCATATATTAGATGAACAAATGTAATGCAAGCTATGTGTTGTGCTCCTAAACAATTTCAAACCATGTAGGTTTGCTCCAAGGGTTAAGAGTGAAACCAAGCAAACCTACCATAAGATATACCTAGTGTATGCATGACAAAAGATATAAGCATGCAAATGCAAACCTAGGCATTAAGAGTAACTAGATGCTTAAAGATACAAAAAAATACTAGAAGTAAGTACCAATTGAAAGCAATAACATCTAGTTACCTATCATGAGAAGAAGAATTTGGGTCTATAATATTCACTAACCCACTTGGCAATGATGTTGTCTATTATGATGCACCCCATGAAATGCTCCCATGTTTTGCCAAGTCTCCAAATTCCTCGAAGTCTATCGGACTTTTCACTTCCCTTTCGGGATCCAAACCTTCTTGGTGCTCTTCATGTTGGAAATAATTTCCTTTGGCACCCAAAAGCGTTTGACCCCAATGTTGGCTTACTTGTTCACCTTGATGGCCACTACCTTGTCATTTTTCTTCTTCTTCAAAAGATAAGGTGTGGAGGCCTTCTTATCCACCTTGTTGGTGTAGGTGTTGGAGAGCTTGCTTGTTTGCTTTTTCTCTTTCTTCTTTTCTCCTCCCCCATTTTTCACCTTACACTCATAGGACTTGTGTCCTTCCTTGTGGCACACATAGCAAACCACGGTTTGTCCTTCATCAATCTTTTTCACTCCCTTGATGGTGTTATCTTAATGAAGTTGGGCTTGCTTCGCCTTGCCTTTCACTTGAGTCAAGTCCTTGGTGAGGCGAGCTACTTCTTGCTTGAGTTGCTCATTCTCTTTTGCAACCTCTTGTGTGCATGTATCTACAACAACTTTCTCAATACAAACTTGGTTGCACAAAGATGAGTCTAAACATAAATCATTACAAGAAGTGGAGGCATCCTTTTTAGACATATCAAAGATAGAACTTTTCTTTTTAGATGCCTTGGTGGGAGTGTTACTAACGGCTTCAAGATTGGCAACTTTATTAGTTAGCTCATCACAATGTTTGCACATGGTTTTCATTTTAGCAAGGAAACTTTTATAAGCATCTTGTGAGCTAGCTAACTTTTCTTTTAATTTATCATTTTTCTTTACAAGTTGCTCATCTTTAATTGTGCATGCATTTTGTGTTACACTAGCCTCAAGTTGCTCAACTTTAGTAGATAGTTCAACATTTAGATTAGCAAAGTTTTTATATTGTTCAAGCAAAGTTTTATATGCTTCTTGTGAACTATCTAGCTTTTCTTTTAAACTTTTGAGCTTATTTTGTTGACTAGTGTAAACTTTAGCATATTTAAGATTTTATTGCACAATCTCATGATAAGAAGGCATATCATCATCACTATCACTCTCACTAGAGGATGAGCTTTCATTACCTCGTGCCATAAGGCACACATGAGAAGAGCGTGATGATGAGTGCTTGCGACCTCACCTCTTGTGATGGTGTTCTTCTTCACTTGAAGAATCATCCCATGATCTTATTGATGTGAGGGCTTGGTTCTTGCATGCATTCTTCTTTGTCTTGGGTGTGGGCTTGTTTGGACAAACTTCCACAAAGTGGCCCAACTCGTCGCATCTATAGCATCCTCTCTTTCTTTGCTCATTTCTTTGATTGGTGAAAATGAGATCTTGAATTTGGATAGGCACACCCTTGACATTGAGCCTTTGGATCATCTTCTCCACCTTGTTGATTAATTTGATTGATTCTTCATCAAGGTCGGAGGTGGAGGAGGAAGATTGATCATCACTTGAATCTTCATCATCATCATCATCATCATCATCATCGTCCTCATCTTCTTCTTCATCTTCACTTGAGGAGCTTGAGCTTGTATCAACTTGCTTGCCCTTCATCTTCTTTTTCTTGCTACATGCGAGAGCTTTGCCTTTGCTTGATGAAGAGGCTTCTTCTTGACCTATCTTACGTGACATTTCAAATGCCACTATCTTGCCGATGACTATGTCCGGGGTCATGGTGCTCAAGTCCTCCATATTGTGAAGGATGGTGATGATGCTTGCATATTTCTTTTGTGGTAGCACAGAGATGATCTTCCTCACGATGTCCGCATCATCTAGCTTTATTAATCCTATTGAATGGAGCTCATTGATAATTAGATTCAAACGAGAATACATATCATGAACAAGCTCATCATCATTTATTGTAAATGATTCATAATTTTGTTTAGCTAGACAATGTTTTTGCTCACGGATATTACTTGTGCCATCATGGAGCTCTTGGAGTTTTAATCAAATTTCATGTGCCGTATTTAAAGTGAACACTTGGTTAAACACATCCATGCTAAATGATTCAAACAAACAATTTTTAGCTCTAGCATTGAAATGTATTTCTTTTTCATCACTCTTTGTGGGTTTTTCGGGATTCTTGATGGGTTTCATCCCATCATGAGTGACTCTCCATACACCTAAATCAACCGCCTCAAGGTGGCAAGCCATTCTAGCCTTATAGTAAGGGAAGTTAGTGTCGTCAAAGTATGGAGGCCTAGAGGTATCTATCCCAACCACTCTAAATAGCGTCGGCTCAACGGCGGTTAAGCCAAAGGTCCAAATTGAGCCAACCGGCTTTGATACCAATTGAAGAGGACCATGACGCCTAAGAGGGGGGGGGGTGAATTAGGCAACTCAAAATTCTAACTCTAAACTATGGCCCCTTCTTCTAACCTTATCAAAACCTATGCAAAAGATAAACTATCTAAATATGCAACTACAGTTTTGCTAGTGTGTTGCTATCTCTACCACAAAAGGAGTAATACAATCAATGTAAATGCGGAAGCTAGAGAGCAAGGTAGAGATATGCAAACTTCCATCAATGACTCTGGTATTTTTACTGAGGTATCGAGAAGCACGTAAGCTTCCCCCTAGTCCTCGTTAGAGCCCCTCGCAAGGAATCCCTCGCAAGGGCCAAGCTCCCGGTCGGGTAACTCCGTGGATAGCCTCAAGCCTTTCCTACGCATAAGTGGGTCTCCGACGTGCCTTCTGGCAAACCTCTCCTGGATGCTCCCTGCCGTCTTCACTATCAAGCTTCTGGCCAAAACGTCGCGGGCCTTGTTCCCTCCGGTACACGGTGGCGGCCACACCACAAACACGGTTGGTGTGATCTCGTAAGACTACAAGCCCCTTTGATGTATAACAATGGTGCTCACAAGCACCGAGTGGTAAGAGGTATGCAAACCTCACTAAACACTAGGCCTAAACCTAGAGCAAGCGCATAAGCGGTGGTCTAATTAACCTAAGCACTTTACAAAGCACCTACGCTAATCACATAATAAAACACTAAGCACTATGCAAGTGGAGATCACTAAAATGGTGTATCAACACTCTAGATATGTTTTCTCAACTCCACTATACTCAAATGGCCGGTTGGGGGTCTATTTATAAGCCCCACTAAGAAAGTAGCCGTTGGGGACGGAATTCCGCTTTTCTGCTACTGACCGGACGTTGAACACGTCCTGACCGGACGCGTCCGGTCGTCCCGACCGTTGGAGCCACGAATCACTGATCGGACGCTACCAACGTCCGGTCGACTGCCACTGGACGCATCCGGTCGTAGTTTCGCCGTTCTAGAACCTCTCTGTACTCGATCAGACGCTGCTGCTCTGTGTCCAGTCAGTTGCCGCCAGCGTTCGGTCCAGTGTCCAGTCGCTTCTCTAGCGTCCGGTCCAGCGTCCGGTCACCTCTGCGAGCTCATTTCTTCGCGATCTTGCGTACGGCTTGGTTCCTATCTTTATGCTTGGACTTTGCTTGATATCTTGGGTCTTCTCTTGTGCTCCTAAGGTCTTGCTTATGCTGTTGATCATCGGATCATCACGTCGCCTTCGTCCAAGTCACGTCTTGCACCCTATTGAACTACAAAACAATCACTTGCAAATTCATTAGTCCAATTTGGTTGTGTTGTTCATCAAACACCAAAATCCAAAGTAAATGGGCTAGGGTCCATTTTCCTTACACCATGAATATGCATTGCTTCTATTGATTCCTCCTGCAAAATGTTATTGGACACATACCCGAGGGAATATAACAAATTTGAAACACGGGTTTTGTTGTCTATATTTTTCTCTATGCAAATGGAAGGATGGTTTTAAGATTGTTTAGCATAGATTTTGTTTATCATGTTTTATGTGTTTGCTACATTCAAGCATGGTTCAAGGTAAAGATAACTTGCAACAAAAGATAAGTGAATAAACCTTGATACTCACAGTTCTTCCTTCCATGAAGAATAAGCCGTGTCTTCTTTGTGCAAAGTTATTGGAGTTCATCACTTGCCTTAATTCATCTTCGATGTGAATTCATCTCTTGACTTACCCAGCTTGAATTTGAAAGTTTCCTACAGGGGTCAGTCCAACAAAATATCCAGTATCTACTAAAGCATACTATCGGCTCAAAAATCAACATAGACACCATGTATAATTTAATTTAGGAAGGCATTTTAACCTAAGCACCATGCTTAATTTAAAAAGCCTTTGGAAGTAAGATCAACATACCTCTTGGTTTAAAAATCAAACTAAACACCTCGTCTAATTTGATTTAAGAAAACAGTTTAAACTAAGCACCATGCCTAATTTAAAAGGTGTATGAGGATACTTCAAAACCTTAAGCATACTATAGCAAATAAAGATAGCATGAAAGCATTATAGAGATTTATTCGAATAGAGATAAAAGAGCATGATCATGGTGAGATATTTTTTACCAAGCATGAGCCTTCATGTGCTCATATATTTTTTTTATACTTGGACCTTCATGTATCCATATATTTTTTCTCTTTATTTAATAAAGATACAAGTGGGATGAATATATGAACGGAACTAAACATGTTGTGGATTTGATATGGGAAAATTTAAACTAATCAGAGTCGATGTATGGATTATTCAAAGTAAACATGCAATGGAACACAAAAAGTTTAAAAGATAACTACTCATTAAATTTTAAGTCCATGAGCAAGACTATCTCACCTTTCTTGATCATACTTACCATGACTCACATGATAGAATTTGTGAGTAGTGCAACATCTGTATTCGTCACTTGAGATGTGATTTGAATTCTTGTGACGACGACCTTTTTCTCCAATCTACACTTATGTCTATACAAACCTATGAGATGGCAGGGTTCCAGTGTTGATGGATCTTGAATGCTCATGCATCCTGGGGTTCTTCAATGTTTCTTCTTTTCTTGTGGAAGCTTACCGGAAGGTTGAAACGACGTCTGCTGTCCTGTCTTATTCCACAATTCAACAGAACATGGGTAATCCTACTAAAGGTGGTATGTTAATGATCTAAATCTTTACGCCAATTGTTTACCCGGTAACGGCGCAAAAAATGCTTGTTGGTATTTATTAATGCAAATAGAATATAAAGGATTCTGTAAGCGTACAGAGTACCATTGTATCATTTTACCAGGAGTATTCCAGGTATCGTTATTTATATTTTACCACAGAAAAATAATGGAGTAAAGATTTATTGGGTAACAAAGGAGTATCTGTTAATATACCAACATGGTTAGGGCAGGGGATAAATGTAAGGGGCTCTTGTGTTCTTGCCCCTACTTTGATGTGCAATTATGATTTTGCCCTCGTTTTTATAACTTTATGATTTTGCCCTTAACTGTTCACAAGTCAACGCGATTTTGCCCCTGGTCAACGGTAAAAACAGGGGCAAAATTGCGTTGACCAGGGATAAAATCGTGTTGACTTATGAACAATTAAGAGCAAAATCACAAAATTAGAAAAATAAGGACAAAATCATAATTGCACATCTGTGTAAGGGGCAAGAACACCATTTTCCCTAAATGTAATGATAGGAGTAATGCTTAATGACACTCAAGGGATAAATCTATAAGATAATGTAAACTAGTCAACTCGGAAAAACAACGGGTGAGGTAGATTTCTGTGACATTCTTATTACATGGTCAAATTATATATATATATATATATATATATATATATATATATATATATATATATATATATATATATATATATATATATATATATATATATATATATATATATATCCAACTATAGCTAAAACTAACTCTACTCTTTTGCACTTCGGGACGCTGCTTAGATGGTAGAGCATCCATAATAGATAACTCTACGGACACGACCACGGTCCTTCAATTTAAGAACCTGTTCAATTCGACGTGGACTACAAAGGATAGACGGGATTATCACCACCCGCTGCTACCACACAACCAGAGAACAGGGTGTACTCACAGGCAGAGCATCGTATAAGCACCATGCTTACATGAGTCTCGGCTACTTAGCCCAATCGATAAACTATAGCTGGCTAAGCGCTCTATAAAACCACACACAAAAGTAATGATAACCTCAACTAAGAAAGATATATATTCCAAGCAAGTATAGCCATGTAGATAAGAATATGATGAATTGATAGTAAGTCTTACAAGATGTAGAAGTGAAGATACAAGGCTTTGCCGAGCCTTCAAGACTAGATCCGGAACTTGAGCATGAGCCCAATTCGACCCTCACTTTCAAACTACTAATCTACTATATTAGAGAGCTCATAGACCTAATCCTCCTGGTGTGTGTTGATCTGAAGGAGAGATATGAATTAGGGTTTCAGGATGACTTCAGGGAGGGGGTACAGGGCTGTATATATAGGGGGTAGCGTCTTCTGGATCCTCGGATCAAACCGACTTGAATAAACGGCATAGATACGATCTTTAAGGCGGTGAAGAACCGTCATACGAAGAAGAGGCTAACCGGTGGACCTAGTAGGGCGGTCGGCCTACGGCCAGCCCCATCTGGAAGCCTCTCGCGGTCTTCTTCGGTGTGGTGTCCTCTAAAACCTTCTGGAGTTATTTACGCCGCGGTTAAGCGTGATTAATTCTGACGTATAGGTCCACCTTGACGGTTTTCTGAGTAAATCTCCCTGTAAACACATATTCACCAAAACTTGTGGAATTTATTAGTTTAAACCCCTAGATCTATGTTGGTGATCCTTTTTATGCATTTATATAAGTTATATTGATGGTTTACGATGAACGTTAACTACCGTCAACAAAGGTATACTCAGTTTTTTCTATAATGTGTAGGACAACCTAGCACAATCAACATTGCAGCCACGGGGTCTATTACCACAAGAAAATATGTTTGTAGCTGTGCAAAGGGATAACTTACCTCCACCAAGGGTTACTGCAACAATGAAAATAGGTAGAGGTCGAGCTACAGGTACAAGGTTAAGAAAAAAAGCAAAGACTACAACAGACAGGCTGCATGTTGCAGAATGCTGTGGTACAACTCGAGGAAGAGGAAGGGGAGGAGAGCCCTGGAAGAACAAGAGGAAGAGGAAGGGAAGGAAGAAGGGGGCATGGAAATTTTGAGGATGCAGAGGTGCCAGAGCAACCTCATGGAACTGCGAGAGGTTTTGAATTCTTGTTCTTTGGAAATAGAACGTAGTCTCATGTCGCACCCGAAGAATTGAATAACAGTCAATCTGCTCCAGACATGATAAGAGGTGTTAAATCCTGGAGATTTGCATCTTCACCTATGATACTCACTTGAGCAATCTATAATTTGCTTCAGTTAAATGTTTATTTTTGAATTTATTTATCATTGGGATAAGGAAACAATACCCTTGGATGTTAAACTTTGAACAAATTTATGTTATGTCATAATTTGAGACCATCTTTGAGTTACATGTCCCGAATCATGTATATATGCTTGATACGTTTGCTGAGAAATTATTAAATTTGCAAGGCACCATCGCATTCTTCATTCAGAAGTAGTATCTGAAACTAAAGTAGAGCTGCCGGCCTTGGGGAGCGTGCTGCCGAGGGGATCTCCATGGCTGGTGCCTTGTGCGGGGCATCGACGCCGCCCATGACGACGTCGTCCCATCAGGAGATAGGCAGCGGCAGTGAAAGGAAGGCCATGGCCAATGTGGAGGCGGTGCCCAATCCATCGGGGAAGGAATCGTTATGGGGCTTATTATGGCCATTCCGAAGAGAAACCTGACGGCTTGACCACATGACTTGATATGAGCCAAGCTGAATGGAAGCACGTGGCTCTGCACAGGCTGCAACATGAGCCAAGTTCTGTGTACGAGTGAGCCGATGCGGCAATAGCATACGCACGGGAGCTGGGTCTTTGGTAACTTGCTCGACCCTTGGCCCGCTGCCTGGACTCGTCTCCCCCGCGGGGATCTCCTCCATCCGCTCGCCGCGCCGCAACCCGGAGAGGAGACTGCGCTCGGTCGAGCACCACCTGGGGCCCAGCGTCCTCGCGACCATCTCCGGCACGGCGTCCGCCCTCTGCAGCCCCGGTGTCCCTGCGACCATCTCCGGCACGGCGTCCGCCCTCTGCAGCCCCAGTGTCCCAGCGACCGTCGCTGCTGTCCTACTTCGCCACTCGCCACTTTGGCCGGCGACGAGCACCACCAGGACACTAGGTATTCCCTCTCCTTGGTCCTCCCTTCCTGCTGTGCGAAGCCATGCGCCCAAACCTTAGGTAAAAATCGTGCGCCCAAACCCTAACATACTATTCGTAATCGGATCTGAATCTAATTACAGGTGTATATGCATGTATTATGCCTACTAACTTCGATTGCTTTGCAAAAATTATTGGGTGTACATGTGTATACCCATGTCCTTTACTGGCTCCGCCCCTGCACCTTGCAAAGAATCGGGTTATTTTTTTTTTCATCCGGTAGAGGTTTCTTGTCGTTTATTTTCGCAATTATAATCTTGAATCCTTGGATTTGTTCCCAGTACATCCAGTTCTTGAAGGAGAAACCTATATAGACCACAAAAAGAGGAAGGCAACTGTTCTGGAAAGGACGGTGTGGAGTTCTTGAATTTTTTTTTTCTATTCCCTCATGCATTCAAAGAAAAGATCCAGGGTGTCGGCGAGGATGACGAGCTGGTACGTGCAGTCTACGCCCGGGGGTGTGGGTCCACGTAGACGAGGTAGTTGGCGCCTTGGCGGCGTGCTCTGCCGCCTCCGCGGCGCCGGCCATGTCAGCGGCTGCGGCGGCAGACGCCGTTGCAACTGCGAGGAGGAGGAAGACGAGGGGTACGGTGGACGCCACCGAATGCTTCATGGCAGGATGCGCGCGCGGTAGCAGGTTTGTTCAGCGAGCTGGCCGGCCACCAGGACGATCGATGGATCTGGGCAATATGCAGCCGCTGCACCTCCTCCAAAAATAGGAACCCAACGAAGATAATGTGCCAAATTTTAAAGATATGAATGCAGAATATATAGCATACTTCTTCTACTTTGATGATTACATGCATGCTTGTAAATTCACATCTCTCATCTGTAGTAAGTATTACAAGGAGAAAAAGGAACGTATTTTACATGCACATGCCATGTTTGATTCAGAAGAACAGCAGATCCGATTCATGCCTATAACTGGTAAAAGGGCAGACCCAGTGCGGGAGTCTCCCACATGAGTGGGGTCTGGGGAAGGGAAAAACCATGCCTATAACTGAGCTTAAAAAAATTATATACACTGATGTACTACCTTTATGCGTTGCATTCCTATAATTTTCTGCCTGTAATCTTATTTACAGGTGGCTTCAATACTACACCACGAACATTCTCATTATCTGCTTATGATGTTGTTTATCTAGCCTACTACTAGTATGTAATAAATTATCTAATCCAGAACCTGCTGTTTTTTCTCTGGTTTTCTAGACAACAAATCTTGGTCAATCTTTTTTCTTCAAAGCACTTAATCGACTAGACAACCAGAGCAAGCGTTGAAGAAAAATTGCAAGGGTAATTGTGTGCAAATATTTCCTTCTATCATTTATGCAATGTTATAGATGATGGGTTGTTGTTACAATATGTTGATATGAGGTTACAACTTATTTTACTGATGATGGGCTTAAGTAGCTATGTCTTTTTTTTTCCACACCGGTAAAACCGAATTTCATTACCATGGCAACGAAATTACAGATAGTATCAGTTTAGTGACTGTAACACATAACCACCACTGCAAAACTTATCCATGCAAATGATCACACATAGGCATGGACACAAACTACCGCTACTACCAGTACCAGAAACTAGGCAACAAACTATCTGTCCAAAAGATACACTACGAGATTAACTGGGGTTCCAAACACGGGAGCTTCACCCACAGCAGCGCACAAGCTGCGATTGATACAACTCTAGCTTAACCGGCATAAGGGACCAGCTGCTTTTCATCTTGAGTACGCGACTGCATATCCTGCTTGTGGAAGAAGAGAGCCGCCATCTTCACTGCTTCAGCTCCCTGGACGACCTGCTGCTCCAAGTCACTCTTCAACAAACCTGCCCAATATATGAGAAAGGAGCAAATCATACACACAATCTCAGTAGGAGATTTTACACGTTTGTATAAGTAGCTATGTCTGTCTAATTACTTTCTCATCCTGCAGCGTTTATGTTTGAGATGCAAATGACTTGCATTGCGTACTGATGCAGTCGATCAGGAATTGTGTATAACTTTAGATCAATTAGTTTGAATTACACTATGATGGATTAGGGTCCAAATGAAATGAGAATTTTTTTTAGCATCATGTCATCACCTTCTGCAGGAATTATGAAGTTTATTATGAAAAAGCATCCTTTAATTTGTATTTTGGGAATAATGGGCATCATATATATATTGAGTGCTTGAGCCACATGGTTGTCCTAATTCCTAAATAGAAAAATGGAGATGGTTTGCAATAGCATCCACCTGTTCTAGATTTTTTGAGCTATTGATGAAAGGAAAGTGCTTATTGCTTCAGTGACCATAAATAGTATAGGATGTGTGAATTTTCATGGTTCAACAATATTCAAAGCCTTCCAAGCATGGATATCTTCCCCTTTTGATGTTTTAACTTATACATAGCCATGAAGATGTATAACAATAACAATTTCCAAAAATGTTTAGAAATGGTTGGCGATAATGTGAAACAAGCCAAACATTGACAATATAATACTTCAAAGATTTTATTGTACCAATCTTTATTCTATTTTTAGTTGCCTGGCAAAGACCCTAGCCATAAAGAAAAGGTATTTACTTGAGCAGATAAGCTGAGATAGTGAGATCAAAGCAGAAAAGTTCTTCCTTTAATGAACATGGGAGGACATTTTCTTCCTTCTTGTCCCCCCATGGGTGACATCACTGCAGCCAACCTCGGTGCTGTCATGGTTTCCAGTTTTCCACCACTCTAGGATGGGCTGTTGCAGCTCTGTGTGTCCTAGTGGTGTTGGAAGAAGTAACACCATACCTTTGTAGGTCTCTTGACAACTAATTGTTACTGTTATCATAACAATGGTGAAGTTAGAGGTTTATTTTCCATAATGCAATGAATGCTGAGTGTTAAGAGTATATTTGGTAGTTAGGGATATTGTAACCCCGTACTGCCATGTGTATCGGGGAGACGTCTTGACCAAGTCTTGTAGTCTATTTATATCACTATAGGGCTCAATGTGATACATCCAATGCATTATACACAGGTCCTTCCTGCTTTCACACTAAATCCTTGTGCTATTGGCTTGTAAACTATTTCTCAATGTTAAAAAAAAAATCTAAGATATTTGTACATGTAGGCACATACCATCCTACATTGCAATGATTAGAAGATGTGATGGTGGTTTAATTTTTGAGAATTTGTATCAATCTCGAGGCATACTTGATTATGGTGATTGTACATGTACGGGAATAGTCTTGTACTCAAATTATTCTATTGACTTTCTCCTTTTCTTTGTTACTGAAGAGCTCAGCAATAAAGTCCAGTGAATTGTGTTTTCAGGTAGTATTAGTGAATAGTGATTTTGAATGGCTTCAGCAAGAAAAGTAAGAAACACGAATAAGCGTTATGCCAAAATCAATGAAGATTGGCAGGATAAAGATGCAACAAGTGTACCTAAAAGTAAAGTGCGAGTAAGTACATGTGAAAATCAACATTTTTTCTTCTCACATGCATATTTTTTTTCATTTTTCTTATTCTGCAAAGAATGTAACTTATTTCTATGCGATTATATGACATGGTAGTATTCTGTGGACTATCAGTTAATAGTTTTTTTTTTCTAGATATCTTATGTTTTCAAGGAAAAATGTGGTTTCCAGCATGGTTTTGGGTGCTGCCAATGCCATTGATTTAAGTAGTTAGCAGTACCTTCGCTTTGTCATTGATCTCCGATAAAAGAAAAACTCATTTGCAGAAGAAAAAGTTATCAGACATGCTTGGGTCTCAGTGGAGCAAAGATGAGCTCGAGCGCTTCTATGGTGCCTACAGAAAATATGGAAAAGATTGGAGAAAGGTCTGTTTTTAATCTTTTATAGACAACTGATACAAGGGAAATGCATCAATATGAGTTGCACTTTCCCTACATTCAATATGTTAACCTGAGAAAGTTAATTTATGTACTCTGATACCTCAACAACAACAACAACATAGCCTTTCAGTCCCAAGCAAGTTGGGGTAGGCTAGAGTTGAAACCCACCAAGAGCCCCAAGTCACGGTTCAGGCACTTCAATAGCTGCTTTCCAAGTACTCCTATTCAAACATAGATCTCTAGGTATATCCCAAGCTTTCAAATATCTTTTTATTGCCTCCCCCCATGTCAATTTCGGTCTTCCTCTACCTCTCCTCATATTATTAGCTTGGCTTAGGACTCCACAATGCACTGGTGCCTCTAGAGGTCTCCTTTGGACACGGCCAAACCACCTCAACCGATGTTGGACAAGCTTTTCTTCAATTGGTGCTACCTCTAGGCGATCACGTATATCATCGTTCTGAACTCGGTCTATTCTTGTGTGACCGCAAATCCATGGCAACATACACATTTCTGCAACACTCAGTTGTGGAACATGTCGAATCTTTGTAGGCTAACATTCTGCTCCATACAACATAGCCGGTCTAATCGCCGTTCTATAGAACTTGCCTTTTAGCTTTTGTGGTACCCTGTTGTCACAGAGAATGCCAGAAGCTTGTCGCCACTTGATCCACCCTGCTTTGATTCTATGGCTAACGTCCGCATCAATATCTCCATCCCTCTGTAGCATCGATCCCAGATACCGAAAGGTTTCCCGTTTCCTTATTAGGCACTACTTGACCTTCCAAACTCACATCTCCCTCCTCCTGTACAACTCCGCCAAAGTCGCATCTCATGTATTCGGTTTTAGTTCTGCTCAATCTAAAACCTTTAGACTCAAGGGTCTGCCGCCATAACTCTAGTTTCCTATTTACTCCTGCCTGGCTTTCGTCCACTAACACTACATCATCAGCGAACAACATACACCAAGGGATATCCCCTTGTATGTTCCTGGTAACCTCATCCATTACCAAGGCAAAGAGATACGGGCTTAAGGCTGACCCTTGAGTCTAAAGGTTTAATGATTTCTATGTACTCTGATACCTATTTCAGTTTAATGATTTTTCATTTCACTTTTTAGGTTGCTGGTGCTATCCGCGATAGAACATCTGACATGGTGAAGGCTCTTTACAATATGAATAAGGTAAATATTGGGCTGGTCATGTTATACACCTGCTCCCATTCCATTTAATAACCTAAATTTCTATAGACCAGTTCAATGGATCAAGGTAGCAATGGTTCGTTTGCTTGGTCTCATATTTTTCTGCCAAATTCACAACTATATTCCTATTTACGCTTTATTGTGCCAAATTTATTATGTGGCATATCCAGGCATATTTATCTCTTCCGGAGGGAACAGCAACTGCTGCGGGATTAATTGCAATGATGACCGATCACTACAATATTCTGGTGAGACTTATTTAAGTGGTCAAACACTATAGGGGTTACTATTTCCATATATTCTTCAATTCTTTTCTGTAATATGTGAAAAATCGTGTGAATAGACATTTTTCTCCTTATCGGTGTGCATCTTTGTGACCATGGGATTAAGAGTAATAACGTTAGCACTGCCTTAAAAACAGTTTGTTTTGCTTCTTATTATATGCAAAATCAGTAATTAGTTCTGCTTCACACAAATGCAATCTATTTGTTGCACATGAGTAAATGAATCGAATTGCCTTGCTGGGATCAACTCCTTATGTGATGGGGTAAGTGATTTCAGCAGCCGTGAATTTCATTTCAGAATAATGCTATATGCATCAGTTACATTTATTGAAAATACTCACAAGGAAATCTGTAATGAGCTGTAGGATGGAAGTAACAGTGATCGAGAAAGCAATGATTCACCAAAAGTTTCTAGGAGGCTACAGAAGCATGGTCGTGCAAAACTTCAATCTGTGTCTAAGACATCTGATACGCATTATACTGATCTGTTGCAACCTCAGCATGCTTCATCGAGCTATGGATGCCTTTCTTTGTTGAAGAAAAAACGTTCTGGAGGTAATTTGACATATTCCTATGTACATATGCCTGGTCTTTGTAACAGGAGTGATGTTTTGTACAACTAGGAAAACATACAAAATCTTTGATATTATATTAGCTGGCTATGTGGGAATCTGAGATATACAGAATTGTATGGAACAATGGTTTGGTTCCACAAATGCAATATTATGGGAGCTAGTTCTAGCAGTAGCAGGCCAATGAAAATCAGTGTTTTTTCCCTCTTCTGTCACTCAACTCGTAGTCAACTTTGAAATGCTTTGGTTGCTATAACTTGGAGTACGCAATTTAGTTCGCTCAGAAGAATGTGGTCCTATTCAATACCAGAATGCAGATAAACAATTGTGGATTCTGTTTACTTTGTTAAGCTCTGCCTGTTAGTCATTTTGGCACTAGGCTTATAGGCAGCAAAGTATCAGTCAATTGACATCTTGACTGCACAAGCATCTATCTTGAGTTTGGATTTACAATAGTATGGAGTTAGTAGTACCCTAAATCTATGGCTATGCTTCCTATCCTGTTTTTGAAGCCAGCAATATGAATATCTTTTGATGATCATAAATCTGATATAAGACCCTTCAGATAACAATCTGGATGCTAGCTATGATTCTGCCAAGTATCAATCATGCAGATAGCATAATCTTCTATAGTCTTGCGAGATCTCTTTTAATTTGGTATTACTATTTACTAGGCATTCGAACTATGTCTAATTTTCTTGTTCTTGAACATATCATCTATTTTTTTAATACCGTGAAGTTATTGTCCTTAAATTAATTCTGCAACTTATTCTAGAGCACAAAAAACCATCTGATTCCTTAATCTGGCCAGTCTTGGTGTCAATATAGTCCCTCTGCACTTTCTTTTTGCAATAAGATTTGTGTCTCTTTCAGCAAAGTGAATTTTATCACAATTTCATTTTGTTTTCTTCTTAATCAAGGACACTTGTTTTGCCTCCCTTTTCGTGCCTGTAAAACCTTTTCATGTTTGCACCTGATTTATGTGGTTGCATTATCTTCCTTCAATATCAAGAACTTATAATTGCTTGTAAACATGAGCTTTTTACTTAACTGAAGTTAAGAAGGAAGTACTTGCTTTTCATCGAATGAATCACCTAGTGCTGCCTTAACATTTTTTTTAAAAAAAAAGAGATGATACAACTTTGCTTTCCTCAAATCTTGATAATGGGGCTAATGTCTTGAAATCTTTCTAGACCTATTTGTAGGGAACAAGCCACGTGCTGTTGGGAAAAGGACTCCAAGAGTACCTGTTGCAAGCATGTACCATCGAGATGACAGGGGTGCATCAAATAGACAAGCTAAACCTAATGCTAACAATGGTGATGATGAAGGAGCTCATGTAGCTGCGCTTGCTCTGGCGGAGGTATATCAAAGAGGAGGCTCACCTCAGGTTTCCCATACACCTCGGAGATCTGGTGATCATATGTTCCTGTCTCCTGCTAAAAGTAGTGACAAAAAAGTAAGAAACTAGAATTATATGCCTCCACCCATTTTTATCAGTCACTCATTTAGTAAAGTAATTGCATGATCAAGATACCTGTATGGCACTTGTAGAATGCTGATTCAGAGATGGGAAGCTCAAAGCAGCATGGATTTCAGTTGGATGCTGATTACCCTGAAGGTAGCTTGGGAAGTAGGGAAGCCGAGACTGGCGATTATACCAAAGGTGCATCCTATTTGATAGCTAACAAAGGATCTCCATCTAGCAAGCCTCAGAAGAAAGTCAAAAGGCCTCAAAAGAGGAGAAAAAAAGCTGTACGCAAAACAGGTGATCAGTTTGAGGATGATAGAGAGGCTTGTAGTGGTACTGAAGAAGGGCGTAGCATGAAAAAGGCAAAAGAGGAACCAGAGCTGGAGACATTGGGAAGCAAAACTGCATGGCCATCTAGCACATCAAATAAAAGAAGTCGCCAACTCTTTTTTGATGGTATGTTTTCTGTAAATCAGCACTGAAATATCAAAATGACAATACATGTCAGCATTCTCTTTCGTCATGTATGAATTGAAATTGAGCAATGAATTTGTTTAATTTCTTTTCATTGACTGTACTGCACAATATTTTCTCGATTTGTGGAATAGAAATACAAAGAACTAAAGCAAATGTGCCCTATATTATGGAATGAGAATTCCCATCTAGTGTGAAACGAAAGTTTCAGTGAACAAGCATTTAAAAAGTGTAGGGTACTTCCAATTTGTGGGATGGAGAAAAGAAACCTGTTTTGAGTCATCTTTGTCATGTTCCAAATTCTTTTTAGGATATTGTTTGTCTTATGTGTATTGCACTATCATATATAACCCAGGAAACATAAATAGAACTATATATTTTTGTCAGGTATCATACTGATTTTTTCCTGCCATAAATATGTCGTAAGTGTTCTTTTTAGTTTAGTCATTTGGTTTTGGTATACACTCATATGCTCTAATACTTTAGTGTGATGCTTATTTAGTTTTAGGATGATCTGTTGGTTCTTGCTTTCTTTACACATATACAGTACTAACCATCAAACCGCCCTTGTTTTGCAGATGAAAGATCAGCTCTAGATGCATTACATACTTTAGCTGATCTATCTGTGAATATCCTACAACCATCTCCAGTTGTTGAATCTGGTTAGTCTTATCTTATACTATATTCAGTTTGTGTTATATTTTAAATACTACGTTCTGATGCAACCCGTTTTGTTCCATTACCAAATCGCAAGATAGATCAATGCCTTGGTTGTATTGTAGCAGGTGCAGTGTTTCAGTTTGTGCGTTTAAAGTTTGGAATGTTTATGCTTTATGACTTGAACTATGCAGCCCCCCGCCCCCCCCCCCCCCCCCCCCCCCCCCCCCCCCCCCCCAAGAGTCCACACAGACACCCACAAAAAAAAAAAGGGAGGTAGGCCCTATTTGGATGGAACATTAACCAGCATTCCACATGGTTTGTTCGGACATATAGGTGGCCTGTATCCAGGGCAAATATGGATCAGAACCATCTGTCACACCCCCCTGCCCTTCAAATGTATGCAGTCTGATAATTTAATGGCCACATTTCTGGAATTTTGTACTGTCCCTCAACAAAAGTATCAACTCAATTGATGTCACAAAACATATTGAGCCTAATATACACCATGATGTTCCTTAACTCCATGCATAGTGATGAATATTTGTGTTGTAATAAGCATAAGCATTGCATGGAAAATCCCACAAAAAATACATAAAAAGTGTGTTGCAAAATTAGCAGCCATCAATATTTTTTAACGGTTTTGTTCACCTTTTTTAGTGGTGAAGGAGAATAGAATTGGTGGGATATTAGTTGATGTATTGCATTGGGCCTCATGGGCTGATTATATAGAGTACATAGGACTAACACCCCACGTGGGTAGACAATGCGGTACTATTCCTATTTACTCTAACAAGAGGTGGCTCATCTACTGCTTAGCAGGCACCACACTGCAGCTTGCCTTTCCCTTTTTATGACATTGCTTCTATTACTTATAGTGTTATTAATGGTGCCCCTAATGAATTTTCAGAATCATCAGCACAGATTAAGGATGAAAACAAAGACAATGATTCTGATGGAAAGCCTGGTATACCTGCAGCAGCTGTATCGGTGTATGAGCAGAAAGATAACTCCAAAAGTATATCAAAGAAACTCAAAAGGCAGTCAGAAATGGCAAGCACTGATATGGTTACTAGGAAAAAAAGCAAACTTGCTAAAGATAATAATCATGATGGGAGCACCACTTCTGAAGTAAAGCAGCAAGCTTGTACATGTGGTGTGAAAACAGAAAAAAAGAAGAAATCTTCCATGGGAAAGGTACTTCAACAATTATATATATTCAACATTTTCTGCAGTAGTGCTTGCGCGATAGTTGAAGGATATAAATTATGTAGTCAAGTTTATAAATTGCAGATAGTATTTTAGGGATTGGTTTCAGTGTAGTCTATATGCTGGTATTGATTGCTATATTCTCATATGGTAATTCTATTAGTATTTTAACCATTGCATCTTCGACAATGCCTTTCCATTGGTGAATATGGTGGTCAGGACGGTGATTGGAGAAGTATCCGTCTGGTGTGCTGCCAGGGCTAGGGATGTCAGAAACTTGGTCTTGGGATTAGTCTAGATTTTTTGCCTTCCCCAGTTTCCATAGTACTAGTGGTTGTCTCTCTCCTGTCCGTGGCATGATTGTTCTAATTAACTAGCGTGTTTGTGTTGTGTTTTAGGTGCTCTGTTACCTTTTTTTCTTGTGTTTTTGAAATGACATGCCCATGCCATTTGAGAGAAAAAAAAGAATTCTACAAGTACTCACAATTTATATTTGTGGTTGTGTACTATGTGATTTATGTCTTTCTTATATCAAACTAATGTATTTATATAAAATTTGCACACGCAGCTTGAAGTATTGGCAGGGCCACAATATCGGCTCTCACTGTGAAAGCACCACTACTGTGTAGTGGCTGCTATATTCCAAAATGCTATTTTTTATTTAATACGCAAGAGAACTGCATTTTGCATTAGAAAGAGAATGAAGTTTGTTACATCTGCTCTCGCAGTCGCAGTTTTAGGTTACATACACCCTTTTTTAATCATGAATGACCATAGCCTACTAGTTAGCCTCTACTGGCTCCTAATGCCACCAGACCGTTAGCACTGGCATATGTGTATCTCTATCATTCACTGCTCGTAGGAGTCACTGGGCAGATGGAGAGCCATTGTTTAAAACGATGTCATTACATTGCTTCCAGAGCATCCAGGCACCAAGGATGACTAGGGTGTTGAACCCCTTATGCAAGTCCCCCCACCTGTACTCCCCTCTGCTCTGTGCCACCATTGGGCAAAGACCATGTCCTCAGGACTCAGCGTGAGCTCCTGCAGGCGGAACCTGCTGAAGGGTGCCACAACTCTCTGGCGCGTCATCTTGGTCACACAAGGGGCAACAGGACGCGTGTGGTAGTCCATGTTTAGCCGGCCTGTCTGCCATCCAACACCTGTTCAAAATTACTAGCCATGCCCCACAGGAGGAAAAAAATTGTATGCGCTCGTGCCGCACAGGATCAGCCGTGCGTCACCGCCCGTGCGCACGACGCGTGTTCTCTTGCCGAATCGGAGAAGTATTTCCGGGAATACCGCGCTAGTAGGTTACGCGAGTCGCGGGCGGGCTGCCAAGAGCGTGAGAAAAAAAAACACAGCACGGAAGGATATGCATCGAGATTAGCACGAAGATTAACAAGTAGACTGGCGTATAGGCGGTGCTGTACAGGAGGCGGATTGCGGCACGAGCGCATAGAATTTTTTCCCCCACTGGAAGAATTTGTTGCACACCACCCACGACTTCTGCAGTCTCTTTGCTGGTTCGAAGCCATTGTAAAACACCAAAAATTCCCCCGGGCTGCAGTGGCGCCAGTGAAGCTTCACCACTTGCAGAAGGTCCCTGACGTCAAGGTATCTAGAGAGTGCTTCGGTATAGCGCAATCATGTTGGATGCCAGGTCCGACAGATGCTGACCGTACAGCCACAGGTCCTTACAAAACAACAAAATGCTATTTTAAACTGCTATATTGTATATATAGTGCCTTGAACCACTACTGCTGTTCCGTCTTCTACCACCGCTATTTAGTTTCTTGCTATAGTTCGTTTATGTGCATAACTTCTACTCTATGTGCAGATTTTGAAAGATGAAAAGAATATGCCAAAAGATGTCAAGAAGACTGAGGTAACTAATCCTTTCTATTGCTGTCTTCTCATTATTGCTCCTGATAAACTTTTCCATGGGGGTTCAGTTTCAACTTTCCAACTGATCTGATTCTTTCCTCTTTGCATTCAATTCTTATGCATTTATGCTTATTTGTTTCAAGAACCACCGCCCTATAATTAATTTGTGTATCATAGTTTCCTAATTTTTTTTGTGTATCATAGGACCACTCTGTAATTTTCATGGGACAGCCTCCCCCCTAGCCTTGTGCTTACTAGAGATGGGCTGGTGATATACTGATTTCGTCCATTTCTCAAACCCTCACAAACTTGTGGAATGCATTTCTCAACTAAATTTGGACAAGAGTTTATTTTTGCTTATAGTGGTTAGTGATGTAGTCAACCTTAACCTATTTAGTTTGATTGGATGACTATTAGTTTTAAAGACTTGGTTTGGCTATACCAAATCTGCTCTGAAGGTGTAAATATCATTTGTTGTTGCATATGCTGAATAAGTGTGTAGGCTAGATCACATATGTGTTTTGCTTTGTAGACAGCCTGCTAAGTATAAGCTTTTGAGAGTTCTGTCCATAGCTTCTTGCTATGCAGCTGTTTGTCATAATTGTTATATTCTTATAAAAAGTGTAATCCTTTCCTTTTTCTGTTGGATATATTGTTGTTTTGCTGTAAAGGCCTGATATCTTGAGAAACCATCCATATTTACTTGATTGATGTTGCAATTTCATATTGTTTACACTCAAACGATGTTTCTTTTCTCCAACACGCAGGAGAGCTGCATATCATTATATTAGAAAGAAAAAGGGGATGTTCTTTGGTTATATCAGAACATTTTAATGCATTACTTCATTATACACCATTGTATTGTACGGAGTACTAGTCTTCACTGAATAACTCTCTAGTTCTTTGGTTTTCTCAAATTGTCACCCGCCCATGCACGATCAAGTTTTACCCTCCTACATACCTTCTTATGCTTGCTGGGACGCAACATAATTTTTTCCTGTTATATCTGTATATTATAGGTTTCTCCTGAAGAAGAGAAGGCGTCTTCTAACAAAAGTAAGGATACTCATATTAGTCTAATTTTGAAACAAAACAAGTTCAGAGTACAGGGATGTTCTACAGCACATGCTAATTTTGTGAATGTAGCCATGGATATCGCAGAGACAACTACACAAGTTGCAACAACACCGCAAGCTGACTTGATGGCAAAGGGTAAAAGCCGCCGTAAATTAGGCATTCAGAAATCACTAACTCAAGAATGTAAACCTGCCGAGGGCGCTGGCGATTCTGGAAGTGATAAATTGTCTTACTCACTAAGTAATATTATTGATTTCAAGGTATTGCTTTCTATCTTGTTTAGTGTACTGGTTGTTGTGTTTCATTACTTGGCATGGGTGAAAAGTCATTTACTTTACTCTAACCTAATGCAGGACAAACTCTCTCATTGCTTATCATCACGTTTGCTCCGTAGATGGTGCATGTTTGAGTGGTTCTATAGTGCAATTGATTACCCGTGGTTTGCAAAGAGTGAATTTGTTGAGTATTTGAACCATGTCAAGCTAGGTCATGTTCCAAGACTGACTCGTGTCGAGTGGGGTGTCATCCGAAGGTTCGTGATCTTCAACTATTTTGTTAGGTTTAGTTGTACTTGTCCCCTAAGTGTAATGTTTTTGCAGTTCTCTTGGAAAGCCCCGTCGATTGTCGAAGCAGTTTTTGCACGAGGAGAGAGAGAAGCTTGCTCAGTATCGTGATTCAGTCAGACAGCATTATACTGAACTTCGATCTGGCGTTAGAGAAGGTCTACCAACGGATCTTGCACGACCTCTAGCAGTTGGGCAGCGTGTTATAGCCTGCCATCCTAGAACAAGGGAACTTCATGATGGGAATGTTCTGACTGTCGATCATAATCAGTGCCGGGTTCAGTTTGATCGACCTGAACTGGGTGTTGAACTTGTGAAGGTAATCAACTACTATCTCACTTATGTTTTGACCATTTTATTGGGAGTTTCATTTAATGTCTTTTGACTTAAATGCTTTCAGCTTATTTGTGATTACCTGTACTCATGACTTGTAATAACTCCACTGTCCTATCTGGACATGCTCCATTGCTTGCCTAGAGCCTATATAACACTGGGAATGAATAAAAGGGTTCCTAGTCTCATCTCTTTTGAAGGGCGGGCCTGGTGCAAGCGGTAGAGTCTTACCGCCTGTGACCGGAAGGTCCCGGGTTTGAGTCGCGGTCTCCTTGCATTGCACAGGCGAGGGTAAGGCTTGCCACTAACACCCTTCCCCAGACCCCGCACAGAGTGGGAGCTCTCTGCACTGGGTACGCCCTTTCTAGTCTCATCTCTTTTGGCCCTTTTTAGCCTTGGAGCCTCTTTAGCGTTTACATCGCCAGAGAAGAGCCTGCCCTTGGTCCTCTGACCTGTACCCACAAATGCACGTGAATGTCATGTTTCTGAACTTAGACTCTGAGAGAGTGATTTTCGTTCCTTGTGTTTCCCTTGTTATATCATATATACTTCAACCAAGTGTCCTTGGTTTTACTGTCTTCTTTGGTTGCTGTGCATATTGTGGAATCTAATTTATTGCATAGGATTTTTTCTACATCGGCAGTAATACATTGTGCATCCAAAATGATGGAAGAAAAGTGCACTGTAATATCCACCACAAATGCTAAACCATGACATTACTTTTTGGGTTGGGAATAATTTGCCTCAATGGGATCCATGCAGTCCATTATCCTCTAATCTATTGTTTGTGTTCCTTGTACAGTTGTACTCGTTTCCTTTATGCCTATGTCTTGCAACACAACTAGGGAAATGCTTGTGGAAGATTATTTACCTCTCTATGAATGATGTTTCAGCTTCACTCAAATATAAATACCAAATATTAATCCAATGATGAAACTCTTGAAAGAGTTGGCGTGTCAAATATGGTTTACTGAAATGAACTTGTTTTGCAGGATATTGACTGCATGCCCCTACATCCTCTGGAAAATTTTCCTGAATCTCTCAGACAGCAAAGCATCATCAATGGATATTACAGCCACTTATCAGAAGCAAAATATGAGGATCAGATGAAAGAATTGGCTAGCGGAGGTGCAGCAAGATCCACCTCGAATTTGAATGGTGCAGATGCAACCTTCCCTTCTGGTCATCCAATGAGTACCTTAATGAAGCAAGCCAAGGTAGCATGTTTGATGTGGAAGCTAACTGCATTCCTTTTGGGATTTGTGCAATAGGGTGACTCTAATTTATTCTATTGCACAGGCCAAAGCGACAGTTAATGAGGTTGCAGTTGCAACGCAACAGTCAATGTACAATCAACCATGCACACTTTCGCAGATACAGGAAAGAGAAGCTGATATAAGAGCTCTTGGTGAGCTATCACGTGCTCTTGATAAAAAGGCAAGTGCAACAAGGCTTGTGCCTTATTTTCATCCCTCTCTCTCCCTCCCTCCCTCCCTCCCTCCCTCTCTCACTCACTCACTCTCACTCTCACTCTCACTCATCCATTACAACAAGTTCCAGCTTCTGGTTGATATAAGCAAATACTAGCATGTTGGCAACCGGCCTCCCTGCACTGGTGAGCAACCAGCTCACCCTCACACACACACACACAACACTTGGCTAGTGGTAGAAGGAGTTGAGCACAGAACACAGCACACACAAGTGCAGCAACTCCCCTTTCTATTGCATCATATGGGGTATAGGAATTTACCTACTACACTAGGTATACTAGTACCTGGGCTGAGATCAGCCTCCAACTACTCTACATGGCTGAGGTAAGACTACGTGGCCTATTGCCATATCTACAGCAGTAAGGTGGGAGAGGGAAAGGATAGGAAGGAATTGACCCAATGCCAACTCCCTGCAGCAAAACAATCAAAGGATGCAGCAGATTATCTTACATAGCAAATAGCAAAACAACTCTTTTAGCACAAAGCACAAACTCATACCATGACTAGCACTTAATCTTGACTAGTTGTCATCTAGACGGTCTGATCGTGTGCCCAGTAAGGTGGGAGAGGGAAAGGATAGGAAGGAATTGACCCAGTACCAACTCCCTGCAGCAAAACAATCAAAGGATGCAGCAGATTATCTTACATAGCAAAAAGCAAAACAACTCTTTTAGCACAAAGCACAAACTCATACCATGACTAGCACTTAATCTTGACTAGTTGTCATCTAGACGGTCTGATCGGTTGCCCATGCTGTCTAGACGCTAGACTAGAGGGCCTTGACTAGTGTCAAGATGTAGTCTAGACATGAACAGTGTCAGTAGTTAGCCTAGTGTTCTTGTTTTTCATGTTACCTGCTATAGATATTTACTATTCACTGTAATGTGTTTCCTTGGCAACCAAGTTGATCATGGTGCCTTGGCAACCAAGTAGGAATCATAGCATCTGCTTTATGCAGTTAGAATATGCTAAGGAGTAGGTACACCACTTGCCTATATATGCAGTGGTTAGCATCTTTGTATCTCTAAGTCATTTTTGCAATACAATCCAAGCGGCCTGTTGGCCAAGCTGCCCTCTGGCAGCCAACAATTGGTATCTAGAGCCGGTTGAGAGATAGGGAATAGCATGGCCACCTCCGCAGAGAGAGCAGCAGCAGCAGCCGCCGCCGCCGAGCACCGGGCGCAGCGTCTGGCCGCGGCAGAGGCCGCAGCCGCGCAGGCGCAGCAGGCCGCGGAGGCCGCAGCAGCAGCAGCTCGGAACGCAGCCGCCACGGCCGCGGCTCTGCGTCGAGAGTTGGTGGAGGAGGATCCGCAGCGTGATCGCCGCCCGTTTCCGCGGAGGAGTCCGGAGCGCGAGCGCAGGCAGACGCGGTCGCCCGATCGGGATCAGGATCGCCGCCGCGGACGGGCCAGGGGCCGCTCGCCGGTGATCCAGACCGTGTACAAGGACTCTGGCGCAAGTTCCACCTGGCCGATGCTCAACAAGACAAATTACCATGAGTGGGCCTCGATCATGAAGCTGAAGCTCCAGGCGCGGCAACTCTGGGATGCGATCGAGTACCAGGACCTGCCATACCATGAGGACAGGCGCACGGTGGAGGCGATCATCGCCGCCGTGCCACAGGAGATGCAGATGCCGCTGTCCGAGAAGGGATCGGCCAAGGAGGCCTGGGACTCCATCGCCGCCGCGCGGATCGGAGTCGATCGAGTGCGCCGCGCCACGCTCCAGCGACTCCGCAGCAACTGGGAGAAGCTCGCCTTTCGTCCAGGAGAGCAGATCGAGGACTTCACCCTTCGCTTGATGGCCCTGAAGCAGCAGCTTCTTCTCCACGGCGACAACGACATCGATGAAGAGCGCGCGGTGGAGAGACTCCTGCGCGCCGTGCCGCCAAAGTACGCTCAGCTCCGGATCGCCATCGAGACGCTTCTGGACTTCCAGGACCTCACCATCGAGGAGGTGTCTGGACGCTTGAAGACGGTAGACGACATGGAGGCGTTGGACGCGGAACCGGCCGCCATCGGTGGACTGCTGCTGACAAGGGAGCAGTGGCGTGCCAAGGAGAAGGAGGAGGCTGCCGATTCCGCGTCGGGCAAGGAACCACGACGTCGTCCACGCGGCGGCAAGAAGCAGCGCGGGAAGGGAAATCGCGGTGGCGACGATCGCGGGGTAAACAACGACACCTGCCTCAACTGTGGTGATCGCGGCCACTAGGCGCGCGACTGCCGCCAGCCGCGCCGTGGTGGTGGTGACCGCGGTGGCGGCGGTGGCAACCAACGCGGAGGAGGCAACCGTGTTGGAGGTGATCGAGGTGGAAGGCGCGGTGGAGGGCGTGGCGGTGCTGCTCACGTCGCAGAAGCAGAGGACGATGATGGTGCTCTGTTTTTCGCCCACGGCTTCCTCAAGCTTGACGAGAAGGACGAAGCCGTCTGCTCCAAGGCCACGGTCTCCCTCGACATCAACGAGCCGCGCGCGCGTGTCTTCCTCAACACCAGCGCCAACGAGGAGGCGCTCGACGGATGGTACCTCGACAGCGGGGCCACGCATCACATGACCGGCCGCCGGGAGCTCTTCGCCGAGCTCGACACCACGGCGCGCGGCACGGTGCGTTTCGGCGACTCGTCTCGAGTGGAAATCAAGGGGACCGGCTCCATCGTCTTCCAGGCCAAAAACGGAGATCAGCGCGTCCTCCACGGCGTCTTCTACATCCCAGCGCTCCGGAACTCGATCATGAGTTTGGGGCAGCTCGACGAAGGAGGCTCCAGGGTGGAGATTGATCATGGAGTGCTCCGCATCTGGGACCGGCGTAGTCGTCTTCTCGCCAAGGTACATCGCGGGCCCAGTCGGCTGTACGTCCTGCACTTGGAGGCCGCGCGGCCGGTATGTCTTGCCGCTACGAAAGAGGACGAGTCATGGAGGTGGCATGAGCGCTACGGGCATCTCAGCTTCGAGGCGCTGCACCAGCTCGGCAAGAAGGAGATGGTGAGGGGGATGCCGGTGATCAAGCATGCGGAGCAAGTCTGCGACACCTGCGTCACTACCAAGCTCCGCCGCAAGCCATTTCCGCAGCAGGCGCAGTACCGCGCGCAGGCGCCCTTGGACCTCGTCCACGGCGACCTATGTGGGCCGGTGACGCCGGCGACGCCAGGAGGGCGCCGCTACTTCTTGCTGATGGTGGACGACGCCACCCGCTTCATGTGGGCGGTGCTTCTGCCGACCAAGGATGCTGCTGCGGATGCCGTGAAGCGGGTGAAGGCCGAAGCAGAGAAGGAGACCGGCCGTGAGCTCAAGGTACTGCGGACCGACAATGGAGGAGAGTTCACCGTCGGCGAGCTGGCGCAGTACTTCGCCGCCGAAGGAGTCAAGCGGCACTACTCTGCACCACACTCACCGCAGCAAAACGGTGTTGTGGAACGGCGCAATCAGACGGTCGTGGCGACCGCGCGCGCGCTTCTGAAGCAGAGGTCCATGCCGGCCAAATTCTGGGGGGAGGCGGTAATGACGGCGGTGCATCTGCTCAACCGCGCGCCGACAAGAAGCTTGCAAGGCAAGACCCCCCATGAAGCCTGGCACGGACGAGCACCGGCGGTGAGCTACCTGCGTACATTCGGCTGCGTCGCCTACACAAGGGAGCTCGGGCACCTGCGCAAGCTCGACGACTGCGGCAAGGCTGGGGTCTTCATCGGCTACGCCGAGGGCGCCAAGGCCTATCGGGTCCTCGATCCGGCGACGGGACGCGTGAAGGTGAGCCGCGACGTGGTGTTTGATGAAGGGCGCGGCTGGGATTGGTCCAATTCGGCCGCCGGGACGTCTGCTTCCGCCTCCAGTGACTTCGACATCGAGTTCTGGGGAGTCGACACAGACGGAGCTCCGCCGCACACGCCGTCACCAGCTCCAGGGGAGCATGATCCACAAGCTTCCTCTGCTTCACCGGCTTCCTCTGCTTCACCAGCAGCAGAAACCGAGCAGGCGGACCCAGTTGAGTTCGCGTCACCGCTCGAGGACGACGACGATCGCCTTGATGCCTCCTACGGTGGCGAGCAGCTGCGGTACCGTACCATGCCCAACATCATCGGGGACGCACCCACACCGCTGCCGGCTTCACGTCTCTTCGCCGAGCTTCATCTCACGCACGCCGGCGAGCCGGCCAACTTCACGGAGGCTGAAGGCGATCCTGCCTGGCAGGCCGCCATGGAGCAGGAGATCAAGGCAGTTGAGCAGAACTGCACTTGGGAACTTGTGGAGCTCCCTCCCGGTCATCGGCCCATCACTCTGAAGTGGGTCTACAAGCTCAAGAAGGACGAGCGGGGCGCGGTGACCAAGTACAAGGCGCGTTTGGTGGCGCGGGGCTTCGTCCAGCAGGAAGGGATCGACTTCGACGACGCGTTTGCTCCCGTGGCGCGCATGGAATCCGTCCGAGTTCTCCTCGTGCTGGCAGCCCAAGAAGGATGGCGCGTCCACCACATGGACGTCAAATCTGCTTTCCTCAACGGCGACCTCAAGGAGGAGGTGTATGTGAAGCAGCCGTCTGGCTTCACAGTCGCCGGGAAGGAGAAGATGGTGTACCGTCTGCGCAAGGCTCTGTATGGCCTACGGCAGGCTCCTCGAGCTTGGAACGCCAAGCTGGATGCCACCCTCAAGGAGATGGGTTTCCAGCAAAGCGACCATGAAGCTGCGATGTACAGGCGAGGAACAGGGGAGGAGCTGCTGCTGATCGGTGTCTATGTTGATGATTTGATCATCACCGGTGCCAGCACTCAAGCCATAGAAGGTTTCAAGGCTCAGATGAAGAAGGTCTTCGACATGAGCGACCTCGGCCTTCTGTCTTTCTACTTGGGAGTCGAAGTACATCAAGATTCAGCTGGGATCACTCTGAGGCAGACCCATTATGCCAAGAGGATCCTTGAGCTAGGAGGCATGGATGCCTGCAACCCTGCCCATACACCAATGGAGGAGCGGCTGAGGTTGAGCAGGCAGAGCATGGCTGAAGAAGTTGATCCTACCCAATACAGAAGATTGGTGGGCAGCCTGCGATACTTGGTCCACACAAGACCTGACTTAGCCTTCTCAGTTGGCTTTGTCAGTCGATTCATGGAGAGACCAACAGCAGAGCACCAAGCTGCCATCAAGCGCATCCTGAGATATGTGGCTGGTACTCTGGAATTCGGACTTCACTACACTAAAGCTCCAGGGAGAGCAAGGTTTGTTGGATACTGCGACAGTGACTTGGCTGGGGACATTGATACCAGCAAAAGCACTAGCGGCACTCTGTTCTTCCTGGGAAGCAATCTTGTATGCTGGCAGTCTGTGAGGCAGAAGGTGGTAGCTCTATCTAGTTGTGAAGCTGAGTACATTGCCACTACCACAGCTGCAAAACAAGCTATTTGGCTATCCAGGTTGCTAGCAGATCTCCTTGGAAGGAATGTGGAAGTGGTCGAACTGAAGGTTGACAGTAAGTCTGCACTTGCTCTAGCCAAGAATCCAGTCTTTCATGAGCGCAGTAAACACATCAGAATCAAGTACCATTTCATTAGAAACTGCTTGGAAGATGGAAGTATCAAGGCTGATCACATATCCACCACTAATCAGCTGGCTGACATTCTAACCAAGTCTCTTGGAAGATCAAAATTTGAAGAGATGAGGGGAAGAATTGGGCTCAAGCATATCACTTCCAAGGACCACAAGGCTAAAGGGGAGAATTGTCAGTAGTTAGCCTAGTGTTCTTGTTTTTCATGTTACCTGCTATAGATATTTACTATTCACTGTAATGTGTTTCCTTGGCAACCAAGTTGATCATGGTGCCTTGGCAACCAAGTAGGAATCATAGCATCTGCTTTATGCAGTTAGAATATGCTAAGGAGTAGGTACACCACTTGCCTATATATGCAGTGGTTAGCATCTTTGTATCTCTAAGTCATTTTTGCAATACAATCCAAGCGGCCTGTTGGCCAAGCTGCCCTCTGGCAGCCAACAAACAGTGGGCACTTGAAATGGGCTACTGGTCATAGTCTCAGAGTATAAAGTATAAAATGGGGATAATCCACTCGTCCTGTATGAAAGATGAGTTCCTTTTAGTTCCCAGATCAGGATATGGCTACAGAGTACTGTAATCGTTGTAAAGATCATTGCTGGTCTGCTGTTTGTATGTTGCCACCAAACATGTTGGCCATTCTTATAATGATTTGTTGAATATATACGTATTTAAATTTCACATTATTCAAGTGATTTACGATGAACTATGAATCTTTTTGTAGGAAGCTTTGCTGGTGGAGTTGAGGCACATGAATGAAGAAGTGTCTGGAAAGCAGAGGGATGGGGAAATTATTAGAGACTTGGAGCATTTCAGGAAGCAATACGCTATGGTGCTTGTGCAGCTAAGAGATTCGAATGATCAAGTAACCTTCCCCAGTTCAAGTATCACTTTAATAACTTTGGTTTTACCTACTTGGTGAATGATACTACACTTTTTCCTACTCAGGTGGCTGCAGCTTTGCTTTCGCTTCGCCAACGCAATACATATCATGGGAATCTAGGGCAGTCTAAATCCATGGAAAATGGCATAGCCCTTGCTGGAGCATCAGATCCATATAACCTTTTCAGTTATATTAATCCAGAGTCTGATTCTCAAGTGATCGAAGTTATCGAGACTTCAAAGTGCAGGGCAAGAATGATGGTTGATATTGCTATCCAGGTCTGTTGGCCATAATTATATGTATTCTTTTCTGTATCATATCAGGCTATCTGACCTAGGGTTCCTCATGGTTCTGATTTACTTATCTATTTATATAATTTGAATTATTGTCTCTATTTTGAACTGAATGAGCATTGCTTTCCATGTTTCTTTCTGAGGCGAACAATAAAATTTTGAATTTAAGATTTGAATTGACATGAAATCAATATACTTACTCAGTAGTGAGTGCTCACTACTCAGCAATTCCTACTTACTGGAATATAAATTACCTGTCTAATAAATACTAAATGCTGAGTTCATGATCGAAGTAATAGAACCTTGGACCCTTTTTTACCCAGTCAGTTCTGTTTGAATTTTCTTTAAGTTAATCATGAACTTGTTATGACTTAAAATTGGACATTTCCTTTTGAGATGTCAGCTTGTTGGGGCCAGCTTCCATGTGTCAAACTCTTGTTTGTTATGTCTATTGTCTGATTAGAGGGTTCATATAGTTTTAGAATTTCTCTGTTTGGTTGAAGCATTACCTATTTTATTGTATGAATCCATTTTTGGTGCTACATACATCTAAGAATTTTCTTCCCTTCCTCACATTTTAAACTTATTTTGTTTAAATGCACTTGTTGTGATTTTCCCCTTTTACCAGGCTATGTGCAAAGTGAGTGAAGGAGAGAATGCTTTTGCAAAAATAGGGGAAGCACTAGATCACTTGAATAGCCGCGGTACTGGCTCTGGTTCAAGTATACTTGGCATAAGACGGATACCTCCTGATTCAGGACAGTCAAATGCATCTTATCATGATAATTGCACAACTGCCCCTGCAGCAAACAGCAGTTCAAAGTTGCCGAACGGCTGTGATTCGGAAGCTCAATTTCCCAAAGAGTTGATATCATCCTGCGTAGCTATGATGCTTATGATAAAGGTTAATCATCCAAGCTCCACATGTTATTTACACTTACATTCCAACCCCCCCCTGTGCCTAGTGGTCTAAAGCTTCCATCTGTTGCATTCACCAGAACTGCACGGAGAAGCAGTATCACCCTGCTGAAGTCGCGCACATCCTCGATTCAGCACTGTCAAGCGTACAACCGTGCAGCTCCCAGAACATCCCGATCTTCAGAGACATCGAAATGTGCATGGGCATCATCAAGAACCAAATGCTGGCGTTGGTACCCACTCCAAGTGGCTAAGCTCCACTCCTGCTGCGGGTATCCTAGGCTCGGCATTCCTTAGGCTATTAGCTAATGTATGTATTTTGGAAACGAAAAACCGGATACCTGTATGTGGTGTGCAATATTCCTTTTTTTTTTCATTTTTTGCTGTATGTATGTACAAGTCGTGTATTATTATTATTTATTATTGCCTGTTATTAAATATTCAACGGGGGGTAAAAATTATGTGCTCTCTCTCTCTCTCTCTCTCTCTCTCTCTCTCTCTCTGCCGACTCAATATTAATATGTACTATTTGCATTTTAATAGTGAGGTTGTAGTCGGAGGCTTAGGCCCTGTTTGGTTCCAAATAAGTCACCTACTTATAAGTTAAAAAGTGAAAAAAGTGATTTATTTTGCCAAACGCCACCAACTTATAAGTCACTTAACTTATAAGTTTTAAGTTGCTTCACCCCTGTTTAAAACTTATAAGTCACCTCTTTTTCGTGTGTGACCCACACCTTTTTAGCTTGGGGCACACGCCCAACCCTATCGGCAGCAGCCGCAACACGCGCCCCTCTCATCCGCAGGACCGCCCCTCCCCTGCCTCCCTCGTTCTCGCCGCCGCCTCCTCCCTCCCAATCTTGCACGAGCCGCCGCCGCCGCAGCCGCCCGCCACCGTTCCCATTTCCCCACCGTTGGCTACTTCTAGATCTCGGCGCCGCCGCCGCCCCCCGCCACCATGGCCGGCAGCAGTTCGAGGAACTTGCTCAACCTTTTCAACGATTCCCAGGCCGGCGACGAGGAAGACGAGTTCTTCGGTGACGGATCACAGGTCGGGAACTACTCCCCGCCGACTGGATTCGTCCCTCCGCCCCGTCCGGGCGCGGCCGGATTCTTCGATCCGGCGGCGGCTGGCGTCGTCCATCCGGCGGCGGCTGGATTCCTTCCTCCGCACTCGGGTGGATTCAGCGCACCGCCCGCTCCTCCCTTCATGGATCCGCCCGCGCCGGAGGGCCTGGACCTCAACTCCCAGGCGGCGGTGTTTCCCGGCCTGGGCGACTACCAGCGCGTGCTGCAGTCGGACGAGGCCCCTGCCTGTCGACGCAGCGGCAAGCATGTAGTGGCAACGCATGGTCGCGGCAGATCTGCGGGCCGAGGTACAGGTGGTCGTGGATCCACGTCCAGCGCCGGCATCCCTCGTCGTCCGGCGAGGTCAGGGGCTGCGCGCAGTGGTGGAGGTGTTGCGCGCGCCAGGTCCCTGACCAATGCCGCGCGCGCACAGAGTGCAAGCCGCATCGACGTGGACGATGACGAGGAGTGCTTCTACGGGAGCAGGTCCATGGCGGCCGATGGCTCCAACATGCTCCTGAACTCTGATGAGGAGGAAGACGACCCCAATGAGGTAACATTTGCAGCATTGATGTGTTTCACAATTGCAATGTAGGTCATAGTATCATTTTGTAATCGAGTTGCAATGCATTACAGCGTGGATTCGATACTGCTAAATGGAATGAACAAAGGCTAGAACTTTTTTTAAAATTAGTCGTGCGCGAGATTAGTGCCGGGAATCGCCCGAACAATCAAATGTCCTCTGTTGGGTGGAAGAACATATGCAAGGATTTTCGTAGAGCTTGTGGACATAACTATAATGTGAAGGCTATGAAGAATAGGTACACCCAAGCAAAGGTTTTGGCAACTTTCTGGAAAGAGGTACAGGTGAAATCCAGTGGACTAGGCCGAGGTCCAAATGGTGAAATCCTGGCAAGCGAGACATGGTGGCAAGCTAATACCAAGGTAACTGATCCTGTTCTTAGCCAAATTAATTTGTTTATTGCTTATGAACAGGTACTGATGACCTTTTTTTCTCATATTTCAGGGGAGAACTGAGTGTTACAAAATGTTCAAGGACCGAGTGCCCCCCTACCTAGATGATTTGATGCTGATCTTTGATCATGTGACAGTAGATGGAACATCTGCATTTTGTCCTGGATTTGAGGAGGCAGAAGATCAGCCGAGCAAAGGTAAAGATGTTGCAGGAGACCTTTATGATCTCACTGGAGAAGATGACCCGTACAGTCCCATGAGCACTGGTCTGAATCGACCTACCAGCAGCAGTGGAAGCAAGAGGCCCAGCAGCACTGCCACAACAGGAGAGAGCCCTACCAAGAAAACCAAGAGTCCCATGGTCAGAGCTCTTAGGGGACTGGTTGCTGAAATTAAGATTGACAGGGAGGAAGGGAAGAAGAAAGAGGACAATTATGCCAAGAGGGAGGAGGCTCGGTCCAGGGCCATTGTCACTGCACAAGCCCAGATCATGGATCGGAAGCGCCAAGCAATTCAAGCTGAGATGGATGAATGTGTAGCTCTTGCTACAGAGTGTGGGGTAGCTGAAGCCTCCGTTGAGATGTGGGTGGCTTCAGAGTTGTTCATGGATGGTAACAAGAGGGCCTTCTTTAGAGCTATCAAGACTCCTGAAGCCCGACTTGTGTGGATCCAGATGCACTGCAAGCAAAGAGGATTTGTGTAGCTGTTAAAGTCATGTGCTATGAGTCATGTCGTTTGAACTGTAATCTTCTCATATTGTTTGAACTTTAATCGTGTCATGTCGTTTGAACTTTTTGTTGTGAAGTATTTGTGTCAAGTGATGTGAACTATTTGTGTTCAGTGAAGTATGGATGTCATGAGTAATATTTGTGAGCATGTTTTGAATTGGTGTGAACTTGTGCATATGAGCCACCCTATTCTGTCACTGCATATTTGTGAGTAATATGGGTACTAATTTGATGCTGCATATTTGTTTGTAGCACTGGATTGCTGCCACCATGGACCAGTGGGCAGAGGAGGAGGAAGAAGAGGAGGAAGAGGAGGCCGCAGCAGCAAAGCGGAGGAAGAATTTGATATTCAGCGCTGCAGAACTCATTGGTACGTACCACCTTGAGAACATGGCAAATAGAAAAGAGTACTGACAAGCTAAAGAGAGTGGATATGATTGGGTCATCCGGACACTAGGGCATAGTACTGAATGTTACAACATGTTTAGAATGGAAAGGGCAGTGTTTGATAGCCTGCACAATTTACTAGTGCAATCATATGGATTGAGGTCGACTAGGAGAATGTCATAAGTGGAGTCTTTAGCAATGTTTTTATGGATGGTTGGTGCCCCTCAATCTATTCGGCAGGCTGAAAATCGTTTTGTTAGATCAATGGAGACACTTCATAGGAAGTTTGATAAAGTGTTGGAATGTTTGGTTAAGTTGGCAGGAGACATAATTCGGCCACTAGATCCAGAGTTTAGGACACCTCATCCAAGAGTACGAAATCCAATGTTTGCTCCGTTCTTTGACAATTGCATTGGAGCCATTGATGGAACACATATAGAGGTGGTCGTGCCAAAGACAGAGCTCATCACACACATGAACCGAAAATCAAAGACCAGTCAGAATGTGCTAGCAATTTGTGATTTTGACTTGAGATTCACCTTTATCGTTGCTGGGTGGCCTGGGTCGGTTCATGACATGAGGGTATTCAAGGCAGCAGTTGACAAATTTGGAAGCCTCTTCCCACATCCTCCCCAAGGTAAATTTGGATTTTGATAAACATTTCTTTGATCAATTCGATGATTGCCACTTTTCTAACCGTTAACATTAACATTGTAGGGAAATTTTATGTGGTGGACTCGGGTTTCTCTAACCAGCCTGGTTATCTTGCACCGTACAAAGGTACAAAGTACCATTTCCAGGAGTACAACCAAGGTCCACCACCAAGAGGTAAAAAACAAACCTTTAATCATAGACATTCCCAAATTCGCAATGCAATAGAGCGTTCCTTTGGTAACTGAAGAACAAGTGGAGGATTTTGTTACACATGCCCTCTTATCCACCACCAAAACAAAGTCAAATTATTTCAGCATGCATGGCTATACATAATTACATTAGAGAGAGTAAATTGGAGGATAGAGATTTCCAAGAGTGTGATGATGATGAGGAGTTCATTCCTATGGGGGATGAGCCTAGTCGACTAGGACGCCGACACCAACGTCGAAGACGTGCAACTCAAGCACAGGGGCAAAACACGAGTGATGATCATAACATGAACATTTTTCGTGATTGGATAGCGGAAGGATTGCATACAAGGAGGTAATTTGTATTTGTTTCAATGCCGAACCATGCAATTTGTATTTCTGTGTGACGACTTGTATCGATACTTGTATGGATATTTGTATGCATATTTGTAATGGATTTGTAATCAATAAAATGAGATGGCCGCTTTGATTTGACGATGATGATCTGTACGGTTCTGTGATAAGAAAGGAAAATGTGGGATTTTGGTTGGGCTGCTGCGTTCAATTTTCTGAGTGGTGACGATGATCTGTACGGTCCCTAACAGGGTCGTTCAATCTCAGGGAGCGTGCGCGGGAACGGAAGGAGGGGAGGTGGGGTTAACAGGGTCATTAATGAGCTTATAAGTCATCTACAACCAAACAGGCATGACTTATAAGTCACTAGTTTTCAGTCACCTGACTTAATAAGTCACCTGACTTATGGAAACCAAACATGGCCTTATAATCTCGATGAACAGGCTCTTTCCATTTCCAACCAAATAAAGTAATCTTTCTCTATCCATCTACTATGTCTAGCCAGATAACATCCTCTGTAGTGTAGTGTAGGGTGGGCAAATAGCTTTTCTTTTCTTTTGCACTGGTGCAAACTTGAGCATGCAGCTGGTGCTAGCATTTGCCTCTGTAGTATGCTGCACCCCTCTGTAGTAGTATTTTTCGGTCTCTGGCTAGCATCCTGTATAAAAACGTCACCCAATATAAACGCTTTGGCATGGCCTCCCGCGTTCGCATGAGTGTGGGCGTGGGCGTGGTTTTTTTTTTTTTTTTTTTTTTTTTTTTTTTTTTTTTTTTTTTTTTTGCCTCGTGCCAACTTCCGCACGCAGGCTCGCCAATATTCCAAACGGCAGCGCTAATGTCAATCAACAGGCCGGCCAGCCAGCGGATGGCATGCAGCATTGACGGATCCATGCCAGTCAGTGTTTGATTGGATCCGTCAAATGTGTGTCCCTAAAAAAAAACTTTCACAGCTGGTAGAGCTACAGCAGCCAGCAGCGAGGTGAATTCCGAATTCAGAGCAAACAAATATCATTTTGAACGAGTATTTTTCTTCTTCCACTTGAATTCGCGCGTGTGAATTTAACATATGCTGGGGGCAGGCAGCATGTTCTTGTTCTGTTCGCGTCCCCACTTGGGCCTGGTGCATGTGGAGGAGGCGAGGAGCAGAGCAGAGCACACTGTCCCCAGCCGGATTCCTTGCCTGTTCGCTTGAACTACTTCAGCAGTATTTTTCAGCTAACGAACAATATTTTTCTCTTACAACAAATCAACATAAGCATCAGCATAAGCCAAATTTCAGCGAAAATGTCCGTCCGAAACGGCAGGCGCCGTCGGTGACGTGGCCTCCCTCGCCCGCCAAGTCCCGTCGCTCCTCGTGCGTTCATCGTTCGTGGCGTGGCCCCGCGCTTGTGTTTCAGCGAGTAGAGAACCCCACCTAGTTTGACAGACCTTGGTGGCCGGTTTGAAATCACCGGCTGCCTGCGATCGGGTGGGCCAGGCGTTCAACCTCCGTGACTTCTCGGCCTCTTCTAGCAGGATCACCTGAAATCACTGGCAGGGGGTGCTGGGCTTTGTGCTATCTACGTGCCAGAATTTCCGGTTTGGCCAACTGGGCCACGACCCTGGGTGGCTGCCAGCTTACGCATCACGTGGGCTGGGCTTGCGCAGGCGGAGCGGAGTTTCCGACGGCCTCGTCCCTCTAGCCTGATCCTCGGGGCCATCGCATGTCTCCTATTCCATCACTTTCTCCACACGCGACGAGCCCTTTCTGCTGCTGCTCCTCTTCTCACCTGGCGCCCGCGCCCCACTCCGTCGCGGTGAATCGGCGATGCCGCGTCTCTGAAATCGCATATTCGCTCTGCTTCGCGCCGCATCACCGCTGCCAGCCCCCATCCAGCCCTGCCCATGCTGCCTCCTCTCCACCTCCACCACCGCCGTGCCCTTCTCACTCGAGGACTACCTGATAGAACTTAGGGATCACCTAGGTGTAGATCAGAGGGTACAAACTTAGGAAAACAAGTAGTTTGACCTAGAATTTGAACTAGAGAGAGAGAGAGAGAGGGGAATAGAAGCGGCTGACCATCGGGCTTGGATGAGGAGGTGGCCATGGTGACGATTTCCAGTGATGGCGGCGTCTTGGCGGTGGAGTCTAGTGAGTGGCGGCGCGGAGTCAGTGATGGGTGGCGGGGCTTCCTGCCGCTTCAGCGCCTCCTCTTAGATCGGTTTAGGGGTTTTGTCGGTGGGGTTTGTGGCAGCATGGTGAACCTCGTACCGAGTGTCCCGGCCCCCACCTCCTTTTATATGGCGCTGTACGACGGGGGCCCACCAAGCATGGCTCGGTTGGGCGCCCCCGATCAGGGCGCGGATCAAGGTCTCAACCCGTCGTTGGACCGAGTCGGGAGGGGATCAACCTAACATTATCAGTCGCCTACCCTAGCATGTAGATCTAGATTTTGGGGTAGAAATCGAAAAGAAATTAGAAGGAGATGAATCGAAAGAAACGAATTGAGTTGAATCGAGCTAACCCTAACCCTAACCCTAACCCTAGAAGGGGAACGAACGGAGACAGAGAGGAACCTACCTAGTTTCTTTACCACCGTCAACACCGCCGTTGTGCGGGAAGAGGGACCCACCGCCGCCTCGTCGGCGCGCAGGAAGAAAGCTGAGTTGCCGCACCTTCGAGCCCGGCCAAGGGCACCGGCACAAGACCACTCGACGACGGCGCGCTCACCCTCGGGCGAACGTGCGCGTCGGCGAGGGGGCCTACGGTGGTGCCGCCGTCCTCCTTCCTCCGGTCGCCGCGGGTGGTCACTGCCTCGGCTGCGCGCTGAGAGAGGAGAAGGGGGAGAAAGAATGCTCTAGGGTTTTAGGGGAGCGGCCGGTGGGGGCCGTTTTGATTCCCCGAGATTGTCGGCCAGCCATTCGATCCAGATGGACGGCTGACGGCGACCGGGCCAACTTTTGGGCCAAGCGGGAGGACAGATTCCGGGCCCAGGCCTAGGTTGCGGCCTGGGCCATGGGCTATTTTCGTATGCTGGGCCACGGCGTTTCAGTGGGCTGCGCACTGCTACTGCATTCTGGGCCACGGGCCATTTTTTCCGAGCCGGGCCGAATGAGTGGCAAAGAACTGTTTTAAGTTTTATTAATTTTCAAAAGTAGTTTTATTGAATTGTATTAAGTTTTGATGTTTGATCTCTGCTCAAATTTGAACCAACGGAAGAATTTGTTCAGAGAGTAGTTAAGTACTAGTAAATGCTTCTGAATATTATTGTTTCATGATTATTTCCATGTTTCCGCTGCAAAGATGATGCTCATTATCTTCTAATTAAATTCGAACCAACGGGAGGATTTAATTTTGAAGAGTAGTAATAATTTTCTGTAAATTATGATATTGTTATTTTTCTGACCAATGTTGATGATAACAATATTATAAGTTTATGCATTAGTTCTATTTCAGCCCAACGGTGATGTAGAATTAATGTAGAAGAATGTTGTATTTATGATATTGCTATTTTCTGACCAAAGTTGATGATAGCAATATTATAATTTTTATTTATGAGTTTTATGCATTAATTCTATTTCTACCCAACGGTGATATAGAGTTAATGTAGAAGCATATTGTATGTTTTAATTTTGACCAACGTTAAATTAAGGCATGCAATTATTATATCAAATGTTTCTCACTTAATCTGATGTTGTTTTCATGATACAACCCAATGATGTTTATCTCGTTCATTCTGCCTCTCAATGGGAGCAACTATAACACATGGCGAGAGAAGCTTGAGATGGCACTTGCGCTCTCTAACAACGATCTAGCACTTATCTCTCCGTGAGGACCCGATAAGGGTAGAAAATGAGACTGATGTAGCTTTCGCTACTCGGCAGCATGACCATGTAGAAGTGAGAATAAAGTACGATCTTGATCGTGCGAAGTGGGATAGTTCAAACCACAAGTGTTTGATGGTGATTAACGGCTCCATTGATGATCCAATAAGGGGATCAATCCTAGAATATACCACCGCCACTGAGTATCTTAAGAAGGTGGAAAGTCAGTTTATTGGCTCTTCAAAGGCATATGCAAGCACTCTTATTAAGAAGTTAGTCAATGAAAAATACTCTGGTGGAGGGATTAGAGAGCACATATTGAAGATGAGCAACATGACATCTAAGCTCAAGCCAATGGACTTGGGGCTCAAGGATGAGTTCCTAATTCATTTGATTTTTGCATCTTTGCCCAAAGAGTATGAGACCTTTGTTGTTAATTACAACTTACAGCCAGACAAGTGGGACAATGAGAAGCTCATTGCCATGTGTGTGCAAGAAGAGGAGAGGCTTAAGAGCTCACATGGTGACTCTGTCAACCATGTGAAGGAAAATAAAAAGAACTTTAACAACAAGAATGCTAAACCACAAGGAAAACCTCAGTGGGACAATAGCTCCCCCTCTAAGCAACAAGAAAGGGCCCACAGAAAGATCACCATAAGAAATCCAACTATGTTCAAGTAGACAAGGACACCTGCAGATGGTGCCACAAGACTGGACACTACTACAAGGATTGTCCAGACTTCCTGAAACACCTGATGAGAAAATGTGAGGACATTATTACATTTGTAGATGAGTCCTTGTATTTAAGTTATGCAAAATTTATTTGGTGGATTGATTTAGGTGCAACTATTCATGTTGCAAATTTATTACAGAGATTCTATACGAGGAGGACCCTGCAAAGAGGAGAAAGACACATTAAGGTGGCAAATGGGGTCAAAGCTAAAGTAGAAGCCATTAGAGAACTCCCATTAAAATTAAATGATGGCTTTGTACTTAAGCTTACAGATGTCTTTTATGTACCCTCTTTGCATAGAAACTTAATAAGTGTCTCACATTTAGATGATGATGGATATGATTGCCATTTTGGTAATGGCCAATGTAAGATTATGTTTAATAATAAGTGTATTGGTCTTGCCTTCCGACAAGACAAGCTTTATTTGTTATCGCTTTCTGAGAATGTGAATGTTGTGAGCACTGAGAATGAGATTACCTCCTCATCTATGAATGTAAGTAATAAGCGAAAGAGAATTCATGATATATCATCGAAATTATGGCACTGTCGTTTAGGCCATATTTCGAGGGGGAGGATAGAACGATTGATTAAGAAATCAATTCTTCCGCCATTAGAATTTTCATATTTAGAACAATGCATTGATTGCATTAAAGGAAAGTATGTTAAGAAAATAAAGAAAGACGTCAAACGAAGCGTAGGAATTTTGGAAATAATTCACACAGATATATGGGGTCCTTTTCCTATGAAAAGTGTGGATGGTTATAATTCATTCATAATATTCACAGATGATTATTCTCGTTATGACTATATTTATCCAATTAAGAAAAGATCAGAAGCATTGGATAAATTTAAGATATTTAAGGCTAAAATAGAAAATCAACACAATTTAAAAATTAAGGTAGTATAAGATCCGACCGTGGGGGGAGTACTACGGTCGACATACCCCATATGGCCAAGTTCCTAGACCTTTTGCAAAGTTCTTATAGGAAAATAACATAGTCGCCCAGTACTCTACACCAAGCGAGCCTCAGCAGAATGGAGTAGCTGATAGACGCAACCGTACCTTAATAGATATGGTGAGAAGTATGATAAGTTACTCCACTTTATCGATAAGTTTATGGATGGAGACATTAAAACCGCCATTCATATTCTCAATCGAGTACAAAGCAAGTCGGTGCCAAAACTCCATATGAGTTGTGGTTAGGAAGGGAACCCTCACTTAACTATTTATGTGTGTGGAGCTGTCCAGTTGAGGCCAAAATATTTAACCCAAACATTGGGAAGCTAGACTCTAAGACAGTCAGTTGCCATTTCATTGGCTATCTAGATAAGTCAAAAGATTATTGTTTCTACTGTCCTGACAGACATACGAAGTTTATAGAAACACAAGACACGCTGTGTTCTTGAAGGATGATATGGTCAGGGAAGCATGGTAGCGTGAGAAATTAACCTTGAGGAGAAGCGGGTATACGTGCCCACTCCGATGGTCCAGGGGCCATTTTTCTCACTACCTGTTGCAGCTGCATCAATAGTGCAAGACACTATAGTGACATCACCTGTTGTTAGTTCTCCTGTGGCGACAACAAATGAACATGAGGAACATGTCCTCCAGGAGCCCATTGTCGCACATGAGGAAGAGCAACAACAACCCTATATGGAACAAGCGCCAACTAATGAGGCCCCTAGAAGGTCTCAAACAGCAAGAAAACCAGCCATTCCTGATGACTACGAAGTATATGAATGTGAAGAATTTCAAATGGAGGGTGATCCCATCTCATTTGAAGAAGCCATGAGAAGCGCTCACTCGTCGAAGTGGCTTGAAGCCATGAAAGATGAAAGAAAATCAATGAGTACCAACGATGTTTGAGACTTAGAGAAAATTCCTAAAGAAACCAAGACATGAGGCTGTAAATGGGTCTACAAAGCTAAATATGACTCCAAAGGGAATATGGAAAGGTTTAAAGCGTGACTTGTGGTGAAAGGTTTCACGCAAGGAGAAGGAATAGATTACAAGGAGATATTTTCTTCAATCTCTTGTAAGGATTCTTTTAGAATCATAATGGCGTTAGTGGCATATTACGATTTAGAATTATATTAGATGGATGTAAAGACGTCGTTCCTTAACAGGATTTAGATGAAAATATTTATATGGCACAACCAAAAGATTTTGTCATAAAAGAAAAAGAACGTATGGGAAGCCGCCTGAAGAAATCCATTTACGGATTAAAACAAGCCTCTAGACAATGGTTTTTAAAGTTTGATGGAACGATAAGGAAGTTTGGGTTTAAAGAGAATGTAGAGGACAATTGCATTTATACAAAGTTCAAGAATGGAAAATTCATTTTCCTAATCCTGTATGTGGACGATATCTTACTCGCTAGTAGTGATGTTAATCTACTACTAGAGACGAAGAAGTTCTTGTCCTCAAATTTTGATATGAAAGATCTCGGTGAAGCTTCGTTTGTTTTAGGAATAGAGATTCACCGAGATAGAAGAAAGGGGGTTTTAGAATTATCGCAAATGGCATACTTAGAAAAGGTTCTAAAGAAATACAGTATGCATGCGTGTAAGTCTTCACCTGCTCCTATAGTTAAGGACGATAGTTTTGGAGAATTCCAATGTCCTAGGAACCAATATAAGATCGATCGAATGAAAGTGGTTTCATATGCTTCAGCTGTGGGAAGCTTGCAGTATGCTCAAGTATGTACACGCTCTGACTTAGCTTTTGTTACCGTGATACTTGACAGATATCAAAGTAATCCAGAAATAGAACACTGGAGAATGGTAAAGAAAGCTTTGCATTATTTGCAAGGCACAAAAGGTCTCATGCTACCGTACAAAAGATCTGATTTCCTACATATAGAAGGGTATTCAGATTCAGATTTTACGAGAGATGTAGATGATAGAAAATCCACATCAGATTATGTATTTATTTTTATAGGGGGAGCTATATCGTGGAAAAGCTCCAAGCAAACCGTCACTGTATCGTCCATGATGTATGCCGAGTTTGTAGCATGTTATGAGGCCACGGGGCAGGTGAACTGGCTAAAGAAATTCAGCCTGTTCGTTTCGTCGTAAACGATCGTTGATTATTTACTGCTAGCTGGTTTGGTGTGAGAGAAAAATACTATTCCAGCTTATAATCCACGATCGTATACGAGCAGTCGAACAGATTGATTAATGCCTGGGTTAAAAGTGGGTGTTTGACTAGCGAGAAATGCGGAATACAGGATGTCAATATTTGGATATAATTGAAGAAATTGTTTGAGGCCTTTTTTATTAAAAAAACTCTTTTTCTAATATTATGAAAGATATAAAGAGATTTTTGGGACTGCTCTAAATGACATTTCTAAATTTTTGCCATATATACGGGCCACAACACAAGAGTGAACGCACTGTATGGAAAATAAAGTTTTTTCCTAAAAGAAACAGCTGCCCCGTACCGGCCACAAGAGTGAACGCACCATATGGAAAATAGTGTTTAAAAAAAACAGCTGCTAAAGATCAGATGGATGAAACAGCGCCAGTATTATATTACCGGCACGAGGACACAACCCACCTCAGAGCATGGGGGCCGCACCATGCGGCCTCATCAGTTTGCTTTGCTCGGAGCTTTCACACCTTGCCAGCTCTCATTTTGGGCCCGCCCCTGGTTGACGACTTGGCAAGGTCGTCAGCACGCGGCAGGACACGTGTTTTTCATGTCACGATTTTTTTAATATTTTTTGTAAACTAATTTTAAATCTAACACTATTTTTTCTCTCTCTAAAACTAAAACTTTTGGCCACGCCTATTGCCATGTCGCGGCGAAACATCTGTGCCGCGCCATACATGGTGGCGCAGCGGGAGGATGACGTGGCGAAGACCGGGGGCGTGGCAGGGTCTGCCGCGCCACCGACCTTAGCGCGGCAGAGCCGGCTAAAAGGCCCGTGGCCCAGTCCCGCCTGCCTGCCGCGCCCGCCGCGTCCACGCCCCTACCCACCGCGCCTGCCCGCCGCTTGGAGAAGACTATTTTTTAACTTTTATTAAGTTGTTACCAAAATAATTTGAATAATAAAGATGAAATTAGAGAAGACTATTTCAAAAAAATTTAGGCGTGAGAGATTTGGTAAGTCTAATCTAGTCTAATGAATTTAGTTTGACAAGTTTTAGTAGCAATTAAAATTATAGCTTGTCAAATTTTTAACATGATAAATTTTGGAAGCGCACCCATCGTACCCTCTCTGTCTCCCATTCTTTCCATCTCTCCCCGAAGAGGAACGGCTGAACGGGCACAATGTCATCTTCCTCTTCGCAAAAATCACTGTAAGGTCTCCTTGTCCTTTGGTGTATCCTAGGAGTGACTGCTAGCAATTTCTTCTCTAGGTAGTGTTTGGTTTGGATGGGACAAGGTCGACGTTGCTCGGACGAGCGCAGACGCGTGAGGAAGAAGAGGAGCGCAGCGAAGAACCAGACCGGCGCTGGCGTCGTGTCCACCTGCCAGCTCACCGCGCCACGCCCTCCCGCCACGCCCAAGTGCTATCGACGCCCGGCCCTCCGTTGCCGCCTCCCTCCCTTCCCTTCCCTTCCATTCCCCGGCCGCCTCCCTTCCTCCTCGGCATGCTGTCGGTGTTGTAAACAACTACAAGTGCTGCCACGACGCATTAAAACGAATATGAAGCAAATAAATGGAGTCCATGCGCAAGTTGACAAGTTGTCACATAATATTTTTATTGGTTCATGAGTCTGCAAGTTTCGGACGATAATATTTGTTTGACATAAGTTCGACATAACTAACGAAGTCCTAGGAGTGTAAGAATCCCTCGGACGCCTATGTCTCTTCGGATTTATAGGCAACACATTGGGAGTGTAGCCAACGTCGATGTGGTCGCATTGCCGGTGCGTATGGCTCATACCCTACAAGTATATGATATGCACGATTACTTATAATCTTTATTATCGTTAGTTCATGGAGACTACGTATTTAAATAGACTACCTTTGTTACTACATGTGAGGATCCTTGGGTACCAAGTGGGGTACCACCTAGCTGAGATATGCCGATCTCGTCCTATGGCCAATCGTCCCACTGGTGGTGCTGTCTGCGGAAGTCCGGGGGTTCGTCGTCGTCGTCCTCGTTTGCAGGGTCCTTCCCAGCGCTATGATGTGGTGGTGTACGCACTGCGGAAGTGGCACCTGTCACCGGCTGAGAAGAGCCGGCTGGTGTCCTCAAAGTGCTAGAAGACGTGCCACCCGACCGCGCCGGGACTACCAGTTCCACCCAAGGAGTGTCCATGCAGCTCAGCTTCTGAGCTAGCTTCCTGCAGCTCCGCTTCACCTTCTACATAAATAGACATTAAAGTTAGTGCATTTCCCAAACACATATACACTAAAGAAATATTTTTGGAACAGAAAAGTTTATGTTTACCTCCATAAAAGCCTCGAGAACGCCTGCCCCCTTCCCTCTAGACTCGTGAAGCCGAAACGCTGCTTCATTGGACAACCTTGACAATTGTGTCGACTGGGTACAGAAACGCGGTTGGACAATTTTAGTACACATACTTAATACCAAATGGATAACAAATTGTACCATTTGAGTATCTTACCACGTATCTTTAAAGTGGGGCTCTCTGTAACTGTGTGTCGTCCCTAGTGGCAATGTCGTACACATCTTCGATCATATCTTCCTCGTCATCCTCGTCAATCGCCTCCTCAGTGTACGGGGGCTTGATATGTGACCTCATAGACCTGTGAAGCCACCGTAGGTACTCGTCGATGGTGTGCTGGTCGTGTGGGGGACCCGCATCGATCGGCTGTTAGTCTCTGTTCTGCCACAACTGGATGTACGCGTTGTGTGTCACGCGCCAATTCTTGGTTTTGTACCTCTTCCTATGGTCATACCTGCAATAAAACGATTATTAGTTGTATCATACACATCTCTGAATTATAGCTTTGTTATTAATCAATAACGCACCCATGCAATTCTTGGTTGGTGGAGTAAAGCGGTGGTGGGCAGCCTGTCATTCTTGCAAACTGCCTGCAAACCCTGATGGGCAAGTGAATCTCGACCACGTGAAAGAAAATAAGAGGGACGTTGCAGCTATACTCGTGTGACTCATCCCTAGTGATAGGACTCATATAGTACTTGAGCTCTGAAGCATCCCAAGGACACCAATGCACCTGAACATTTTGTAATTCAGTTAGATTGTGATATAGTGTACATGAAACAAGACACATGTATGATAGTAAAGAGAGCGTAACCTGGTACTGTGTTAGGACGTTGAGACCGTCTGTGTACTCCCTGTACTTGCGTCTCGCATTCCCTCTAACTAACTCTGCTTACATCCAGATATACAAAGTTGTAAGGAGTGTATCATGCCCGTTCTATTGCTGCATTGAATACGATAATGAATTAGCCATTAATATTTTCATCATATGTAACTGCCGTGAAGAATATAGTGAACTGAAGTACTTAACGGTAAACCAGTAGCAAGGGGTCTTCCAATGAGCCACCGTTCCTAACACCAAACCTAGAGTAGGTAGGAGCACCCCCTAAGGTTCGCATACCCTGAGGTGCGACGACAGGCAACGGATAGCTGTCGATACGTCCATGCCAGGACTGCGCTGCCCCAGCTGTACGCCACTATATTCTCCCACGGCTGGCGTAGTATGTCAAGAAAGATCTAGCTAATGGTGTTGCCCGAGGCTCTGGGAAGAGGAAAGCACCAAGGAAGTTCCAGAGCCACACTCTAGCAAATCTGTCGATCTAAACCTCATCATCCTGTGGGTCCAAGTAATCAAAGCGCTCTGTGATCTACGACGACGAAACACCAGAACTTTTCCTGAAATTCACTAAAGAAAATGAGACCCGATGGCTGCAGGAAAGCAATGCAAGTATTAAATAGGCTTGAATTGCTCACTTATTTTTCTTGGAAACATCGTCGTCTGGTGGAAGAAAGCCAGTGAACTGAGCCGCCAGCTCCCTCCAGTGATCATTGTCAACTACACCTGTCACTGAAAGTCCCCCTAATCGAAGGCCAAAGATAGCCTTCACGTCCTGCATGGTCAAGGTCATCTCGCCGCAAGGAAGGTGAAACGTGTGGGTCTCAGGCCTCCACCTGTTATAAAAATAGAATGACTGTTAGTTGCCTCAAATTTGTTATAAGAATGTTTACATACAACGAAGGCGCTCGCACCTGTCTATAGCTGTAGTAAGTAGTGCTGGGTCAAGGGGCGGAAGACCGTAGTTGACAATACGGACAAGCTCCAGGAAGCCGGCATGCCGTATGTACGGCGTGTAATGCTCGTCCCATTGGTGTGCCCTGGTATGCGTGCGGGGCCTCAAGGGAGGCAAGACCACCTCTGTGTCGGTGTCACTCAAGATGTGTGCTCGGTGCGGCTCATCGTACTCTACCTCAAGAAGGGGGTACAACGGGTGCTGCGTGGGAGGGGCTATCCTGTTGCAAATTGATAAACAAAGGGTTAGAGTATTCAAATTAACAATATTCAAATTAACATTATGTAGCATTGCAAAATTTGAACTACTTGTTATGCAATAGGAACACAATATGAAAGCACATGTATATATTTAAAGTAACATTAACAGACATATTAAACAACTTCACTAGGAAAATAAGCAACTTCTATGTATTCAAACGGACACAAACGTCATTGAAGCTAGGAGGTTCATCAAACCATTCCAAATCGCCGTATCACGCACTACTAAGTACCGACACTTAAAAACTAGTATCTACACTGACAACCTTTACTACTATAAACTAACTAAATAATAAATACATAATCAATCCCTAAACCCAAAGGCCTAACTAACAGTAACCTAAACCCTAACTACCTAACCAAACCTTAACTATACTACAACACACAACCTAAACCCTAAAAACTACCTACCTAAATAAATAAATTCACTAACCTAACTATACTAAATCACTAACCCTAACTATCCTAAATCACTAACCCTAACTAAAATAACATTCATAATAACAAGAAATCGAGAGAGAGCTACCTTGATATGAGCCAAAGGAGAGGAGGCGGCGCTGGCAGGCGAGGCGGCGGCGGCTGGCGCAGGCGAGGAGGCGCTGGGCTAGTAGGCGGCAGCGCTGGCAGGGGCTGGGCGGGCGGAGGCGCAGGCAGGGGCTGGGCGGGTGGGGGCGCAGGCGAGGCGAGGCGGCACTAGGCGGGCGGGTGCGTAGGCGGCGGCATTCGAGGGCGAGGGTGAGCGCAGTGGGGTGTCGCGCGGGCTTTTAATTGGGCCTTGCCGTGCCACCAGCGATGGCGCGTCACAACCGCGCCAAGATGGGTGGCGCGGCAGACCCTGCCATGACGACGCCACGTCATCCTCCCATTGCGCCACCATGCATGGAGCGGGACAGGCGTTTTGCCGCGCCATGGCAATAGGTGCGGCCAAAAGTGTTGGTTTTGGAGAGAGAGAAAAACAAACAGTGTTAGATTTAAAATTAGTTTACAAAAAAGTGTTAAAAAATTCCATGTCGCCATGTTTTGGACAGCTCCTTCGGCCTCATCCCCCGCCCCTTCCTCCCTACCATGCGGTCATGCCGGCCTCGCTCACAGGGCTACAACGGTGCCTGCAGGAGCCGCTCTCGCGTGGCCCTGCAACGTGCTAATCAGCAAACGATCACGAGTTTTAAGGCCCTATTTGGTTTCCATAAGTCAGGTGACTGAAAATCAGTGACTTATAAGTCATGCCTGTTTGGTTGTAGATGACTTATAAGTTCATGCCTGTTAAGTGAAAGGTGTGGGCCCCACGCGGAAAATGGTGGCTTATAAGTTTTAAGCAGGGGTGAACCAGCTTATTTCTTATAAGCAGAGGTGACTTATAAGTTGGTGGTGTTTGACAAAATTAGTCACTTATTTCACTTTTTAACTTATAAGTAGGTGACTTATTTGAAACCAAACAGGCCCTAAATGCGAACCATCGTTTACATTTTTTTAGCATTTACTCTCTTTTCTATTTTTTGTGCTCTGATCAATGCAAGATCCCTATAGCCCATGACGGACCTTGACGAGGAACCTTCCTTGGTGGACAATCGTCTCCCTTTGATCGCAGTTCATCGTGAAGGCCCCGTTCGTTCGGAGGAATTCTGAAGGAATCTGGAGAAATTTGTGAGAGGAAAACACTGTTACGGATGCAAAAAAAGAAGCGGATTAATCTGGATTTAAAAACACGCGAACGAGGCCGAAGAAGTTACCAATGTCAAGCGTCCACTTGTCTGTCTACCACTGTCCTCCCGCATGTGGCCATGGTGGAGGATCTCTCTTTCATCCATGGGAATGGAGGCCCTCCATAGCTTGATTTAAAGTTTCTTCCTCCGCCACTACAAATTGCAACAAAGTCGAAGATGGTGCAAGCGATACTAGTACTGGTGAAGCCAGAGGGAAAAAAAAAGGGGCCACGCCCACAAGTTACCAGTACGTACGTACGTGCTACTAGTAGGGTACTAGCACTAGTACCTCGCTTCTTGATCTGGCGTTGCATCTACCGAAGCCAATCGAGGAGCATACCGGGCCGTTCCGCAGCTAATGAGACGGTGGGCCTTGTATTCTTGTAGCAACGGCTTGGAGCGCCCGGCGCGGTCTCTGTCGCGTTGTCACCTGCAGGCGGACCACTGGATCAGGCCACGGTTGGCGCTTGGGCTCTGCTCGACCGGCGGCCCCAGAAAAGCCGGAAGCGGCCCGTGTCGGGGCTCGGGCCGCGTTCTCGGATGTGCGTCAACGACTGTGGCGGGCGGAGGCGCACGTCAGTGAGTCGCCAAGAAACTTTCCGTACGATGCTGCTGCCGCCGCCGCGCGCGGCGCCGTGTGCAGGTGCGGCCGTGCAGTGCAGCGTCAAGAAATCAGGCTCCACGTCCGCTGTGGATAAGAAGAGGACAGGTCCGCGTCCGTCCATACCCGGTGCGACGAACCCAAACGTGCAGATGCAGCGCAGCGCCGGAAGCAGCGTTCCTTAAATTTCCAGCGTCTCCAGTGGACCAATCCGATCGTGGCCGTGGCATATGCCGCTTTGCTATTTGCTTGCACGCCAACGCCGATGCGCTGGCGGACGTAGACCATCCGGTGGCCGGTGGCCCGTGCCCGTGGCACATTTATCCCCACGCATGGCCTGGATGGTGGACAAGGACATGTCAGTTTATTTTCTGTCATTGTGCGGACGTAGTCGCCTGTTTGTTGTTCCGCTGCACAGCAGCATTCAAATTCGCGTCTGGCTTTCTGGAAACTTGTTTACATCACCTCCAAATTCTAAGTTTTTTCACTCTCTCTCCATCACATTAATTTTTAGCCGCTTGCATGGAGTATTAAATGTAGATAAAAAAAAACTAATTACACAGTTTAATTGGAAATCACGAGATGAATCTTTTGAGCCTAGTTGGTCCACGATTGGACAATATTTACCAAATAAGACGAAAGTGGTCCTATTCATGAGGTTAAAAAAACTTTCAATCTAAACAAGCCCCAAGAGGATATAAAGAGCTTCCGAGGTAGCTTGCAGGGTCAGACGAAAGTGTTACAGTAGTCAAAATTCAAAAAATTTTGGATTATGTAGCTTGCAGGAAAAGGGAGTGCTAGCATGATTACAAAAAGCAACTTGTCTGCTCCCCATACGCGAGTTGACTGTTGGCGCTAAATCCTTGATCCATTCCGCATCAACAGTTCTCGACCCCTTCCCCAAGCTTCCGATGTCGAATTCGAGTTCTAGAGAAACGTCACAAACTGCATCTCCGTTCGCTTCGTGTTCTTGAGCCCTTGCAAAAAAGAGGCAACGCCCTTTAATTTCCCCACCATTGTTAGAGACTTGGAGTCACGGGATTCCCCTTCATTTCTCCTTTCTTTCTTTCCTCGGGATCAGTGACCCTCTCTGAGTCTGAGCTGGCGCCACCATGAACTCCGTATACCATGGTACTCCGTATTACTGAGGACGGCAACGGTAAAGCGTCAATCCACGTGCTTTCAGCTCTAAAGCCAGTCAAGATCCAACCAACAGTGTACTGTATTACGGAGGACCAAGTCAGTCCAAATATAATCTTTAATTCAGACAGGAAAAATGAATTATATGCGGAAAATGATACTCATGGTGCAATAACCAACTGAATGAAGCGTAAACATGCTGTCATCTTACTTCTCTGTATTTTGATTAAGTCAATATATGCCTAGCACTAAAGTCCAAACCAATAGTTTTTATAAATAGGTGCGTGTTTAGTTCGTGAATTTTGAAAATTTGACTATCGTAGTACTTTCGTTTTTATTTGGCAATTAGTGTTCAATCATGGATTAATTAGGCTCAAAACGTTCTTCTCGCAATTTTCTACCAAACTGTGCAATTAGTTTTTTTTCCGTCTACATTTAATGCTTCATGCGCATATCGTAAGATTCGATATGATGGCTACTGTAGCACTTTTTTGGAAATATTTTGAGAACTAAACAAGCACCGGATCTTATTAAATATTCATGAAAACTAGCGGCTCGCAGAAAGGCCAAGTATACCATGAAGTACAAGAAGAGCCGCGAGGCCACGCGCCTCGAGTCCAACGGCGACGGCGGCTCGCAGAAAGGCGGTGGCGATGTGCCGCCGAGCATCCAGCTGGACATCATGGAGCACCGTGGCGCCGCCGCCGCCGGGGCCGGCGGCGGGCTCGGCACCGGAGGTCCCGGCTCGGCGTCCTTCTTCGAGCCGTGGCCCGAGCCGACGCCGGGCAGCGGGAGCGGCCACGGCAGCTCCGGAAGGGCCGGCGGGCGGGAGCCGCCCGAGAAGCGGCTCACGCTGTTCGCGCTCCGGCTCGCCGTTCTCGAGAAAGCGGCGAGCGGGCTCGGGAAGCTCGACTTCGTGTGGGCCACCGTCGTGCTCCTCGGCGGGTTCGCGAGCACGCTCTGCATCACCGACTTCTGGTGCGTCACCGTGATCCTCGTCGGCGGGGGCGCGCGCGTCTTCAGCCACAGCCACGAGCTGGAGTGGCAGCACCACGCCACGCAGACCTCCACCGCGGGCGGCGCGTTGCGCTCCAGCTCCCGCTTCTTCCGCCACATCATTCGCGCCATCGTCGATCCGGCTGCCGCGGCCGCCGGCGGCGGCGGCGGCGGCGGCGGGCGCGACGACGACGCGCGAGCCAGGGCCGCGCTGTTCCAGCGCCAGATCGTCTCCTTCATGAGGCAGCGCGCCTGGCACGCGCCGGACGTGTCGCTGCTCCCCCACACCGGCTGGGTCTTCGTGTCCAGGAAGGTCGGCAGGCTGCTCAACTGGCTGCAGGTGCTCTCCTCGCTCGCCTGCGTCGCGCTCTCGGTGATGCGCCTCTGGAAGCACGACTTCGGCGACCCCGACGACAGCCGCAACATGAGGCCGGCGCTCCTGCTCTTCTACACGCTGGCGCTCGTGGAGGCGTTGCTCTTCCTGTTCGAGAAGGCGTACTGGACGTGGAAGGTCTCCGTCTGCAAGCTGCTCCACCAGGTGAGCGATGAGTGCGAGCTGGGCGCGTACGGGCTCGTCTCCCTCAAGCGCTTCTTCTATGACGCCTACTCGCGGTGCATCGCTGGGAGCATCTTCGACGGCATCAAGATGGACCTCGTCACCTTCGCGGAGGAGCTCATCCTCTCGGACTTCCTCGACGAGCAGCTCATCGGCGTGCGCATCCTGCAGCAGTTCGCCAACAGCGAGCGCTCCGCGAGCGACACGCTGCGCAAGGTCGGCACCACCCCGAGGTCCATCGAGCGGCTCGTCGAGATGCTCAACTGGAAGCGCCCCGAAGAGGAGGAGGTGCGATGGTGCGCCGCCGAGATCGTGTCCAAGCTCGCCGGCAAGCGTCAGAACGCGCTCCGGGTGTCCGGCATCCCTGGCGCCATCGAGTCCGTCACGTCCCTGCTCTACACCGGCAGGGGTCCGCCCGTGTCCGGAATGCACCCGCAGCTGCCCGGTGCTCCCGCCGACGACAAGCACGGGGCCTCACCGGCGAGCCGCGGCTACGACCACCTGCCGTTCAACCTGCTGGGCCTGCTCATCCTCAAGAGGCTCGCCAGGGACCATGACAACTGCGGCAAGATCGGGAACGCGCGAGGCCTGCTCGCCAAGGTCATCAACTTCACGCAGGCGTCGCCGGTTCTCCTCCAGAACCCGCACGTGACCGACTCGCAGGTGAGCGCCGTGAAGCGCGCGCTCAAGGTGGTCAAGATGCTCGTGTCCACGACGGGGAACACGGGGAAGGCGCTGCGGGAGAGCGTCGCGGAGAACGTGTTCACGGTGAGCAACCTGCGCGACATACTGCGGTACGGGCAGCAGCACAGGGAGCTGCAGAAGCTTGCCACGGACGTACTGACTGGGCTGGCCATGGACGACAGCGGCAAGGAGGCCATCGTGGCCACCGGAGGCGTCGTCAAGCTGCTGCTGTCGATGTTCTTCAATTCCCAAGAGACGGAACTCGGCTGCGAGGCCGGCGAAGCGCTGGCGATGCTGGTGCTGGAGAGCGAGGCCGGCTGCGCGGCGATACTCAAGCGCGCCGACGTGATGGACCAGCTCGTGTCGGCGTTGCAGGACGGCGACGCACGGCGCCTGAACGCGGCGCGGGTGCTGCGGAACCTGTGCGCGTACTCGGGGCAACAGCAGAGGGAGCGGCTGCGCGTGGTGACCAGGGCCCTGCCGGCGGTGCTGAAGGCCACCATGGTGGACAGAGATAAAATACTCGAGGTGTCCGTCGGCCTGACGACGGAGATCTTCAAGTTCATCGACGGCGAGCAGTTTGCCGCCGAGCTGCGCGGCGCCGGCGTGGCGGACGAACGGGCATACGTGGAGCGGCTGGCGAGCATCCTGCGGCAGTACAGGTATCCGGAGATCAGGGTCCCGCGAATGCGACGGTTCGTGGTGCAGCAGGTCATCTGGCTGGTGACGAATTCGGGCGGCCGCGGCGATGACGGCGGCGGGTACGTTGAGCTCCTCAGGGAGGTGGGCATGCAGCGGCTGCTAGAGTCTATCGCCGACACCACGTCGGAGCTGGAGTGCTACCACGTTTTCTCAGGAAGCGTGGGCATCAGCATGCACCGTGAGAGCTTCTCCGACATCGTGGACTCCGCGCTGGAGCTGATCGCCGGCAGGCGGCAGCGGTGATGGACCCCGAGCTCAAGACTGAAAGGTAATGCATAAAGTGTGCACTCATTTTTCCGTTTCTTTTACATCCAAATTCACAGAGTGTAAAAAGAATCTAAATAAGTATGAAAATTACAAGGGACACCGTAGAATTTAAAGATTTGTACAGAGAGACTCGCGTGCCATGCCAAAACGAGGATGGTTTCTAATAAATACAATAGTTCCACATACAGCTCACAACAATTCTTTCAATTTGTACAATTACATAAGGGAGTTGCTATATTTCAGGTGTCTAAATGTTTACAAAATTTAAGAAATTAATCTTATACAATTAACTAGTATAATTAAAAAAATAACTCAAAGAGATAATTCACATTTTTTTCTATAACCAAACAATAAAATAATTGCATGTTACCAGATGAACAACAAAAAATCAGACACTTGAGATATAGAAGAAGTGATTAGATAAAGTCCTACCTATTTACTAATGGATTTGTGGCCTTAGACTTGTTCTTCTTGATCATAGATGAATCCCTTCTTCGCAAGTGTTGAGAGCATTTTGTAAGTCTTCTTCTCATGAGGAAGGCATGACCTCCATCCTCTCCCCCTTCATTGCTTGAATCTTCACTTGAGCTTGATGAAGGGATGGCAATATTCTTGGCCTTTTTCTTAGTCTTCTTTCTTGTCTTAACCACAAAGGCAAGATCTTTAAGCGTGGATGCCTCTTTTGTTTCTCCATGGACTGACATATCATGGGCCTTAATCTTGTTTACAAGCTGATACACCTCCAATTTATCGAGGTCCTTCTCATGGAGACCGGAAACCACGATGTCATACTTGTGCTTGTGGAGAGTAATGAGTATCTTCCGGTTGATTTCTCCGGTTGTGAGCTGCACAAGACAAGAGAGTTTATCTCCTCTATAAGAACATTTAAGTTAGTATACATGTATTGCAAAGTTCTTTTGGGGGCATCTTGAAAGAGTCAAGCTTGGTCTTAAGCACATGATATCGGTCATTGAGAATGGCGGTGATGCCTTCGCTGATGTTGATGAGCACTTGCCAAACATCATGGGCCAAGTCCCAACTAGGATCCTATCGAAGGCTTATTGCTGATCTATGTCTTCAAAGGTAGCATTCTTAGCACGAGCTTTCAACTTGTTTTGCTCGGCATTCATGGGTGTGTCGAACACGGTGGAAGCCACTCTCCAAATGTCAGGGGATGGACTTCAAGGTAAGCCAACATTGGGAGTTTCGAATAAAGAAAGTCCCTCCCCTTGAACTTGGGCGGTGTGTTCCCTCTCGGAGCCATTGCTCGTGTTCGTGAAGTCTAGATGAAGCAAGGAGGCTGTGATACCAATTATAAGGATCAAATGGTCCAAGAGAGAGAGTGTGTGTGAATTAGACTCTAAAATTAAATAAACAACCTTAACTTATGCTGAATCTATCCTTCAAGCACCTTGATACCTAAGTTCTTCTACAAAATCAATCTAAGAAGTTCTAATCAAGTCCTTAGAAAGTTTCACACAAAGTGTAGGTCCTTGAGAACAAAAAGCAATCCGAGGGTAAGCATTTTATCATGCTATTCTAGTTATCACTTAAAGGAACTTGCACCAAACAAGAAAGACAAGAAGTGATGCAAAAACCAAAGAGAGGCAAAGATACAATCAAAAAATTTTGTGTGGCGTCAGATTGTTGCCACAATCTCCTAGTCCACATGGGAGCACCAAAGAGTCACCTAGCCAAGACGAAGAAGATGCAGGGAACCAGGGGAACCAAACACACCCCAAGACTTGGTTACGCTCTACTCCACCATTGAATACCCCATCTCCACTCAGAAATGGTGGGTTTCAAACCATTAACACCAATTGGATGTTAGATTTAATGTGGGTATGACCCATATTTTATTTAATAATTAAATCAAATAAATTCTAAGGCCATATTTGATGCTTGGTGCAATAAAATGGTGGATTGAATGTAGTTGATGGCTAAACTTGTAACGGTCATAGTTATGGCTGCGGCTACTAGTAACTCCCATGATTATGGTAGAGGTTACTAGTAATTGATGGACGCTTCATGATGCTTCATGACGTCCAGGTTCATCCTCTACACTTCATCTTCTACCTTCCGTGCTTATAAAAAGGAGCGCTTACCTTCAGTTGTGCGGATGAGACACAACACCTCCAACACCACTGTTCTTCTATTGAGTTGCTACCGAGTTTCCCCGTCCCAATCCTCTACGCGCACGGAGTGTTGGGAGAGCAGGCCTTTAAAACCACCATCCGCATAGCAACACCTGCTCGGGTGTGTGTGCGATTAGGTTTTTAGGGAGCATCTCTATGACTGCTCGCTTCTTCCTGGTTATTGCCGACATCTTCTTCTTCCTCCTCGGATTGTCTACTTCTTGATGGACGTTCGAGGGATTACACTACGAACATCGTCCTGCATCGACTGTGGTCCGCGACATCGAGCAACATAATATGTTGACTAGTGCGCATGGAGCCACCGGTGCCTTGAGTATGGGTTCCTCCGTTGGGTATACTTCTAATCTTACTGTCTCTATGTTCAGTAAGGTTTTTGTGCTCTTAAACATGATCAGTATGTTCATCATAGTTGTCACTAGTAGTTCACACGTGCACATATTTGTTGTCATGAATTTACTATTTTTTTGGATTAAATTAAACATGAAAATGCCTAAATTCCTAACAATCCAAAAACCTGATATTAGTCAATTTTTTGTTTGTGGTTTTGCTGCTGTACTGAAGCCCAATGATTTTGATGGCACAAATTACAAGAGATGGCGTGCTAAGTTGGTCCTATGGTTGACTGCTATGAACTGCTATCACGACGCATAGGGGAAGCCCGAACAACTTGCTTCAGAGGATGAGCAAAAGTTCATGGCGGTCGATAACCTATTTCGAGGAGCTGTGATTAGTGCACTTCATAGCAAATACAAGGACAATTACATCATATGCTCGATAGACAAAGAGTTATGAGATGCACTTGATGCTCAATTCAATGTTTCCGATGCTGGTAGTGAGCTGTATGACTACAAAATGGTTGATAACCGTTCAGTAGTGGAACAGGCTCATGAGATACAGGCGCAGGCAAAGAAACTTGAATAGTTTCCTTGTGTGTTGTCTGACAAGTTTGTGGCCAGCGGTATAATCGCTAAGCTGCAACCTTCTTGGAAGGATTTTGCTACTTCTCTGAAACACAAGAGATAAGAATTTAGTGTTGCTGAGCTTATTGGGTCTCTTAATGTTAAGGAGGGGGCAATAGCAAAAGACATATGTGGAAAAGGACTTGAGTCTTCTGCTACCAATATGGTACAGAGGAAAAACAACAATGCATCTCATAATAATAAGAAGAAGAACAAGCAAGAGAACAACTCGAAGGCAAATCAAATAACCACTTTTAAGAAGAAAACAAAGAACAAAAAAGGTGGTTGTTTTGTTTGCGGGAGCGATGAGCACTGGGCAAGTACGTGCCCAGACTGCAAATTCAAGCAAGAAGAGAAAGCTACAAACATGGTTGTTAGCGAGGCTGAAGGAGGAACATCTAGGTACAAAAATTCATTACCTACTGTTCTTTCAGTCTGTCATTCACCTGAGTGGTGGATGGATACTGGGGCTAACAAAAATGTGTGTGTTGATGCTATTTTGTTTTCTTCTTATTAGGCTGGCGGGACTGGAGCCTTGCTGATGGGAAACGAGTCCCATGCGCGTGTTCTTGGTGTTGGTATGGTCATTCTGAAGTTCACTTCGGAAAAGACGGTGCTGTTGAAGAACATGCAACATGTCCCCTCCATCATAAAGAATCTAGTTAGCATCTCTCAACTGTGTCGAGATGGTTATAAAATTGTCTTTGAGGATAACAAATATGTACTATTGAAGTATGGAACATTTGTTGGTAAATGTTATGATTACGGAGGCTTGTTCCGCTTATCGTTGCATGATGATGTGTGTAATAAGGTTGTGAACAATGCTATTATCAACGATGAGTCAAATATTTGGCATTCACGACTTTGTCATGTTAATTTTGGTTGTCTATCGTGGCTAGCAAATCTGAAGTTAATCCCCAAATTTAACTTAGTCAATGGTTCTAAGTGCCATATATGTGTGCAATCTAAGCAGTCTCACAAGCCTCACAAGGCTACGGAACTTGATGCCATTAGAACTAAATTGGCACAAGAGAGGGGGAAAAGGACATAGCTGGTAACACGATGGCCAGGGCCGCTCTGTTAGCGCCTTGCTAATCTTTCGCCTGCTCCTCCTGCTTTGCCTATCCCATCCTTGCCTCGCTCGAGGGCCTTCTACAGCGGTCCTCCTTCAGCAAAGGCCAGCAAGTGGTTAGCTTAGTCGATCCTCTGGTGCATCTGAGCCATCGTCGGGATGGCCCAGGTCAAGGAAGACAGCGAATAGAGTAAACAAAGGTAAGCAAAGCAAGAGGGTCAAGAGGACGAGACTTATCTTGGTTTTTATTGTTGGAGAGGTAGGTCGGCGAGGGAGGTCGGTAGGCGGTAAAGGAGACGAGGGTCCCGATCTTCCGTCAGGTTCAAGATAAACAACGATTTGGTCGGAGAGCGACACACCGATCCGGCTTCAGATCACAAAGACCCAAACCCTGCAACCTTAGCACAACATCTTCTCTGGTTATCAACCATGTCACAATCCAGTTGACCTCGCGAAGAAGGCTAATCTCTGCTGCGAATCGAAGAACACAAGCAAGAACAAGATAAAAAGCAACTCAATTAAAGTGACAATTGCAGATGAATGATTAAGCACTGTTCAATGACAGATTGATCTAAAACAAAACCCAAAACCTAATGTAGATGGTGGCTACTGATTATATAGCCTAAGGGGCGTCCAAGGATCCCTCTTCATGTCCTAAAGGTGTCCCAACACGTTACAAGGCCCAACGGCCCAAAAGACGATGACGCAGCGCCGTGATAGATTCTGGATGTCAACTTGTTTCGACGATTCCCGTTGATTCCGAAGAGGTTTTGATGTGAAACCACTTGGATTGGCTTCCTTATCAAATTAGCTTTCCATCCATATGTGGATCATCGAAAACGGAGTTTGGATGCGTCCTGGGCGTCTGTTTTATTGTAGACTGGTCCTGACTGCCGAGGCAGACTCGAACTCGGATTGGACTGGGCCTCTGGCTTGGCTTGGACATCCTTGCTGGCCTCCTAAGGTGGTGGCCAAGGAGGAGGACGTCCAAGGCCATCTCTTAGGTGTTCTCCATCTTCTTGGGGCGTGCTCCAACTTGGGCCTGGGTCCCAAGGATGTCTAACAAGCCCAAGGAAACGTTGTTGGTAGTAGCCAACATTGCTCTCCTTCTTGAAATTTAACATGTTTCTTTATAACAAAATTAGGGAAACTCGACATGACAAGATTATAGCAATTGGAATCATTTGGTTGATCATACTTTTGCGCAATATTAGGAGATTTCAGAGTTGAACAAATATAGACACGATGCACCATATACTCTCCTTTACAATTATATTTTCCAATAAAATGATATATATAAGTAGACAACCATGGCAATTCAACACATTTAAGTTTCTCTTCTAAACTACTAAGAGCATATAAAGTATCAAACTCAATATAACCCAAAGTATTTGAAGAATACAATAATTTCTTTTCTTTTTTTTCGGTAGCAATGGGAAGCAAACGTTTATGTTCAGCATAAGTAATTAGTCCCAAAACATAGAAAACTGAAGCATCATCAACTAATTCATCTTTATCACAAGGAACATCAAGCAAATTATCATGGGACAAAGATAAATCAAGAGAGGGTTCCACTAACAATTGCTCTATGATAGCATGGTTTGTGAAAAAATTTAGTACATTAAGACAATTTTCACCTTCCGTGAGTGTAGCACCATGGGCATTACCTATGTTCTCAGTAGGAGTAATAGATGCATTGTGAAGTGATGGTTCTGAATTTGCATATGAGGTTGTGAGCTCCTCATTTTCTTCCATGTCATCCTCTTACTTATGGATATTATCCTGCAGAAGGTTAGTCATAGCAAGAGGAATAACAACAGATTCTTCCTCCAAATGGTGCACCTCATCATATGAAATCAAAACAGGAGGTGGATTAACAAAGGTTTCTCGCATAAGAAGTTTTATATCATTCCAAGTTTGAGGTTTATCAGAAGGATCTAAAGACTCCCACCAAGATAAAGCAGAATGTCGTAAAACACTAGCTGCATTTTTTACCTTCCTCCTTGGACACATAAAGCGAGTAGCAAATATGTTGTCGATGACAATTTCCCACTCCATGTACTCATCAGCACCTATACCATCATAAGTCGGTGGATACGAACAACCTGGCATTGTTAGAAGATAGCAAAAGACAATACAAAAATATTATCCCTATCAAATGACTACGTGGTTGCAGTGGTGTCACTTTTGACAACAAGTGGAAGCGTCTTACCAAGCTCTTACAAAGTTCTTACCAATGCAAGCAGTGAACGGTACAACCGATGGCTGGTTCATGATACCTATGAGGTAGTGGTACCGAGATTGCAAGGACCTTTTTTTGTACTGATCTGAAGTATATATGTGGAGCTTGGGAGGCACAAAAAAAACAAATATATATATGTGGCACACAAGTCAGTGACAGACAGCAATATTGAATAAATGTCCAGAGCACTTGCCCTAGTTGCTGGCCTATACGTGTTCCTATCACCAGTTGTGATAAACAAGAGAGAAAACAAGGATGAAAGAAAATAAGTATTAAAGGTAGCAACGGATATGAACAAGGCAAAAGGTACCACAAACAATAGAGCTATTGAGTGTTCCTTATGTGCTCCTTTTCGATATCTTCTATTCTCTTTTACTATTTTTTTCTTTTATTTTTTTGTCCAATCTTTTTTTTCTTGCTTTCGCTCTTTTGATATTTTTTTCTCAGCAAGGAGCACACAAGACTAAACTACAAAAAATTTGAGCTCAATTGAATAAAAGATGTGGCATATAGAAAATTAGGACTGTGCTCTAAAAAGCATACCAAAACTTATGGGCTCAGAAACTCAATTTTCCTAATCGAATTTCACAAATCTATTTTTTGCGAACCCAGCATAGCTAGGATGAAATAAATCTAAAATTTTCTGGCGTTCTCCATAGATATAAAATTTTCCCCGTTTCGAGTTCGGATGCAAAAGTTATGACTGTTTTAAGGAAGCTGCTCGAATAAGGGTTTTAGTGGACACAAGATGCAAACCGATAGTGATACGGAATAGCGGCGGGTGGAGGGATCAACACAAACTAGAAAAGAACACAATCTAAACCAACAATAAGACTTTGACCTAGGACACAAACTCAACAACGGAATCTAAAACTGAAATATGCAAAGGCTATGGCGCGGAAGGTTCTAGGATAGGAAATAAAAGTATGGCACTGGACTATAGGACGAAAGCGAAACTCTCAAACTAGGGAATAAAGTGAATCTGATGGTATACCTTAGCTCTGATATCACTTAATGAAGACGAGGGTCCCGATCTTCCGTCAGGTTCAAGATAAACAACGATTTGGTCGAAGAACGACACACCGATCCGGCTTCAGATCACAAAGACCCAAACCCCACAACCTTAGCACCATGTCTCCTCTGGTTATCAACCATGTCACAATTCGGTTGACCTCGCGAAGAAGGCTAATCCCTGCTGCAAATCGAAGAACACAAGCAAGAACAAGATAAAAAGCAACTCAATTAAAGTGACAATTGCAGATGAATGATTAAGCACTCGAAGTTGGGGTCTTGCAAACCGATAACGGCGACTGTTCAATGACAGATTGATCTAAAACAAAATCCAAAACCTAATGTAGGTGGTGGCTACTGATTATATAGCCTAAGGGGCATCCAAGGATCCCTCTTCACATCCTAAAGGTGTCCCAACACGTTACAAGGCCCAACGGCCTAAAAGACGACGACGCAGCGCCATGACAGATTCTGGACGTCAACTTGTTTTGACGGTTCCTGTTGATTCTGAAGAGGTTTTGACGTGAAACCACTTGGATTGGCTTCTTTATCAAATTAGCTTTCCATCCATATGTGGATCATCAAAAACGGAGTTCAGATGCGTCCTGGGCGTCCGTTTTATTGCAGACTGGTCCTGACTGCCGAGGCAGACTCGAACTCGGATTGGACTGGGCCTCTGGCTTGGCTTGGACATCCTTGCTGGCCTCCTAAGGTGGTGGCCAAGGAGGAGGACATCCAAGGCCATCTCTTAGGTGTTCTCCATCTTCTTGGGGCATGCTCCAACATGGGCCTAGGTCCCAAAGATGTCTAACAAGTCTATGACGACAGTGTAGCTCCTGCCAGAAATAGTGATAAAATATATTGGTGATTTGGAGGCCTTGCCGATGTGATATTGAGATGGGACTAGGTCTATTTGAAATCTTATCAAACAAGCTTTCCATCAAGTACTCATTGACCTCGATCGCACTCTGGATGGATGAGTTATGGCCTTCCCAATGAGGCACTGTCGGGCTGCCGACGAACCAAAAGTTCAACTTTGATGAACTTCCATTATGAAACATATTTGAACCTACAATCAAATAGTGACATGTACATGTGGAACCAAGTGAATTATAACCAAAGCCACTATACAAATGTAGGAACGAGCGCCCCTTATAATCATTGTTCGTATCTGAAGGTGCCATGTCCTCATCACTTGATGGAGACGAGGGTCCTGATCTTCCATTAGGTTCGATAAACAACGATTTGGTCGGAGAGCGACACACCAATCCGGCTTCAGATCACAAAGACCCAAACCCTGCAACCTTAGCACCATGTCTCCTCTGGTTATCAACCGTGTCACAATCTAGTTGACCTCACCAAGAAGGCTAATCTCTGCTGCGAATCAAAGAACACAAGCAAGAACAAGATAAAAAGCAACTCAATTAAAGTGACAATTGCAGATGAATGATTAAGCACTCGAAGTTGGGGTCTTGCAAACCGATAACGGCGACTGTTCAATGACAGATTGATCTAAAACAAAACCCAAAACCTAATGTAGGTGGTGGCTACTAATTATATAGCCTAAGGGGTGTCCAAGGATCCCTCTTCACGTCCTAAAGGTGTCCCAACACATTACAAGGCCCAACGGCCCAAAAGACGATGACGCAGCTCCATGATAGATTCTAGACGTCAACTTATTTCAACGATTCCTGTTGATTCTGAAGAGGTTTTGACATGAAACTACTTGGATTGGCTTCCTTATCAAATTAGCTTTCCATCCATATATGGATCATCGAAAACGGAGTTCGGATGCGTCCTGGACGTCTATTTTATTGTAGACTGGTCCTGACTGCCGAGGCAGACTCAAACTCGGATTGGACTGAGCCTCTGGCTTGGCTTGGACATCCTTGCTGGCCTCCTAAGGTGGTGGACAAGGAGGAGGACGTCCAAGGCCATCTCTTAGGTGTTCTCCGTCTTCTTGGGGCGTGCTCCAACTTGGGCCTGGGTCCCAAGGATGTCTAACAAGCCCTTAACGACAGTGTAGCTCCCACCAAAAATAGTGATAGAATATATTGGTGATTTGGAGGCCTTGTCGATGTGATATTGAGATGGGACCATATCTATTTGAAAACTTATCAAACAAGCTTTCCATCAAGTGCTCATTGACCTCGATCGCACTCCGGATGGATGAGTTATGGCCTTCCCAATGAGGCACTGTCGGGCTGCCGACGAACCAAAAGTTCAACTTTGATGAACTTCCATTATGAAACACATTTGAACCTACAATCAAATAGTGACATGTACATGTGGAACCAAGTGAATTATAACCAAAGCCACTATGCAAATGTAGGAACGAGCGCACCTTATAATCATTGTTCGTATCCGAAGGTGCCATGTCCTCATCAGACGGGCCTTGGCTCGGGAGATGTCACTTCTAGGCAGATGGCTCGGCGATGGCCTTCCCTCATGGGGAAAGGTTGAAACTCACCTTGATTGGGTCATCCCCTTCTGGGGGGCTGAGCGCCTAGATGGAGGGGCCAACTGAGCCACCACTGCCGCTAGAGGTCTTGACCGCCTTGCCGATGCTCAGTCGGTTGAGCACAACCACCGTCTTGGACGCTTCCTACACTAGTGCCCTTCCTGCATCGTGGCTCGGGCCATCAGGAGCATAGGGGGTGATGAACATGGCTGCTTAGGTGATGAAGTCTTGCTCATAGTAGTAGCCCTGCTCGAAGCTACCCTCGACAGTGATGACCCCCTTTGGGCCGGGCATCTTGAGCTTGAGGTAAGTGTAGTTTGGGATGACCATGAACTTGGCGAAGCACGGTTAGGTGAGGAGGGCATGGTAGACACTAGGGAAGTCAACGATCTCAAAGGTGAGTGGCTCTTTATGGAAGTTATCTAGCTAGTCGAAGGTGACGTTGAGCCAAATGCGCCCAAGGGATACGACCTCCTTCCTTGGCACAATCCCATAGAATGGTGCCTTACTGGGGCGCAGGCTGCTCTAAGGGATGCCCCGAAGATCATGAGGCAGCACTTGGCCTTGGGGAACTCGTTGTCTTCCTCCTGGGCACTGTCAACTAGGTTGTTGGCCTTCGGGGCAGGCTTCTGGGCCATGCCCTGTTGGCCGAGGGTGCTATGGTTCATGGTGGCATAGTCCTTGAGAAGATGCTTCACCAGCCCCCCATGGAATGGGTAGGAGGACTTGAACACCTTCTCAAAGTGTTCTAGTCATGCAGCGCACCCACAGGGTAGAGGTCTAGTGGCCCGATCGGCCACGACGACCATCTCCGCCCCACGACGCTTTCGGTCCTTGTTTTGCCTATCGTGGCGTCGCTAGGATGAGGCAGGATCATCAGCACTGTCACCACCACTAAGGTGGATGGTGGCCTTGGCTTTCCCATTGAAGTTGGCCTGGACGGCCTCCTCATCGGTGGCATAGTGGGTGGTGCCGCCTAGGAGCTCTCGTGTCATGCGCGGGGTCTCACGGCCGAGCGTGTGGACGAGCGCCTCATAGGTCATGCCACAGATGAAGGCGTTGATCATGTCGGCATCGATGATGTTAGGGAGCTCATTGCGCTTCTTGGAGAAGCGCTAAATGTACTCCTAGAGGGTCTCATCGGCCCACTGCTTGCAGTTGCAGAGTTCCTAGGAGTTCGTCGGGCGAGTGTAGGTACCCTACAAGTGATCGATGAGGACCGCATAGAGATCGCCCTAGCAGCAGATGCTACCGGGCTAGAGCTGCTCGAGCCAAGCTCTGGTTGAACTTGACAGAAGTAGAGGAAGGTACTAGACAACAAAGTCATCATCTAACCCCCTAGCCTTCATGGCAAAGCGATAGTCCTCAGGTCAATGGTCTAGGTTGGTCTTGCCATCATACTTAGAGATGTGCGCTGGCGGCCGAAAACACCTAGGGTAGAGGGCCACCCAGATCGCTGCCCCGAAGGCCAAGGGGCCTAAGTGATCTAGGATGGGGCCCCTACCCCATCGCTCAGGGGTATAGGACCGTGCTTGAGCGTGGAGCCTGGCCTCGATGGTGTCATGAACATCGCGATCATCGCTGATCTGGTGTCGCGCGAGGGGACACCGAGGAGAAAGGTTACGCCTTCTCTCCTACTGAGGCTTGGTGTGGCAGAACCGTCTAATCTAATGCCTCCCAGGAGTACTTATGTTCCACTAGACACTAAGTACTCAAGAGAGGATACTAAACTACGTAGTTTCGTCGAGCACACCCTAAGGGAGAATTCAAAAATCTACATTTTTTCATCAAGATCATAAATGAGAGAATACAGCTTACAACATTCTTAAGTCATTTCTTACATTACTTTATTACAGTAATGGAATATTACCTCAATTGATTATAACTGCGGAATATAACAATGTTATCAGAGTTACAAATGAAGCAAGATTAATTTAATGACATGGTGGAGCATTAACATAGTGGACATTTTTATACAAGAGATCCTAGCAGATTTTATATCTTTTCTTATAAAAACCTTTAGTGAGGGTTATAAATAAACACTATGGCTGTACTGGGAAAGGAATCCTCTCTAAGCCCACTAGGAGGTTTTCACACACAAGAGTCAGCTCTACGTATCCTCCGGTTACCTACAATAGGGGAATTAAATCCTTAGTACTCGATTGTACTTAGCAAGACTTACCTGACAGGAGAAAAACAAAAGACTCTAAGGATATGCAAGGCTTATTTGGTTTGTGGGTTATTGCATCTGCGGAAGCATTACTAAATGTGTGTCCTTATAGTCAATTTTATTAGCAGTCATCATTAGTTCTTTAGCTAACCATTCTATGTAAGCACCTATGCTACTTTCAAGCAGGTGGTGAGCAATCAGAACTATTTTACCATCTTTCATATTCCAGTTCTTACTATGGTGCTAGACCATAGCCAAGTTGGTACCGTCTCATAGAAACATTGATTCATGAACCAATGTATCCTAGCTGGGTACCCCAAAACACATGCCATGTTTGTACTCCAGGCACAAACAAGACTGACCCATTCAACTTCTATTATGGGGTCTAAGTCTCCATCCAAACTTGGACTTCAAGCCCCCACACTTGAGACCCGGTCTCAGTATGGTGCTTAGACCTCCACCTTTCTCTGCCTCTAATCAGTCAGTCTAGAAAGAGCTGGATCCTATGATAAGAGCGTAACGAGCCTTCCCACTCCCATAAGCAAGTATGTGCTCAGGATAATAACTCTATGACCTAACTACCATCCACAGCAACGGACGGTCCTCAATCGACACAGGTAGAACAAATGCAATCCGAGCCTCTCTCTAAGGCCTAACCAAATTCAGATCTAAAGTACCATTCCACCCAGTCTCCAATTATCATCCATATATATTCCATGTGATAGTAATATAATAACAACAATAATATCTTTCCTATATCTCTCGAGTGATAGGTAATCACTCGACTTCTACCGATTCCTATAGCATAGCAATCTACATGATTTTGACATACTAGTAGCACTCATAGGATAAGGATATATATATGCAAGTGGGTTTTCATTCAACTCCTTAAAACTTAATGCACAAGCATAAAATAAAGTGTAGAATAATAGGAGTTATGCACCGAGGCTTGCCTGGGTAAGATATAACCAAAAGTTAGCATTCCATCATGGTGACACAATCATCAAGGCACCATCTTTTCCGCTACTTTAGTCGACTCCATGATCCATCGTTATTCCTATTATGATATACTTGGATGCAACGCATAGACATAAATAATCAACGACAACTGAAACTCTTAGAAATACGATTATGCATCGTAAGCTAACGAGATAGCTCTAACATGCTAGGCTATGTATCCATGTTATCGAATAAGGCGTTGTTTCCCAACAAGTGTTTTAGTTATACAATCCTAAGGTGTTTCGGCATTTTATTGATTAAATATATATTTTTGAACTAGGGCTCATTTAGCTACCTTAGCAAACTAATTATTATGGAGCTACAAAAATCATAATGAGCACCTAATAATATTAGGAATTTACTGTGAAAGTTTTAGAGCCCACACTATCACCAATTTATCACAACAATTCCTACAAGTTTATATCTTACAATATTAAGCATCTTAAATTAATTAGATAAGTCTAGAAAGTATTATAAAACTATGTGAACAAAATATACTAGCAGATAGATCATGATTTTAGAAACCTAACAAAATTATTTTCACAATTTTTTGTTCACAAAACAATTTTATATTAAATTTTCAAGTTTACCTTAGAAACTAAATTAGAAATTGCTTTAGAAAATAAAAAGGGCCGGTGGCAAGCATTCAGCCCAGCAGACCTGATGGCCCAGTGTGGGTGTGGTTGCCACGCACGTCGCGATGGCCCAACATGGCCCAAGGTCGGCAGGCCCACGCGTGACGATGACTTTGCAGAAAACCCCCCGTGATTTTTAGATAATAACATGACTATTATGCGCACTATTCCTACCATCAGTAATCTTGCAACTATACCCTCAGATATTTTTACCTTTACCATGAGGAGGTCCCTGGGGATCCCCTCACGTGCCGACGCGGTGGCCAATGGCATAAGGCGGTTACGCCGGGCAACCTAGACGCGCTACGACGGAAGTGAAGTAGCGATTGCGCGCGGGACCGTCTCGTAGGGTCGGTGCAACAAGACGACACGAGGGAGGGCAGTGACACCATGACACGGGCATTAGTGTGACATGACTATAGAGGGAGGTAGTGGCTTGGTGAGTAGGTGATTCGAGCAGTGGAAAGACTGCCACATCGGCAAGACGAAGGCCGCCATGAAATCTGCTTGACCCCACGCACGCCCTGGCCAGCAATGCCCACGTGGCAGAGATAGTGCCATCGAATAGGGCCAGGCAGTGGCACAGGATTGTATAGAGCACGGACGCAATGATGACGAGATGGTGCCGGCAGCAGGGATAAGCCCACATGTGCGATGGCGAGGAGGGCAGCAGGTGCACCGCAGCGTGAGGTGGGAAGGGCGACAGCGGGGGTAGTAGCGTGATGGCTAGTAGCTATAGGGAGATGATAGCGGCCCGCTGGAGCCAGCCACGACCAACCCACAGCCAACCCACGGCCAGCAGCATGACACCAAGAGGCCACATGAGGTGACCGTGCACCCGAGCCAAGCATATGATGTGCATAAATTTTAATGCACATCTAAAAACTATCCTAACACAGTTGAAGCTAATCTACCTCGACCATGCTAATGAGGGCACATCAGTCTACCATAAGGAGCAAAAACACGACATTAACCTTTAGCTAGATTTTCTAGAATTAATTCGCCAGCATGCCATTGTCACATTGTTTTCAAACTTAAAATTTCTTCCAAGTCTTGAGCTAAATTTGATTTCGAGTTCCATTTCTAAGCCATTAGAAGTACTAGCTAGTCATATTATTTTTCTACAACAAGAGTTGCATTGTTATCTACAAAGTTTGTACTTCAAACTTTATTTAAGTATCACACACATGTTCTATAGTATTTTTGCTTAATAAAAATTGATTTTTAACCCTACTTGATATACATGAGCTATTGAATCAATATTGATTTAACATTTTTATTGGTTATTTTAGGCTACAAGAAATTTATCAACACCTTCTATCACATGCATTATTACATAAACATGATGCTCATGATATGATTTTGTAGTTGGTTTAGGACGTAACACCAAGGGTGTTACAACTCTAACCCCTTACAAAAAATCTCATCCTGAGATTTGAAACAAGAATCAAAAAAGGGAAAAATATGATTGCACTTCACAGATATGAAGTTACACAAAAGATTACACTATGTTGAACAATAAACCACATAGGGATTTACAGATACGAGGTTAAGAGCAACCTAGTACAACCTAGGCTTAATCTAGAAGTCGAGATAGACGCGGACAATGGAGAAACAACAAGAAAATAATTATCCAAAACATATCGTATGTTCAACAGATCTAGAAATAGGAGACTAAGAACTCAAACATCATGAACCCTAGGACCAAACTAACCAGAGGTGGACTTGAACTTCTTCGACAAAAACCAGATCCCTCCTTCTTAGATTACACAATCGCCTCTGACTAGTGACCCTAGTTCCACAAACGATGACAGTATCTTGTAACTCTGCTTCGGATTTGAGGGGATGGGGATGTAGGAGGATAACAAGAGCATCTTATAGTGGTGAATGACAGTGGGGGTGCAGCGCACCAGGACTGGAGGTGGCATGGATGGGAGACACTGATGGTTTATGTAGTGAGGAAGAGGTCGGCCATGGTGCGCTCCCTATGTGAGCTTGAGTGGAGGGAGGAAAAAGGAGAGGGGAGGGGTTCGCTCGATGAGGGAGGCATGCAGGTAGTCGTGTCCCCAAAAGAGGAATACATGAGGGGTCTAGTATGGGAACAAGGGTGAGGATCGAGAGCTGACAAGATGCTAGGAAAAGGGAAACACACAGTGCACGAGTTCGGTGGATGCAGCATAATGCCATGGTTACGCGAGAACGGGGTACTAGTGGACCCTAACACTGACGGCGTTTGTAGGGCATGCGGCAATAGTGACCGACATGCTTAGCGTGGTTGAGCTAGACATAGGTCTTGGGACACGATGTCCACTCAGGCTTTTGTAATCACTCCCTACTACCCGAAGGCTAACTTTTCCTTGTTGCTCTTCTTTTCCTTCCCTTCTTTGTTCACAATATGCGTTGTATGAACTGAGATCGCGACATACATGCTTCCTCCAAAACCACATTCTCTTGTTTACTTTGAGGGAACACTATTTCATCAACCCATTGTGGATTTCCCGTTTGAACACCCGAATATTTTCAAGAAGAATATTTTGTATCAAGAGTGGTATGGTGGTGTAACTTGGTAAAGGTGCTTGGTCAACAACCTCGATACCAGCGCTTGTCGAGCAGCATCACTAAGTGGCAGCTGTTCCATAGGGGCCCTCGATTTCATCGCGGCACCATAAGCTATTAACCAGGCAACTATTACCAACTTACACGCAATAAAGGCGGTGGGGTCATAGACCACAGAATCAAAGGAGTATTTTAAGGAAAGATTTAGACAATAAGGGATCCTTTGGCAACAAGGGATAAGGAATTCTAATCCCATAACGGATTTGATTTAAAGAGATTCAAGTATTCTGCTGGGACATCCACAATTAGTCAATACAGTGTCCTACGTTATCTAATCATGGTTGGTCTGTTGGTATCTAAATGGTTGCTCTCTTATAACCCACTTAACATCGTCCTTGAAAATCCTAAGCACGTCTAACAAGACCTATGGGTAGATGGATGCAATAAACACAATGAAATAAATGAAATGCACATTCCAAAGTCCTTATACTAGTACAACATATAGGCACTCACTCTCCCATTCTCGACACATTACCTACCCCTATGACCAGACGATCTCAACAACTATGGATGAGATACAATAGAAAGATTACAATACTAGAGGACAATGATGAAAGACACCACTAACTACGGGTACATCTTTCCAAGGCAACTAATCTACTTTGTCGGACTACACATCTTCATTTTTGAGCTCGGCGGATCCTTTTACCGTCCTAGCTATGGATCTACCTCCTCTCTTGGCAGTGGCTGAGTGAGGGGAAGCAAGGGCTCTACTTCTGATACCTCCGAGGGTGGAGGTGTTGGTGGTACTACAACACCAGTTCTCCTTTTTTCTGGTGGTGGACAGGGATTCCCTCCAAGATTAAGGGATCCAACCTTTTAGCGGCCAGCGTCCTACGCTTGGCCCTGGTAACAAGGTAGACCTCTCCCAACTAATGGGCATGCTGATCTTCAGCCTTCTTTAGGGCTTCCAACATGGTAGACTCCTGACTCGCTGTAGCTGCCACACTAGCATGCGCTTTAGAAAGCTGCACCTGGAGCATCCTGGAGAAAATCTCGGCTTCCTTGGCTCATTGGAGACACTTCCTCAGCTTTGAGGCGTGCCGATCATACTGCTCGTCCAGAGCAAGTAGGTACGTAGTTAAGTGCACCATGGTTGGGCTATCTTCTTATGTATCTCGCCCTTGCAAAGCCTCCATGCAAGCCCTACATACCCATTGATTCTTTTTCAAAGGTGGAAAGAACCTCATAGGGGTACGAGCAATGGGCTTCTCATAGATCTAGCAAAGATGCCGCAAGGCTTTGCGGGCCACAACTTGGTAGGTGTCGATGAAGTGAAACCTGGTTGTGGTCACATTCTAGGCCTTAGTGATGTTGGGAAACTCCTCACTCTTCCCAATATAGACGATAGCTTTACACCGCTCAATGCCATGCTTTTCATACTCATGGCCCTTATACTCAGGACGATCTTTGACTTTGAGTTTTTGTAGGGTGGCATATAGGATTTTGGGAAAACCCTTAGTGTTCAAACAGTAACTGCTAACCTAGGCTCCTACCATCCCGATGGGTGGTTGCAAGGAAGGATTGAGCGGAAAGCTTGCTCAAAAGGAAAAGCTCGGCAAGATGGAGTGCATTGAGTGGTGGTACCAATGGCTAGGCTAGACCCTACTTATAATGGCAGAGCGGTCAGTGGTCTTGGAGCAGTCCACCTTCGATTCCTATGCGGTGCCACTACAAATGAATCGATCGAAATTTTCACGTGTTCAAGACGAGCGATATCCGAGGCTGGTAATGACTAGTATAGCTGCCGGGCAAGGATTCGACAAGAGCATAGAAAGGAGTATGGAGAGACATGGGTAATGATAGACTGAACCACAGGCGAACATGAAGCATGAAGCCATAGTTCAGCAGTAATTACCGAACAAGGGCCGGTCAGTCGTGCACCATACGACTCACGTGACATCTATGAATAGCGCATCTACCAGCAATATGGTCATGATGACTAAGGTATTACTAGCGCGACTGACTTAAAGATCATATATTATGCGAGAGTCAGTGCACTAAAGAAAGCCTAGTTAAACCTATTCTGGATGCTTATACTTCATAGTTAAACACCCTAACTTTTGCAAAAATAAGTTGTCAAATTTTAGTTTAGAAAAGGATTTTGAAGCTTTATTTCCTCATTTATGCTCTGATACCACTTGTGGCAGAACCGCCTAATCTAATGTCTCCTAGGAGTACTTGTCTTCCATGAGACACTAAGTACTCAAGAGATGACACTAAACTATACCGTCGAGCGCACCCTAAAGGAGAACTTGAAAATCCATATTTTTTCATCAGGGTCATAAATGGGAGAATACCGCTTACAACATTTTTAAGTCATTTCTTACATTACTTTATTATAGTAAAAGAATATTACCTCAATTGATTATAACAGCAGAATATTACAATGTTATCAGAGTTACAGAGGAAGCAAGATTAATTTAATGACATTGTGGAGCATTAACATAGTGGACATTTTTATACAAGAGATGCTAGCAGATTTTACATCTTTTCTTATAAAAACCTTTAGTGAGGTTATAAATAAACACTACGGCTGTAGCGGGAAAGGAATTCTCTCTGAGCCCACTAGGAGGTTTCCGCACACAAGAGTCAGCTCTACGTATCCTTCGGTTACCTACAATAAGGGAATTAAAACCCTGAGTACTCGATTGTACTCAGCAAGACTTATCCGACAGGAGGAAAACAAAAGACTCTAAGGATATGCAAGGTTTATTTGACTTGTGGGCTATTGCATCTGCGGAAGCATTACTAAACGTGCGTCCTTATAGTCAATTTTATTAGCAGTCATCATTAGTTCATTAGCTAACCATTCTATGTAAGCACCTATGCTACTTTTAAGCAGGTGGTGAGCAATCAGAACCATTTTATCATCTTTCATATTCTAGTTCTTACTACGGTGCTAGACCATAGCCAAGTTGGTACCGTCTCATAGAAACATCGATTCGTGAACCAATGTATCCCAACTGGGTACCCCAATACACATGCCCTGTTTGTACCCCAGGCACAAACAAGACTGACCCATTCAACTCCTATTATGGGTTCTAGGTCCCTGTCCAAACTTGGACTCCAAGCCCCCACACTTGAGACCCGGTCTAGTATAGTGCTTAGACCTACACCATTCTCCACCTCCAATCAGTCAGTCCGAAAAGAGCCAGATCCTACAACAAGAGCGTAACAAGCCTTCTCGCTTCCATAAGCAAGTGTGTGCTCAGGATAATAAGTCTGTGACCTGACTACCATCCATAGCAACGGACGGTCATCAATCGACACAAGCAGAACAAATGCAATCCGAGCCTCGCTTTAATGCATAACCAAGTCTAGATCCAAAGTACCATTCCACCCAGTCTCCAATTATCATCCATATATATTCTATGTGATAGTAATATAATAACAACAATAATATCTTTCCTATCTCTCTCGACTGAAAGGTAATCACTCGACTTCTACCGAATCCTAGCGTGGCAATCTACACGATCCTAGCATACTAGTAGGACTCATAGGATAAGAATATATATATGCAAGTGGGTTTTCATTCATCTCCTTAAAACTTAATGCACAAGCATAAAATAAAGTGTAGAATAATAGGGGTTACGCATCGGGGCTTGCCTATGTAAGATATAACCAAAAGTTAGCAATCCATCATGGTGACACAATCATCAAGGCACCATCTTTTCCTCTACTTCAGTCGACTCCATGATCCATCATTGTTCCTATTATGATATACTTGGATGCAATGCAAAGACATAAATAATCAACGACAACCGAAACTCTTAGAAATATGATTACGCGTCGCAAGCTAACGAGATAGCTCTAACATGCTAGGCTACGTATCCATATTGTCGAATAAGGCGTTGTTTCCCAACAAGTGTTTTAGTTCTACAATCCCAAGGTGTTTCGACATTTTATTGATTAAATATATATTTTCGAATTAGGGCTCATTTAGCTACCTTAGCAAACTAATTATTATGGAGCTACAAAAATTATAGTGAGCACCTAATAATGTTAGGAATTTACTATGAAAGTTTCAGAGCCAACACTATCACTAATTTATCACAACAATTTCTATAAGTTTATATCTTACAATATTAAGCATCTTAAATTAATTAGATTACTCTAGAAAATATTATAAAACTATGTGAACAAAATATACTAGCAGATAGATCATGATTTTAGGCCCCTAACAAAATTGGTTTCACAATTTTTTTAACAACACAATTTTATATTAAATTTATAAGTTTACCTTAGAAACTAAATTAGAAAATGCTTTAGAAAACAAAAAGGGCCGGTGGCAAGCATTCGTCCCAGCAGACCTGATGGCCCAGCGTGGGCACAGTTGTCGCGTGCGTCGTGATGTCCCAACATGGCCCAAGGCCAAGAGGCCCGCGCGTGATGGCGGCTTCGCAGAAAAGCCCCTGTGCTTTTAGATAATAACATGACTACTATGTGCACTATTCCTATCATCAGTAATCTTACAACTATACCCTCTGATATTTTCACCTTTACCATGGGAAGGTCCCTGGTGATCCCCTCGCGCACCGGTGCGGCGACCGACGGCATAAGACGGTTACACCGGACAACCTAGGCATGCTACGACAGAAGTAAGGGGCCACCGATACCCTAGACAGAAAAGATGGAGGTCACTATAAGTGATCGAATGCTGGTCACTGAAGGGTCGGTGTGTCTGGTCAGTAGCAGCAGAAAAAGCGCAGCGTCGGTCATCGGCCGAACGCTGGCACTAAAACGACCGGACACTAGCTGGCTGTGTCCGGTCACACTAACATGATCATGCACAGAGGTGTCGCCGAGTGACCAGACACTAGGTGTGTCCAGTCGAGCATGACCAGATGCGTCTGGTTGAAGAAATTCATTTCTAGAACCTTACTAGAAATGATCGGACGCTAGAGGCTCAGCGTCCGGACACTTATGCCGCAGCGTCCGGTCGACTGTTGACCATTGATCAGGCAAACAATATTTAAAGAGAGGGAACATGTGGCGTGTATCACGTGACTGGATGCTGAGGGCCAGCACCCGGTCAATATGACCAGAGCGTCCGGTCACCCTGTGTTGTGCCTAGTGAAGGGGTACAACAGCTCTATTTCGTGGGGGCTTCTATTTAAGCCCCATGGCCAGCTCAAGCTCACTCTCTTGGCCATTTGCATTGACATAGCAACCTTGTGAGCTTAGCCAAAGCTCTCCCACTCATCTTCATCATTATGAGATTGGGAGAGAATCCAAGTGCATTGCTTGAGTGATTGCATTTAGCGGCACTTGGTATTCGTGTTTTGCTATGGGATTCACTTGTTACTCTTGGTGGTTGCCACCACCTAGATGGCTTGGAGCAGCAAGGATCATTGAGCGGAGGTTGGTGATTATCTCCGGCTCCGATCATGGTGATTGTGAGGGGTCTTGTGCCTTCCTCGGTGGAGAGCCGAAAGGTAACTCTAGTGGATTGCTCATGCCATTGAGTTACCTCACTTGTGGGTTGGTTCTTGCAGTGTCCAATTGTGTGGACGAGGTTCGTGCAACACCTCTTAGCCGTTGAACCACCAAGTGTTGGTCGACACAATGGGGACTAGCGTGCCGGCAAGCACGTGAACCTTAGGAGAAAAATTAGTTGTCTCTTGCCCTTTGGTATTCTCCCGGTGATTGATTTAGTATTCATCTTGTGATTGGTTCACTCCTCTACATGGCGGTATAATCACCCTACTCACTCATTTATATTCTTGCAAACTAGTTGTGGCAAGCTCTTTAGTGTAATTAGAATTGAGAGCTTGCTTTATCATTTAAAGTTCATCTAGTGGAGCTCTTTAGAGTAGCAAGATTGAGAGCTCTTAGTGAGTAGTAACTTTGGAAGTTGTGTGCCTAGTAATCATTGCAACTAGAATTGTTGGATAGGTGGCTTGCAACCCTTGTAGAGCTAGAGCAAGTTTGCATTTTGCTATTTGTCATACTAATCAAATTGCTCTAGTTGATTTATAGATTTTTAAATAGGCTATTCACCCCCCTCTAGCTATATTAGGACCTTTCAAGTGGTATCAAAGCCATGGTCACCGTTTGATTGAAGGCTTAACAACCTCGGTGTCAAATTATGGCTCAAGTTGTGTTCAACCATGTACTGCTATAAATCAATGCCTTTTGGGCTAAAAAATGCAGGGGCAACATATCAAAGAGCAATTCAAACTTGCTTGGGGAGTCAAGTCAGAAGAAATGTAGAAGCATACATTGATGATGTAGTAATCAAGACAAAAGAACCCGGATCATTGATAGAAGACCTCGAGGAGACTTTCAAGAATCAAAAAGCATGGCAGTGGAAGCTAAACCCCACAAAGTGTGTTTTTAGGGTACCATCAAGACAACTACTCGAGTTTCTAGTCAGTAACTGAGGAATTGAAGCAAGTACAAAGCAGGTTAAAGCCATCATGGATATGAAACCTCCAAAGAAAGTTAAAGACATACAGAAGCTTACAGGATGCATGGCAGCACTCAACAGATTCATCTCCCAACTAGGAGAAAAAGGGCTACCTTTCTTTAAATTATTGAAAAAGGCAGGAAATTTTGAATGGATAGAAGAGGCAGAAGAAGCATTCCAAAAGTTAAAAGAATACTTGGCATCATCACCAGTAATGACACCACCAAAAGACAAAGAGGACATGATGCTATACATTACAGCAACCAAGAATGTTGTCAGCACAGCAATTGTGGTTGAGAGAGAAGAACTCGGACACGCATACAAAATGCAAAGACCAGTCTATTACATAAGCGAAGTACTAACAGAATCAAAAGTGAGATACCCACACGTGCAAAAACTACTTTATGCAGTGTTGATATCACCAAGAAAGCTGAGACATTATTTCCATGAACACAAGATTATAGTGGTAACCAATTTTCCACTTCAAGACATTCTACGCAACAAAGATGCAATAGGTCGGATATCAAAATGGGCAGTAGAACTCGGTGCTCTCAACCTAGACTTTAAACCAAGAACAACAATCAAATCTCAAGCATTATCCGACTTCATTGCTGAATGGACAGAAATCAGTCAAAAAGAACCCGAACCAATACTTGATCATTGGAAAATGTATTTTGATGGTTCCCTAAAGTTAGGAGGAGCTGGAGCAGGAGTACTATTCATATCACCAGAAGGGATACAGTTAAAATATGTGCTACAAATACTTTGGCAGGCAACTAACAATGAGGCAGAATACGAAGCATTAATACACGGTCTAAGAGTTGTAAGCTCGCTTGGGATCAAAAGACTACTTGTCTACAGTGATTCAGCTGTAGTAATCAATCAAGTCAACAAGGATTGGGATTGTACAAAAGATAATATGGATGCGTACTGTGCAGAAGTCAGAAAATTGGAGAAAAATTTCCAAGGGCTCAAAATCCATCATGTACTAAGAGATTCCAACATTGCAGCAGATGTGCTAGCCAAATTAGGATCAGATAGAACAAAAGTACCACCCGGTATATTTGTGAAAGAACTCACAGCCCCATCCATCAAACAACTCGGAAACACAGAAAAAGAGAAGGAGACAATAGATCCAATGGAAATAGATCAAGCAGAAGAACCAGACCAGTCAAGACAAATCATGGTCATACAAAGTGATTGGAGACAAACATACATTGATTTTATCAAAGAGAAGAAACTACCTGAAGAGAAAGCAGAAGCAACTTGGGTTGTACGAAGAAGCAAAAACTACATTCTGGTGGGGGATAAACTATACAAAAGAGCAGCAGCATCAGGAGTACTGCTTAAATGTGTTCCAACAGATAAAGGAAAGGAAATCTTGGACGAAATCCACTCAGGATGCTGTGGAAATCATGCAGCTTCTAGGACACTAGTCGTCAAAGCATTCAGAACCGGTTTCTATTGGCCAACAGCACTCAAAGATGCAGAAGAGCTCATCAAAACATGCAAGAATTGCCAAATGTTTGCTAGGCAATCACATGTGCCGGCTCAAAACTTAATATGCATACTGCTGGCTTGGCCGTTCTCATGCTGGGGCTGGATCAAGTTGGACCACTCAAAAAAGCAAAAGGAGGCTTCGAATACATATTTGTGGCAATCGACAAATTTACAAAGTGGATTGAATACAAACCTTTGGTCAAATACAGTGCAGAAAAGGCAGTGGAATTCATACAAGACATCATGCATAGGTTCGACATGCTAAACAGAATAATCACAGATATTGGTTCACCATTTACAGCAAGAGAATTCCAATACTGGGCAAGAGATTGTGGGATAGAAATCGACTTTGCATCAGTAGCACACCCGCAGGCCAATGGACAAGTCAAAAGAGCAAATGGACTCATATTACAAGGTTTAAAACCAAGATTATATGAAGATTTGAAAGATTATGGTGGAAAATAGATCGATGAATTACCAAAAGTAGTATGGGGTCTAAGAACCCAAATCAGCAGAGCAACTGGATACTCACCGTTCTTTCTGGTTTACGGATCAGAGGCAGTACTACCAGCCAACTTAATATAGCTATCTCCAAGAATAGAACAATATGAAGAAGGCGAAGCAGAAGAAACAAGGCGGTTAGAAATTGATTCAATAGAAGAAATAAGAAACAGTGCAATCATACAAAATGCAAGATATCAGCAAGGGTTACGAAGACATTATGACAAAAGTACTCAACCCTGATCACTAAAGCCAGGGGACTCAGTACTATGACTAATCCAGAAGAAAGATGAACGACACAAACTACTCAGTCCATGGGAAGGACCCTTCATCGTGTAGACAGCAACAGGACCCGACACATACGAGTTGATGACTCCAGATGAAATACCTGTAAAGAACACTTGGCATATCAGCTAGCTCAAAAGATTCTACAATTAAGTACAATAGATTGTACTCAAGTTTCAAGAGAAATAAAACAGAGATTATTCAAGAAGAATAGCTTCAAATATGAGCCCTATCCAACGAACAGAACCAACCCGTAATCAGGTTAGGGAAAAAGGGGCTTCCCTGTTAACAGCCAACCTAGAAACGGTTGCGCTACATGGGCAATCTTGTCACTCAACCATATGGAGATGGTCTGACAAACGGCCAATGGCCAAATAGCTTCTTGGGTAAGGAGACCCAAGCTAGCATTTGTCACTCTACCATAAAGAGATGGTACGACTGATAGCCCTGTCTAATGGACAGAACCAACCCGTAATCAGGTTGGGGAAAAAGGGGCAGCCCTACAAATAGCTCAACCTGGAAACAGTTGTTGCTATACGGGCACAATCGCTTACCCCAAGAGCTGGTACAATTGCTTACTTACCCTACAAACAGCCAACCCAGAAACGGTTGTGCTATACGGGTCCGGTCGCCTACCCCAAGAGTGGTACGATCGAATACTTCACCTAAGAAGCGGCACAAGCACTCCAACAACTCGGTCGCCTACCCCAAGAGTGGTACGATCGACTACTTCACCCAAGAAGTGGCACAAACACTCCGACAACTCAGTCACCTACCCCAAGAGTGGTACGATCAACTACTTCACCCAAGAAGTGGCACAAATACTCCAACAACTCGGTTGCCTACCCCAAGAGTGGTACGATCGACTATTTCGCCCAGAGAGGAACACAGGCACTCCAACAATCCGGTCGCCTACCCCAAGAGTGGTACGATCGAATACTTCACCCAAGAAGCGACACAAGCACTCCAACAACTCGGTCGCCTACCCCAAGAGTGGTACGATCGACTACTTCACCCAAGAAGTGGCACAAGCACTCCAACAACTCGGTCGCCTACCCCAAGAGTGGTATGATTGACTACTTCACCCAAAAAGCGGCACAAGCACTCCAACAACTTGGTCGCCTACCACAAGAGTGGTACGATCAACTACTTCACCCAGAGAGGGACACAAGCACTCCAACAACTCGGTCGCCTACCCCAAGAGCGGCACGATCAACTACATTGCCTAAGGAGGGGCACAAACACTCCAACAACTCGATCGTCTACCCCAAGAGTGGTACAATCGACTACTTCGCCCAAAGAGCGGCACAAACACTCCAAACAACTCGGTCGCCGACCCAAAGAGCAAAACAAGCTATGGCAAAGCAGAAAAAAGCCACAAGGAAAGATAGGGCGAAACTTTTCCATATTATTCAAAGACATCTCAGAAGAAAAAAGAAAGACAGGTCAAAGCCTGCTCATTTCAGCCAAAGACAAATTCAAAAGAAGGGCAAAGCCTGATCATATTTTTAGAGACAAATATATATTACAAGAAACCACAAGTTCATTACACAAAACATCTAAGGAGCTGGAGGCACATCAGGAAGCACATCTATCTGTTCCAAGATTTGGTCTGTAAGACCACCAAGCTCCACCTTCGCCTCATTCCATCGCTGCGCAAACTCTATAGTCACGGAAGGATCTACAATCTGCTGAAGCGGAGCATCAGGAGTGGCAAACCGGATGAAGGATATAACATTGTTTACACAACGGTAAAAACCACCCTTGACAAACTCAAAAAATCAAGTTGACAACACCGGGATAATGCCTCTCAACCCTTGAGCAAAGTCCTCCTGGCGACAAACAGCAGCAATAATAGGCTTCACAGCTTCATAAAGAGCCTGGAATTGATCTTGGGCACCTATCAGCTTAGTTTGGAGAGCCTAGAATTGATCATGGGCAGCTACTAACTTCTCCTACAAATCTTGCACTAACTTCAAAGCCTAAACAAGGTCACGATCAGCTCCAGATCTAATCAGCTTGGCCTGAGCAAATAAATCTTGGGCCTCTTTCAATTTGATATCAGAAAAAGAACTTACAGACTTGGCTTGATTTTGAGAAGTACGGAGGGTATTGACCATCTCCTCTCATTCTTTCTGCCAACTCTCCTTATCCTTAACAAGTGCTGAAAAGAAAGCAGACAAAGAATTCAAAGAAAGAAAGAAAAAACAAGGCAGAAAAAGCAAGTATGCAAAGAAAGGAGAACCCACCAGTTTTTTCTTTCTTCAACACGGAGACCTCATTCTGAGCAGCAGTAACAGCCTGCAAAGATGAGTCGCGCACCTTCTCAGCCTCAAGCACCTTAGCATTGAGGGCGGACTCCATCAGAGCACGCCGCGCCTTCTCATAAGTTAGGACAACTTTAGTTCGAGCCAACTCATCTTCCTTTCTTTTCAAATTGGCTTCAGCAATGGCAGTAAATTGCGCCTCATGAGGACCGAACAAGACATCCTGATCTTGAAATAAAGACTGCAAAGCAAAAATATGTGAGACAGCAGTAGAAAAAACCAATATTGAAAGTTAAAAAGAACTCGAATACCTTGAGTTTGGCACCATACGCGCCCGAGAAATTCTCCCACAAAGAAACCAACTCATACAGTCAACACGACCGAGTTGGACCAACTCTTCCCCACCCTGAGTTAACAGGAGAGTACTTGGAGTAGAAGTCAATGGCTGGTCGGCACTAGAAGTACTAGCAGTATCCACAGCAGCAACAGACGAAGAATTATTATCAGCTGGTTCCCTATTCACTGCATCCTCCCGAGCAGCTGCTTCGAGGTTGTCCAATAGGGACAACTCGGTCGGTAGAATAGGAGCAGCAAAAGGGCTGCCTAAGTTCACTTCAACTTGGTGCTCCATTGGAGGAGACACCGGAGTTCCAATAGCCTCCTCCTCAACACGCGGAGCAGGAGAGGCAATACGTGGAAGAGAAGCTACAAAGAAAACAACTCGTTAGACAGAAAAGAAAAAACCAAGAAAGCAAGCATAAACGGGAAAATAACTTACCAACAGTAAAATCTTGTAGAGGTCCACCAGCATCAAGAGCCAAGGAAGAAGAAGTATCCTTCGAAGGCCTACATTAGAAAAAAGAGCTCGGGCCAGTCAGAGACAAAAGCAAAAATGGCAAATCAGAAGACAAGATAAATATACTTACTTGATAACCTTCTTAAAGTTTCCAGCCACCCCTGAGAAGCCAAGATTCAGGAGAGGCACATCGAACAAATCATCCTCAACCACCTCAAAGGAGGGGATTGGGAGGGCCTCTAGGATAGAAGCAGATACAACTGTCACAGAAGGGGCACAAGGTGCCGGTTTCTGACTATAATGAAAAAAACAATTTAGTTATTTAGGAAAAGAGCAAAAAGACAAGCACAAGAAAATTTACAGCAGAAGACTTACAGTCGAGTGATCAAGGGGACCTCATCCTTAGTCTCCACCTCGCTCAAGACAACAGACCGGCCTTCTATCAAGACAACAAAAGCTGGGATTAGTAAAACAAAGCAAACCAAAAGATAGAGGCAAAAACAACATAGGAGAAAGCACAAGCTCACCTATGAGAACATTACCTATTGAGGCAATCTGATGAATTGAACGTTGCCTCTTGGGTAAAATATGCTTAGCAGCAATCTCTGACTTTCGCTTCCTAGATGACAAGATATATTGAGCAATTCGAGGATCAGGAACATACTCAACGTAGGAGTGGTGACCTTCAAACAAGCCAGTAATCAACCTGGCAGAAGAAGAACCCGGCCTAGTAGCAGCAACTACCATAGGATCAGCAACAACAACAGCATCATCATCTTCATATCCTTCTTTGGTGGGCTCTTCAACAACAGCCCCGCCACCACCAGCAACAGCTATCTCAAGCTTAAAAGCCCGACCAAAACCCTGCAAGAGAAGAAGAAAGAAGTCAAAAATAGAATACGAATTACAAAAACCCAAAAGAACTTGGAGGAGATTATCACTTACCTCAGGAGGAGGATGAGCAGCATTATACTCTTCAACACGAGCAGACATCACAGAGACCCCACCCAGAATACACCCCAGGTGTTCAAGAATGACCTCCTTAGGCAACTCGACATCAGGAACAAGTCAGGAAGGATCTGAGGGCCTAGTATATTCAAAGCTGTAATGCACCCTCTGCATAAGAGGTTGCACTCGGCGACGCAAGAAACTGGCAACTATACAATTGCCACTTAAACTTGCCTGTTTAAGCACTACAACTCGAGTGAGTACAGGCTTCAGAGCAGCATGCTCAGTAGAAGAGATTTTATCTTTCCAAATAGAGAGGGGAACAGGAAGAACAGAAAGATCATGAGAAAAGGAAAGAGTAGGTTTTGAAATATAAAACCACTTCTCCGCCGAATTCTTGACAGAATTAGAAAGGGTAAGTGAAGGGAAAGAAACTCCCTAACGAGATTGGATAAGGCAGCAGCCGAGAAAAGGAGTATTATTTCCATCTAACAAACGCACATGGAAAAAATGACGAAAAAGAAGAAGATTAGGAGGAATTCCAATGAAAACTTCACAAAAATGAATGAAGGTAGAAAGAAAAAGAACCCCGTTAGGGGTAAGATGATGGATTTGAATCCCATAGGATCCAAGAAACTCAAGCAAGAAATCGGACGGGGGATAACAGAGCCCCGCTCGCACAAAAGGAACAAAAAGAATAGATTGATTCGGAGTGGGAGAAGGGACATCGTGCTCACCAGGACCAGAGAAATTAGAGAGACATTTCTCCTGAAGAAGGCCATGAGCAACAAGCAGATCCAACTCCACCTCTGAAGTCGACGGCTTGGGGAGTTGCCTCTGCATTTTCCGCATCGCAACAAATTCGGTGTTCTCGATCACCTTGAGCGACGCCTCCTCATCGACAGATTTGCCCTTATTCTTGCTCTTGTTCTTCACCACCATCTCAAAAAAACAAAGGCAAGATTTGGACAGAAATAGTAGGAGATCGAAGGCACAACGGAGCTAGGGTTTTGGCTGAGATTGGGGAATTTTTTACTGCAAAGGCAAGTTAAGCCAACAGTAACAGAGCAGTTATCTTTATACAAGAAAAATAAGCGGCCCACAAGGCCCAAAATCACGCGGATTGCCCGAAGAGGCCCTTCAAAGTTACCATTCCACAATTACCGTGCACACAAAACCAAAAGGCAATGGTCCGTTCAGACTATAATGGATACATGACGAATCAACACATTCACAAGGAGGCAACCAGGAAAGAAGGATACAACAAGTCAGTCATGACAAAACACCACAGTACAAACATACAAAAGAGCTCGGCCACATCAATAAACAACTCGGTCACAGAGTAGAAATGAATATTTTTTCATTTCATCAAAGGTACATTGAGATTACAACAGAATACAAGATCTGATGAATTTGATGAAGAAAGCAAAGGAAATCATTTAGCACGAGGTTGCAACCCTCGAACCAAGATTTGATATTACCAGGCAGGATAAAACAACTCGAACGTACTTTTCTCCAAAGGAAAGGCGTACATCCAAGATTGCTATAGGTGACAGAGAAGGCACCCACAAGTCATCCAAGATTGACAACAACAACCACGTCAATATGGAAGAACCCGGCACCATCTCTCAACACGTGCTGATCTATATTGGACTGAACCTAATGGCACAGCATAAGACTGAATAATGGCTAATCTACAATGGACTATCGAAGAACAAGCCAGAACACGTGCCAATCATCACTGTAAGAAGAACAAAAAAGAAAGGGCAGGCACTAGAAGATGAGGCAATGCAACATGCATCACTCACATCACAAGTCCTACACCATTAGCCTCAACATCCCTTATAGCTAAATACCACCTCAAGACTAGCCTGCTACTAGTCTCTATCACAAGACCTACACCATTTACTAGCAGAAGAAAATAGAAGAAAGAGAACAGGCCCGGGGGGCTCATTGAGCTCCCAAACTATAATATCCATGACTACAAAAAGAAGAAGAAGAAACTGCACAGTAGGGTATCAGCAACAGGCCATATTTATAGCACAACTCAGATGCACATATGCCAGACTCATGGAAGAAAAAAGAACTCCAAAAGGACAACCATGTGAACCACTACAGAGCTAGGACTTTAGTAAAAAATCAGATGTGACTAGACCATCACGAAGGAACAGTACATACCCAGAACAACCACAGTACAAGATAAAGCATATCCAAGAGAATATTCCACAGCAGCAATATAACCCGTGAAGACACATTGAATTCTCCAACAACCAGAATGACAGCAGCAATAAGCAGCCGAACAAACAACTCAGAGACGTGTGAAGGATCACATACAAAATCACAGTGTCAAAGGATTATAGTTGAAAAAGAACTCGGATGGAGAAAAATTATAAATCTCATTGATCAAAGACAAATACAAAGGTTACAGACGACCAAACAGGATCGGATAAACTCAGACATAAGATAGAGACAAGATTCTGAAATATTGCAACAAGGAACCCAGTGGCGGCAGCAGCGGTAGCTCGGACGTAGAAGAACAGATAGAGCAGCATGTTCATTACCAAGTAAGCATAAGCCTGGGGGCTACTCAACCTCACACACCAGCATATCTACGAATGAAGAAATAATTGAAGAAGAAATTTCCTACTCAAGGAAGAACCACAACCAACAAAGAAGGTATTTATAGCAAACCAGAGGTAAACAAGGCTAAAGATCATAAGAAAGAAAGAGGAAAAGAACAAAAGAGCAAAGCAACAAAGGTGAATAGTACCTAAAAGCAAGATTCCTGATAAAAAGTAAAAGAAGACGCTCACTCATGGCTATACAAGACCCATCCATGACTAGCAAAAGATAAAGATCAAAGGAGTACAAATCGAGACCCTTCTTCTGGCTTCTTTTCAATAGAAAAGAACTCGGAGAAGGCTCGGGGGCTGCAAGTACTTACCACAAAAAAACATATTTTCAAATTTTTTGACCCTCCAGCTTTTTGTACCAAAAAACAAGAGGCTCAGGGGCTACACTCAATGAGTGCAATTTTTGCAAAATTGCACTCGCTGCACTCAAAGGAAAAAGAACCCAGAGGACATCAAGCAAAAGTGCGCATCAGCCAAAAGAAGAATCAAAGAAGACCATCTCAAGATTTCACTTCAAGAAGGACCCGAATCAAGACTACAACAACTCGGCCCTTGAAGCTCAATCATGAAATGCTCAGGGGCTTGTCGATGGGGAACCCTACGGCCCCCCTATAGACCATACTGCAGGGAGGTAGGCCTTGGTAACAAGGCCTACAGCCCAATCGCCAAGAAGAACGCGGAGCAAAGCAACGTGCAAAACCGAAACTCCAACTCAAACTATACAAGGAAAGGCGCCTGAAGCGTAGCTTAGGACTCTGACCTTGTATCTGAATAGGACACAAACAATGCCTCTCAGCGCCTGGACTATAAAGGGCTGGTGAGGGTACCCATTGTAGGAGGAGAACGCATACCCGATACTCAAAGCAATACAACGCAAATAGGCTAACGCCAAAACTGGACGTAAGGTTATTACTCGACCAAGTTGAGGGCCTGAACCAGTATAAATCGTGAGTCTCTTTGCGTAACCGCCGAATTCCGCTATTTGCCGAAGCCCAAACAACTATCCCGAGTACCCCCGTGGTAGGCTATCGGTGGTAAAACATCGACAAGATGTTCCATCGATTGCAAGTGATTGTCAATGATTTGAAGGCATTGGGAGAGAAGATCAAGGATGATGATGTCTCTCGTTGGTTCTTGATGTGCCTACCTCCAAGATTTGAGATGTTGAGATTGCTCATCATAAGAGGAGGATTGAAGGAGATTACCCCCAACCAAGTACTAGGTGATGTCATGACCCAAGAGACATACCGTGTGGAAAGGGAGGGGGATGACAAGAAGGAAGAAGAAGACAAGAAGAAGAAGAGTATATCATTCAAGGCTAGCTCATCATCATCCAAGAACAAGGGCAAGTCTAAGAAAGAATCAAGCGATGATGATGATCTTAGTGATATTGATGATGAAGCTATGACCCTCTTTGTCCGCAAGATGGGAAAATTCATGAAGAAGAAGGGCTATGGTGCAAGAAAAAGAAGAGATCACACCAAGAGCAAAGAGTATGTGAGAAGATGCTATAATTGCAAGAGCCCCGATCATGTTGTAGCAAATTGTCCCTACAATAGTGACAATGATGAAGATGAGAAGAAGAAGCTCAAGAATGATAAGAAAGAAAAGAAGGAAAAGAAGGAGAAGAGGATGACATTTCAAAAGAAGAAGAAAGGTGGAGGCTATGTAGTCACATGGGATAGTGATGGCTCTTTGGATAGTGATAACTCTAGTAATGATGACAAGAAATCTATCAAGAGAGCACTAGCAAGCATCACCATCAACAACAAGCCCTCCATCTTCGACACTCCATCGACATGCCTCATGGCAAAGCCTACCAAGGTAAAATATGATGGGAGTGATAATGATGAATGTGAAAGTGATGCTTATAGGAATGATGATAATGATGATGATGAGGAGGAGGAGTACACCAAGGAGGAACTCTTGGATATGTGTGAGCAAGTGCACGCTTGCAATGAGATGAAGAGAAATGAGTGCAAAGAATTATGCAAGAAAGTAAAATTTCTTGAGCAATCCTTTGATGAGCTCAATGCTAGTCATGAGAGGCTAATGGAAGCCCATGAGAAGCTTGGCAAAGCTCGCTCTAAGCTTGAAAAGGCTCACTTCTCTCTCATTGAGCAAGTCAAAGTGGAGGAAGCCAAGAAGGAGCAAGTGATCATATCATGTGATGTGGGACTAACTTGTGATGGTATTGCTAGACCAGCAAAAATAGGTTAGCTCTTTTGTCTCTCAAACACTCAAAACTCACATGGGTTGGCATGAGCACTTATGAATAATTATCTATCAATATGTTGCATCCCTCTTAATAGTACGACACACCTATTAAACTCAAGGTCAAATGAAAAATGAATTTATACCGTTTGAGTTGATCTCTTTCGAATTGATGCCGTCTCTTTTAATCTTCATCAAGTGAGGTTGCCAACATGTTGATATTGATCTTTATACTTGAGCATAGCCATCTTGAGCACGTGACTTGATTCCATTCATTAAATATAAATAACTCCAAATGCATCAAGTCACTTCCAACACTTTGTCCAATATAGATTTGATCCTCCACATCAATATGACCATCATAGCTTGATTAGTACCTCAACTAAATACAAGTACTTTCTTCTTCACCCTAGCTAGGTTCTTCGGCCACTAAGGCATCACTTGCCCTTCACCCTTGCTTAGTACCCCGAAGCCTTTCCTTGCTATCTTGACCATCTCAAGCCATCAAGTCACATCTTATGTTGAATCATCCATTCATTTGTGTTGTCATCTTTTTTATTTCAATTTAGCAAGCTTCAAATATGAGACCATTCCATATGCGATCCCTCATGTCTCATCAACTAATTTTTATTAGGATTGCTTTCACATAGTACATGGAAATCCCATAATAAATAAGCCTTTGCATGAATTTCATTTGCATTGTTGTCTTATGCTTGAACTAGATTATTTATACAACAACACATTATTTTGACTTTCATTAAGTACATGTGAGATAACCTATTACCTATTCACACTTAGCAAATGGGTTAGACCTTTAATCACGTTATCATTCAATCACCCAAAGCCCACTAAAGGGCTAGATGCACTTTCATGAGCCTAAGCAAACACCTACTCATCTCCATCATTGATTTATCATCAAGTGAGATTGGGAGTGATTCCAAGTCCATTTGCTTGAGTGATTGCATCTAGTGGCGCTTGTTGGTGTGGCTACAGATTTCTTGTTTCTCTTGGTGGTTGCTGCCACCTAGACGGCTTGGAGCAGCGGAGGAGCTTCGGCATTAGTTGGTGATTGTTCGTGGCTAGCTCCGGTAATTGTGAGGGGTCTTGTACCTTCCTCGGCGGAGAGCTAAAAAGTAACTCTAGTGGATTGCTCATGTCATTGAGTAACCTCACTTGTGGGTAGATTCTTGTGGTGTCCAATTGTGAGGACAAGGTTGGTGCAACACCTCTTAGCCACTGAACCACCAAGTGTTTGTTGACATAACGGGGACTAGCGTGCCGGCAAGCACGTGAACCTCGGGAGCAAAATTGCTTGTCGCTTGCCATTGGTATTATCCCGATGATTGAATTGGCATTCATATTGTGATTGGTTCACTCCTCTATGCGGCGGTATAACTATCTTGCTCACTCCATTACTTTCCCGAAAACTAGTTGTAGCAAGCTCTTTAGTGTAATTAGTTTGAGAGTTTGTCTTGCTTGCTAGTTTAGTGTCACCTAGTGGAGCTCTTTAGTGTAGACTTGTTGAGAGCTCTTAGTGAGTAGTAACATAGCCATTATTTGTGCCTAGTGATCATAGCAACTAGAATTATTGGATAGGTGGCTTGCGACCCTTATAGAGCAAGAGCAAAATTGCATTTCACCATTGAGTGTACTAACCTCTTGCTCTAGTGTATTTGTAGAAATTGTTATAGGCTATTCACCCCCCTCTAGCCATTTAGGACCTTTCAAGTGGTATCTGAGTCATGGTCATCGTTTGATTGAAGGCTTAAAAACCTCTGTGTCAAAAGATGGCTCAAGTTGTGTTCAACCATGTGGGGGGCAAATCACCATTCTTTGATGGTACATGCTATGACTATTGAAAGAGAAAGATGAAGAAGTATCTTAGTTCAATCAATGACCAAGTGTGGAATGTGACCAAGAGTGACTATGCCATCATTGATCCCGACAACCTCACTAACCAAGACAAGGCCAACAAACAATGCAATATAATGGCTCTCAACACCATATATAATGCCATTGACTCCAAGGTGTTTGAGCAAATCAAGAATTGTGATAGAGCTTATGAGGTGTGGAAGAGATTGGAGAAGACCTATGAGGGCACACCGGTGGTGAAGAGTGACAAGTTGTACATTCTCAAAGACAAGTTGACAAGCTTCAAGATAAAGGATGATGAGAGCATTCCGGAGATGTTCCATTGTTTGCATGTGATTGTCAATGACTTGAAGGCTTTGGGAGAGAAGATCAATGATGATGATGTCTCTCATCGGTTCTTGATATGCTTACCTCCTAGATTTGAGACATTGAGATTGATCATCATTAGAGGAGGATTGAAGGAACTCACCCCTAACCAAGTACTAGGTGATGTCATGACACAAGAGACATACCGTGTGGAAAGGGAAGGGGTTGACAAGGATGATAAGAATGAAGAGGAAGACAAGAAGAAGAAGAGTGTAGCATTCAAGGCTAGCTCATCATCCAAGAACAAGGGCAAGTCCAAGAAAGAATCAAGTGATGATGATGATCTTAGTGACATTGCCGATGAAGCTATGGCTCTCTTTGTGCGCAAGATGGAAAAATTCATAAAGAAGAAGGGCTATGGTGCAAGAAAGAGAAGAGATCACACCAAGTGCAAAGAATATGTGAGAAGATGCTACAATTGCAAGAGCTTCGATCATGTTGTAGCGGATTATCCCTACAGTAGTGATAATGATGAGGATGAGAAGAAGAAGCACAAGGACAAGAAGGAAAAGAATGAGAAGAAGATGATCTTCCAAAAGAAGAAGAAGAGTGGAGGCTATGTGGTCACTTGGGATAGTGATGGATCTTCGGATAGTGATGGCTCTAGTGACGATGATAAGAAATCTATCAAGAAAGCACTAGCAAGCATCGCCATCAACAACAAGCCCTCCATCTTCGACACTCCATCGACATGCCTCATGGCAAAGCCTACTAAGGTAAAATATGATGTGAGTGATGATGAAGATGAGGAGGAGTACGCCAAGGAGGAGCTCATGGATATGTGTGAGCAAGTGCACACTTGCTTTGAGATGAAGAGAAAGGAGTGCAAAGAATTGCGCAAGAAAGTCAAATTTCTTGAACAATTCTTTGATGGGCTCAATGCTTCTCATGAGAGTCTAAAGGAAGACCATGAGCTTGGCAAGGCTCACACTAAGCTTGAAAAATCCCACTCATCTCTCCTCGAGCAAGTCAAGAAGGAGGAAGCCAAGAAAGAGCAAGTGATTGTTACATGTGATGTGGGGCTAACATGTGATAATATTGATGAATCCTTTTATAAGCCAATTGTTGTTTCTCCCACTAACCCCTCTTGTAGCACTATCACTTTTACTTTACATTTGAGTGATGGTTTCACTTGTGATGCCTCACTAATGGTGAAAAATGAGACCCTCAAGAAGGAGATGAATGAGCTCACTCATGCCTTAGGCAATGCCTATGGTGGAAATGCCTGCTTGCTAAAGTGCTTGGGTAGCCAAAGGTTTTCTCTCAACAAAGAGGGATTTAGACTATACCCCTAAGAAAGGCAAAACAACCTTTGTCACTCCTAAAGCTAGCTTTGTGAAGTGCAATGGTCGGTTTTGTAATAGATACAAGCAAGTTGGGCATATAGAGCAATATTGCAAGACTAATAAGAACAAGCAACCTAATGTATCCTTAATTAGATTTAATCCTTGTTATATGCTTGTTAAGGGTGCAAATGGTGTGAAGGCTAAGTTCATTGGTACACTAATTGTGGGCCCAAAGAAGAAGGCCATTTGGGTACCAAAGACCTTGGTAACTAACCTTCAAGGGCTCAAGCAAGTTTGGGTACCTAAAAAGAATTGATCTTCTTTTGTACATCAATTATAAAGCTGGAGGAAGGCATTGGGTGCTTGATAGTGGGTGCACACAACACATGATCGATGATTTAAGAATGTTCAATTCAATCAATGAGAATGAGAGCAATGGGATTGATAGTATCACATTTGGTGAGAATGGCAAATGCAAGGTCAAAAGGGCTTGGTAAGATTGCAATATACAATGATTTGAGCATTTCTAATGTGCTTACTAGTAGAGAGCTTGAACTTCAACCTATTATCGGTAGCTCAATTATGTGATCTTGGTTTCAAAGTGCATATTTGGTGTGGATGATATAGAGATCATAAGTGTAGATGGCTCTAACTTAATATTCAAAGGATTTAGATTTGAGAATCTATACTTGGTTGATTTCAATGCTAGAGAAGCTCAATTGATCAACATGTTTGCTCACTAAGTCTAGCATGGGTTGGTTATGGCATAGAAGGCTTGGTCATGTTGGAATGAAACAATTGAACAAGTTGATCAAAGATGACCTAGTTAGAGGTTTGAAGGATGTCATATTTGAGAAAGATAAGCTTTGTAGTGCATGTCAAGCCAAAAAGCAAGTTAGTAACACACATCCTAAGAAGAGCATGATGAGCACAACCAAGGCATTTGAGTTGATGCATATGGACTTAGTTTGGACCAACCACATACACTAGCATTGGTGGAAACCAATATGGATTTGTGATTAGTGGATGATTTCACTAGATATACATGGGTGTTCTTTCTTATTGACACGAGTGATGTATTTGCAACTTTCAAATTATTTGTCAAGGGCATTCACAATGAGTTTAAAACAACCATCAAGAAAGTTAGAAGTGACGATGGTAGTAAATTCAAGAACACTAGAATTAATGAGTTGTGTGATGAATTTAGAATTAGACATCAATTCTCAGCTAAGTACACTCCTCAATCAAATGGCTTAGTTGAAAGGAAGAATAGAACTTTGATTGGCATGGCAAGATCAATGTTGAGTGAGTACAATGTGAGTCATTCATTTTGGGCCAAAGCAATCAATACGGCTTGTTATTATAGCAACCGACTCTATTGTCACCCCATGATGGAGAAGACACCTTATGAGCTTTTGAATGGAAGAAAGCCCAACATAGCATACTTTCGGGTTTTTGGTTGTAAATGCCGTGCTACATATTGAAGAAATGCACTAGATTAAGCAAGTTTGAAAAGAACTATGATGAAGGTTTCTTGCTTGGTTACTCCACTACTAGCAAGGCTTATAGAGTTTGGAATTTGGCTAGTGGTACTCTTGAGGAGGTTTATGATGTGAAGTTTGATGAAACAAATGGTTCCCAAGAGGAAGATGAGAATCTAGATGATGTAAGAGGCATTTAATTGGTCAATGCAATGAAGAACATGGACATTGGTGATATAAGGCCTAGAGAGATGATTGATGTTGAAGATGACAAGAATCAAGTACTCTCTAACTCAAATGTGCAAGCTAGTGGTTCTCATGATCAAGTTCAAGCAAGAACTAGTGATGACAAAGTGCAAGATCAACAAGTGGTTAGTTCATCATCTCAACCAAGTGATCTATCAAATACAAGCAATCAAGTGCAAGTGCTTCAACCAACCAATGTTGCAAGAGATCATCCCTTGGATACTATCATTGGTGATATTTCAAGAGGTGTGCAAACTAGATCAAGATTGGCTTCATTTTGTGAGCATTTCTCATTTGTGTCATTCATTGAACCTAAGAAGATAGATGAAGCTTTGAAGGATGTTGATTGGGTCAATGCTATGCATGAAGAGCTAAATAACTTTACAAGAAACCAAGTATGGGAGTTAGTTGAGAGGCCTAAAGATCATAATGTGATTGAAACCAAGTGGGTCTTTTGGAACAAGCAAGATCAAGATGGGATAGTAATAAGGAACAAAGCAAGATTAGTGGCTCAAGGTTACACTCAAGTGGAAGGTCTTGACTTTGGAGAAACATATGCCCCGGTTGCAAGATTAGAAGCAATTAGGATCTTGTTAGCCTATGCTTATGCCCACAACATCAAGTTGTACCAAATGGATGTGAAGAGTGCATTTCTCAATGGGTATATCAATAAGCTTGTGTATGTTGAGCAACCTCCTGGTTTTAAAGATGAAAAGAAACCCAACTATGTTTACAAGTTGAGAAAAGCTTTGTATGGATTAAAACAAGCACCTAGAGCATGGTATGAGAGATTGAGGGATTTCCTACTCTCTAAGGGATTTAAGATGGGAAAGGTTGATACCACTCTCTTCACCAAGAAGTTTGGAAATGACTTGTTTGTAATGCAAATCTATGTTGATGATATCATATTTGGGTCAAAAATCAAGATTTTTGTGAGGAGTTTGGCAAGCTGATGGCAAGTGAGTTTGAGATGTCTATGATTGGAGAGCTTAGTTACTTCCTTGGCCTTCAAATCAAGCAAATGAAGAATGGCACATTTATGAGTTAAGGCAAGTATATCAAGGACATGCTCAAGAAGTTTGGAATGGATGATGTTAAAGCTATTAGTACACCAATGGGGACAAGTGGAAGCTTGGATAGTGATGCTAGTGGCAACAAGGTGGATCAAAAGATGTATCGGTCTATGATTGGAAGCCTACTCTATGTGACCGTATCAAGACCGGATGTGATGTTTAGTGTATGCATGTGTGCTAGATTTCAAGCCTCACCAACAGAGAGTCATTTGAAAGCAACAAAGAGAGTATTGAGGTACTTGAAGCATACACAAAATGTTAGATTGTGGTATCCCAAAGGAGCAAGATTTGAGTTGATTGGATATTCGGACTCCAATTATGCGGGATGCAAAGTTGAGAGAAAGAGCACATCGGGCACATGTCAACTATTGAGAAGATCACTTGTGTCTTGGTCATCAAAGAAGCAAAATAGTGTAGCACTTTCAACCGCCGAAGTAGAGTACATTTTGGCCGGTAGTTGTTGTGCTCAATTACTTTGGATGAAGGCTACTTTGAGTGACTTTGGAATTAAATTCAAGCAAGTGCCATTGCTATATGACAATGAGAGTGCCGTAAAGCTCACCAACAACCTGGTTCAACATTCAAGAACAAAGCATATTGATGTCCGCCATCATTTCATAAGAGATCACCAACAAAAAAGGGACATTTGCATTGAGAGTGTGGGCACCGAAGATCAACTTGTCGATATCTTCACCAAGCCACTTGATGAGAAGAGGTTTTGCAAGCTAAGGAATAAATTAAATATACTTGACTTCTCCAACATGTGTTGATGCACCCCCAATTTATATGACATGCCTCTCCTTCGAGCAATTCAAGGTAAAAGTTGATTGACATGGTATACATCCTTGCTAAGGACATGTTTAGTGCATCTAGACATATTTTACATTTGAATAGGCTCATTCATGAAAACAAATGAATTTGATGCTTGTATGGTACCACTATTGCTTGTATGCTTGAAATGATCTAGTGGTAGCATATGACATGTTTGTGGGCTTGTAAACCTAGTGTTTGATCTAGAAAATAAGCTATAAGTGTTTAACTCAACATGGTACAAGATAACCCTTATTTGGAGGTGTGAAGAAGCTTGTCCTTGGATCAAACCGAGTTAAATATCTTTTACAAGTGATCTAGATTGAACCAAATTGGGAAAATGATCCTCATTTCACATGGTTTCACCCCAACCTATCTATAATTTGAGCTCATCTTTTTTGCTAATTATTGAAAAAGGGGGAGAGAAATTCACAAAGATAGTATGATAGGAGGAGAAAACAAATGAAATGACATTGTAAAGGGATCATAAAAAAATGCACACAAGTAGGGGAAGCAAGCTCATAAACTTGTATGTTGCATTTGAATGTGCATTTCATATATTTGCTTACATGGCATAAGTTCTAAATTTCAATATTCATGCTTGTGTGGTGATGCTAGTTATAGGCTTGAATGATGAAATGAAAAACTAGCATGCATAGGCTAAAGTAACTAGACTTATGTTCATTCTATAGAAACTAGACCCTTGCTTGTAATATTGATCTCATGGGGTATTCTAGTTTTTGTGTATGTCTAGTTACTAATGGTGCTAAGAAAGGTATATTGGTGCACTCCAATTGGTATCACGCTTTAAAGGTCCATCTCTTATACCTTAGCATCATTTGGTAGACATTGTCTCCTATATTTCCTATCTAAGCATATGTGCAAGCTACAATCCAAACTCTTAGCACATATGTAGGGGGAGCAATTGCTACCATTTGAGATTCATGAAACTTGTCCATATCCTTTACACATGGTAAATATGCTTAGGCAAGCAACATGTATTCAATTAAATTTCAACTCATATCTTTGTGAAAGGGTTGTCATCAATTACTAAAAAGGGTGAGATTGAAAGCTCTAGTTTGGTTTTGGTTAATTGATGAACCCCTAAGTGCTAACCTAGTTTATCAAGTGATTATGAGATAGGTAGCACTACTCCAAGTGATGAAGCAATGGCGAAGATCATGACGATGGTGATGGCATGGTGATGATCAAATGCTTGAACTTGGAAAAGAAGAAAGAGAAAAATAAAAGGCTCAAGGCAAAGGTATAAATAGTAGGAGCTATTTTGTTTTGGTGATCAAGACACTTAGCGAGTGTGATCACATTTAGGTTAGATAGCCATACTATTAAGAGGGGTGAAACTCGTATTGAAATGCGGTTATCAAAGTGCCACTAGATGCTCTAACTCATTGCATATGCATTTAGGATCTAGTGGAGTGCTAACACTCTTGAAAATGCTTTGTGAAAATATGCTAACACATGTGCACAAGGTGATACACTTGGTGGTTGGCACATTTGGGCAAGGGTTAGAAACCTCACTGGCAGAGTGTCTGCCCATAGAGTGCAGATAGTCCGATGGTGCCACCGGCACCCTAGACAGAAAAGATGGAGGTCACTGTAAGTGACCGGACGCTGGTCTCTGAAGGATCGGCGTGTCCAGTCAGTAGCAGCAGAAAAAGCGCAGCGTCGGTCATCGATCGGACGCCGGCTGGCTATGTCCGATCACACTAACATGATCGTGCACAGAGGTGTCACTGAGTGACCGGACACTGGGTGTGTCCGGTCGAGCATGACTGGATGCGTCCGGTCAAAGAAATTCGTTTCTGGAACATTACTGGAAATGACCGGACGTTGGAGGCTCAGCGTTCGGCCACTTATGCCGCAACGTCCGATCGACTATTGACCGTTGAGATCGAGCGAACAGTATTCAAAGAGAGGAGACACGTGGCGTGTATCACGTGACCGGATGCTGAGGGCCAGCGTCCGGTCAATATGACCAGAGTGTTTGGTCACCCCATGTTATGCCCAGTGAAGGGGTACAATGGCTCTATTTCGTGGGGGCTTCTATTTAAGCCCCATGGCCGGCTCAAGCTCACTCTCTTAGCCATTTGCATTGACATAGCAACCTTATGAGCTTAGCCAAAGCCATCTCACTCATATCCATCATTGATTCATCATCATTGTGAGATTGGGTGAGAATCCAAGTGCATTGCTTGAGTGATTGCATTTAGCGGCACTTGGTATTCGTATTTCGCTGCGGGATTCACTTGTTACTCTTGGTGGTTGCCGCCACCTAGACGGCTTGGAGCAGCAAGGATCGTTGAGCGGAGGTTGGTGATTATCTCCGGCTCTGATCGTGGTGATTGTGAGGGGTCTTGTGCCTTCCCCGGTGGAGTGCCAAAAGGTAACTCTAGTGGATTACTCGTGTCATTGAGTTACCTCACTTGTGTGTAGGTTCTTGCGGTGTCTAATTGTGTGGACAAGGTTCGTGCAACACCTCTTAGCCGCTGAACCACCAAGTGTTGGTCAACACAACGGGGACTAGCGTGCCGGCAAGCACGTGAACCTCGGGAGAAAAATTGGTTGTCTCTTGCCCTTTGGTATTCTCCCGGTGATTAATTTAGTATTCATCTTGTGATTGGTTCACTCCTCTACACACCGGTATAATCACCCTACTCACTCATTTATATTCTTACAAACTAGTTGTGGCAAGCTCTTTAGTATAATTAGAATTGAGAGCTTGCTTTGTCATTTTAAGTTCATCTAGTGGAGCTCTTTAGAGTAGCAAGATTAAGAGCTCTTAGTGAGTAGTAACTTTGGAAGTTGTGTGCCTAGTAATCATTGCAACTAGAATTGTTGGATAGGTGGCTTGCAACTCTTGTAGAGCTAGAACAAGTTTGCATTTCGCTATTTATCATACTAATCAAATTGCTCTAGTTGATTTGTAGATTTTTAAATAGGCTATTCACCCCCTCTAGCCATATTAGGACCTTTCACCGATGGGCATAGCCCCCGAGCCCCTGGGTGATCCTAAAGGGGTCGGCCGGGGGGTCTTCTTCGTTCGGGAACCATTGGACCCGAGGCTTAACATACCGGTATGTTAGGATCTCGTCAGACGGTGGCCGTGTCGATGACGAAAACAGAGGAGGCGCTGAGCTCGCTGGAGTGGGTTACGCCAGTGGTGCCAGCCCTCGGCGGTGACAGATGAGTAGTGGACGGTGCTCACGGGGTCACACCACAGCCGGTGGTGGGGTCTCCGATGGCAGCGGGTGCCCACGGTGGTGGCAGCGGCTCGCCAGAGAGGTTGCGGCAGCGCCGTGCAGTGAACTTGACCCTAAAAGCCCTAACCTAAACAACTAACTATGTGTTCGTTTGTGCGAGTGAGTGGGGAGTGTAGTGGTGGTGGTGTAGTGCTTGGCCAGACCCTGGTCGACGAAGGTCATTGGCCATGGTGGCTCGACGGGCACGGTGCTCAACGGTAGCCCGGCACAGAGGCATAGACTATCAACTAGCTACCGCAAAAGGAAGAGGAGAAGCTAGAGAACTCACCGGTCACTCCAATCGGCCAAGCACGTAGCGGAGAAGAAGAAGAGGGGAGGTGGCACTAATGGTGTCGGCGAACTCCTAAATTGAGGGAAATTGGGGAAAGGTGGAGAGGAAGAGGGGAGAGGTGGAAGAGAGGGGGAGATGGTGTGTTTCTACCCTCAACGGAGCAGATGGTGGGGAGGACGAGGTGAGAGCATCGTCGGCCGAGCCTATTTATAGGCCGGCTAGGTCAGTGTCCCGGCGGTGAGATATTTTCCCGGCCACTCTTATCCACCACGCACGCTCGTGGTTGACCTCATCGGGTTACTTCGCCACAGCTAGTGCTTGCCCATGCGCACGGTGAAATGCCTTGGCGGCTACTCCGGCGGCTCGGCGCGGAGACGACCATGGCGTCAGCGTTGATGAGTTCACAGTGAGGGAGGAGAGGGGAGAGGAGGAGAAAAGAGGGCGCCATGGGGTCCCATGGTCGCATCGTGTCGCCGTTTACCTCCGCTGGCACCCGGGTGGAGCTGGCGGGGCATTGACGCGCGGCTGTGCCGCGTACGGCTACCGGCCATGAGGTGGACAACGAAGCTAATGTGCGGACCCCGGGCGTTAGCGAGAAGGAGAGGGGGAAGGGAGGGGCGCGGGCGAGCATTGGGACGGTGCTGGGCCGCGGCTACTACGGCGCTGGCTGGGCCGGCTCGTGCGGGAGAAGGGAAAGGGAGAAGGGAGGGAATGGGCTGCTGCTGCGGGCCGAAAGGGAGAGAGGGGAGAGATTAAGCCAAAGTGGTTTTTCTTATTTTCCTTTCTCTTTTCTTTTTCCCAGATCATATATGCATATATTTAAATGATTTTGAATTCAAATTTGAATGCATGGGTATGCAAAAGTGTACCACCATAAGTTCAACAAGTCAAGCAAACATTCACACACCAAGTTTCACACATCAAATTTTGTTTCCTATTGTTAATTTATTTAGTAAATATTATCTATGTTGGTTATATATTCTAGTTCCTATGCAAAGTTTTAAAAAGTTCAAATTTTTAGTGATTTTTAAATTAGGTCAAATTTTTAGGATATTACACCCTTGAGTATGGGTCCCTCCGCTAGGTATACTTCTAATCTTACCGTCTCTATGTTCAGTATGGTTTTTGGGCTCTTAAACATGATCAGTATGTTCGTCATAGTTGCCACTAGTAGTTCACACACGCACATATTTATTATCATGAATTTATTTTTTTTAGATTAAATTAATCATAAAAATACCTAAATTCCTAACATTGGAGCCCCGTCAACCAGAACTACATTGAGGAAAGTCACCGAGTCCTCCTTAATAACATCTAGGTATTGGGAATCGTCAGGAATAACAAGTCTTCAACTCCGGCTCAAAGAAAACCTCCAACCTAATAACATGGGTAGCACTCAAGGCTAGCTCCTAATTCTCTCTTTTTTTTTTTTTGGCCTGGATATCTCTTCAAGGGCTTCACTATCATCTGTATAAGTGCTGCCAACGACAGGGTGGAAGAGCAGTTCCAATGAGCTAGAGATTGCACTTATCTTGAGAGTGAAAAGACTGCTAGCCGTTAAAAAAACTGGCAGATGTAATCATCACCGTACAATTAGGCGATGTCCACTCGAAAGATCTTTCATCAGATGTTAAGAAGAACCTTCCTTTCCAACGGCGAATCTAGGAAATATTTCAGGGGCTGAACAACACTGCTGCTCGATCTTAAGTCCCAATTCCCTTATACTATAGAATTTTGCATAAAATTCATGAGGCTCTACAGGGGTTCAACTGTTCCAGTATGGGTAGAGGGTACCGTTGGATCCGCCCCTGTTCCTTTCCACAGTTTTCTTTCATTCTTTTTTTTTTCTAAACTGCCAGATTGTTATTGTCCACTTGTTCTTACAACTGGGTTCAATCCTGAATGGTTCGAGCCATGCAATCTTGAATTCTTCCAAATTCCCAACGTTACCGTTTATGAGCTCCTTCTCGTCAGTTCCCTCCTGCGCGATTTGACTGTTCACGCTAAATCCTTGTTGAATTCGCTCCAAGAACTGTCGACTCCTCGCGGAACTTTCCATGTCCCAACCTACAAACAATCGTCATATAGAGCCGCGTCTCCATTCCTTTCGAATTCATGCGCTCTATTTGACGCGGCAGCTGCTCCATTTCTTGGAATAACCGGTGAGCCTGAATACACGTCGGGCGCCATGAAGTACAGGAAGGGCCGCGACTCCAATGGCGACAAGTCACAGAAAGGCGGCGGCGATCTGCCACCGAGCATCAAGCTTGACATCACGGTTCACCCCGGCGGCAGCGGGTCGGCGCCCTTCTCCGAGTCGTGGACGCCGACGCCTGGAAGCGGCAGTGTCCGCAGTGGCAGCAGCGCTGGTTATGGTAGGACCGTAGGAGCGACCCGCCGGAGAAGCAGCTCACGCTGTTGGCGCTCCGTGTGGCCATCCTCGAGAAGGCGGCGAGCGGGCTCGGGAAGCTCGACTTCGTGTGGGCCACCGTCGTGCTACTCGGCGGTTTCGTGGGCAGCCTCAACATCACCGACTTCTGGTGCATCACCGTGATCCTCGTCGGCGAGGGCGCGCGCGTCTTCAGCCGCAGCCACGAGCTGGAGTGGCAGCACCACGCCACGGAAACCTCCAACGTTGGCGGCGCGCTCCGCTCCAGCTCCCAATTCTTTCGCCGCATCCTGCACGCCCTCGTCGACCATACCGGCGGCGGCGGCGGCCGCCGCGACGAACAGGAGCCGCATCAGCACGCCACGCAAACCACCGACGCGGGCGGCGCGCTGCGCTCTAGCTCCCGGTTCTTCCGACGCGTCGTACACTCCCTGGCCCAGCCGGCAGCGGACGGTGCAGATGCCAGCGGCGACGCGACGACGTCGGCGAGGTTCCAGAACCAGATCGCGGCCGTCATGAAGAAGCGCACTGGGCACGCGCCAAATGGTGTGTCGCTGCTCCCCTACACCGGCCAGGTGTTCACCTCTAGGAACATCGGCCGGTTGCTCAACTGGCTGCAGGTGCTCTCGGCGTTGGCCTGCGTCGTGCTCTCGCTGATGCGCCTCTAGAAGCACGACTTCGGCGGCAGCGGCAACATGAGGCCTGCGCTTCTGCTCTTCTACACCCTGGCGTTGCTGGAGGCGGTGCTCTTCCTTCTGGAGAAGGCCTACTGGGCATGGAAGTTCTCCTGCGAGCTGCTCCGTCAGGCGTCAGGTGAGCAAGGACTGCCAGCTGGGCGCGTACGGTCACGTGTCCCTCACGCGGTTCTTCTACGACGCCTACTCCCGGTGCGTCACTGGCAGCATCTTCGACGGCATCAACATGTACCTCGTCACCTTCGCGGTGGAGCTCATCCTGTCCGATTTCCTGGAGGAGCAGCTCATCGGCGTGCGCATCCTAGAGCAGTTCGCCGAGAAGGTGGACTCGGCGGGCGATACGCTGCGCAAGGTCGGTACTCGGTACTGTTAGTTGATCTCCACCAATAGGCTCAACGGCCTATTGGACCTTATCTCTGCTCCCTGATCGGGGGAGCCCAACCCTAATTCGGTTGGTGGGCCCCTATCACACAGCACACATAAAAGGAAGGTGGGGGGCGAGGGCTCGGACTACGAGGTTTGCCGTGAGCCGCCACACCCACCTACAGTAACCCTAAACCGATCTAAAGACCGTGCTGCCAGCGACGGTATGTGCCCGCCACCACCACTGCCGTCGCCTGCAGGGTCACCGCCGACGCCACTGGACTTCATCTCGCCGGCGTTGGACGACTTCTTCTACACCGCGACACTGGCTGCGGTGCATCTACTGAAGGGCTAGGAGCCTACTCGGATCTACGGGTTACACAGAAAGGTACTCACATCGATCCTAACAATGGTACCAGAGCAAGGTTCACTCTGTGTAACCCTAACCCTAGATCGGGTACGGAAAACGTGGACACGATTTCAACAAAGAACCCTAGCAGTTCGTCAGCCTAGGGTGTAGATCTAGGGTTTCAGATTGAAAAACAAAGAAAATGCCCGATCCAGATCGGATCGGGACGGCACTCGAACCCTAACCCTACAAGAGAAAGAGGACGGTCATGAGGCTACCTACCTGGAGCCTGGCCGTCCTGTCACTGCCGTCGACCAAATCTATGGCCGACGAGAGAAAGACAGAGCCGCCGGGCTGGGTAGCCTGGCGCGCGCGAACAACAGGGCACCGTCGCGAGACTACTCGACGGCGGCGTGCTCCGCAACCAGGCGAGCACGCACGTCGGCGAGGAGATCCACGGCGGCGCCATCTTGTCTTCCTCCTTCGGTCACCATAGGTGGCCGCCGCTCGTCCGCCGCAGCGCGAGAGAGTAGGAAGAGGAGAAAGAGAAAGAGAGAGGCCAGGGGAGCCGCGGGTTCGGATAAGAGAAAGGAAATAATCAAAAGAAAGGAAAGAATCAAAGAAATCCAAACCCTAATCCCCTCTTTCGGTTCGGATAAGAGAATCAAGATCCTAATCGGAGAAAAAGGGGGAAAAAAGGGGGACAGTCCTACCTCGCCGCGCGAGAACCTTCGCGCGGCGTGGGAGAAGAAGACCGAGTCGGGGAGCCGTTTTGCCCAGGCTCGGCAAAGGGGGCGCCGCGGCCAGGCCGCTCGACGGCGGCGCGCTCACCCGTTGGGGAGCGCGCACGCCGGCGAGGGGGCCGACGACGACGCCATGGCTGCTGTCCTCGCTCGCTGCTCGCTCGGTTGTGCTCGCTGCGTTGAGAAAGAGAGAGGGCGAAGAGAGAGAGAGCAGCGGAGAGACTGAGCTAGGGTTTGCACCGGCTGCGGCGTCGGTGGGTTTTTATACCGCCCGAAACGAGCGCCCGGCCGTCGGATCGATATCAACGGCACAGATCAGATCGGCCCATCACCGGCCCAGGCGGGCGTGCGCGCGAGGCCGGATTCCCGGCCCAGGCCCAGGTTGCGGCCTGGGCGCGGGGGGAGCGCGCGGGACAGCGCGAGCGCCGACGTGGGCCATGGGCCGCTTTGGCTGTTAGGCCAAAAACAGTGAAAGAATCCATATCAGTTTTTGATTTTTTCTTTTCCAGTAATTGCTAATTTCTGGAAAATGAAAAATAGCTCGAAAGAAAAATAGAAAAAGTAATTATAATTTTTCCCTGTGGGTAAAATTCAAGAAATTGAGTGAAAATCTTTTCGCTGCTAAAGAAGTTGTTTATACTCCAGTTATTTTGAATCAATGTGATATTTAACTGGAGAAAAAGAAAGTTTTCCAGTAATGTTTATTTCCTGGAAATTGATTAATGGATTAAAAAAAATAGAAAAAGCATTTTTCCCTATGGATAAAATTCAAGGAAAAGTGATTTTTTCCACAGCTAAAGAAAAGTTGTTTATTCTCCAGTTATTTTAAACCAATGCGGTATTTAATTGGAGAAAAAGAAAGTTTTTCCGCTGCTAAAGAAATTATTGATTCTCCAGTTATTTTGAACCAATGTGGTATTGGAGAAAAAGAGTTTTGATATGATTATGATGTTGTTATTTTCTGACCAACGTTGTTAATAACAATATCATAATTGTAATGATTTATGCATTAATTGTACTTCTGCCTAACGGTGATGTAGAATTAGTGCATGAAAACAATTATAAAAGTTAATGATTTATGCATTAATTCTACTTCTGCCCAACGGTGATGTAGAATTAGTGTATAAGAATGTTGATAACAGTTAATAATTTATGCATTAATTTTATTTCTGCCCAACGATGATGTAGAATTAGTGTGTAAGAACAGTTGTGAAAGTAAAAGATTTATGTATTAATTCTATTTCTGCCCAACGGTGATGTAGAATTAGTGTATAAGAATAATTGTATGTTTTGATTTTGACTAACGTTGGAATCAAGGCATGCAAATGATGTTATTTTATGTTAAGAAAAGTTTTAACCTGGTTTTCTCATCTTGTTTAAGGTGGACTGGGTAGTCACCTCACCGTATTCCACTGAGTTTGTGGCACCGGTGAGGGAGACAAAAGATGCCACTTGGGCAACTAAAGAAAGGGATTTTGAATCTCAAAAGATCTCCTATGACTTTTGAGCATAGAAAGTGGGTCACTACCAATAAAAAATTGTTTGGCTATGATAAATAACATGATTAAACCTGTAATTGTAGGCTCAATATTAGAATGTGACACGGTCACTAAGTACCACGATAGAATAAAGAGTCAGTTCACTGGCACTTCAAAGACATATGCTACTCAGCTGATAAAGCAGCTAGTGACAGAGTGTTACTCTGGAAATGGTGGTATAAGAGAGCTCACGATGCGTTATCGAAATTATGGCACTATCGTTCAGGCCATATTTCGAGGGGAAGAATAGAAAGACAAGTTAAGAATGATGTTCTTCCTCCATTAGAGCTCTCAGATTAAGAACAATGCAGAGAATGCATAAAAGAAAAGTATGTAAAGAAAGATGCTAAATGAAGCGCAGGAATTTTATAGATTATTCACACAGACATCTGTGGTCAGTTTCCTGTAAAGAGTGTGGATGGTTATGATCCATTCACAGATGATTACTCCCATTATGACTATATTTATCCAATCAAAGAAAGAAAAGATGTATTGGATAAATTTAAGATATTAAAGATTAAAGACAGTCAGGTCTGACCGTGGTGGAGTACTATGGTCGGCATACCCTAAAAGAATAGCATAGTAGCCCAGTATTCTATATCGGGTGAACCTCAGCAGAATAAAGTAGCTAAAAGAATCAATCGTACCCTAATGGATATGGTGGGCAGTATGATAAGTTACTCCACCTTACAGTTGAGCCTGTGGATGGAGGCGTTAAAAACCTCATTCATATTCTCAATAGAGTATCAAGAAAGTCGGTGCTCAAAACACCGTATGGGTTGTGGACAGAAAGAACACCCTCACTTAACCACTTGCGTGTGTGTGGGGAGCCCTGCTGAGGCTAAAGTGTTTAACCCAAATATTGGAAAGTTATATCCCAAAACAGTAAGTTGTCATTTATTTGGCTACACAGAAAAGTCAAAATATTTTCGTTTCTACTGTCCAGATAGATATACAAAGTTTGTGGAAACGAGACATGATGTCTTCCTAGAGGATGAATTGATGAAGGGGAGCATGGTAGCTCGAGAAATTGACCTTGAAGTGAAGCAGGTGTAAGCGCTCACTCTAATGATTCATGAGCCAATTTTCTCACTACCTGCTGTAGCTGCACTGATAGTGCTAAATACTATGGTGCCAGCACCTATTGTTATTTCACCTGTGGCAACAATGAATGAAAATGAGGAATCTGTTCTTCAGGATTCTATAGAACCTATTGCCATACATGAGGGGGGGCAACAACAGCCTCAAACAGAAGATGTGCCAAAAGTGGAGGTCCCTAAAAGGTCTCAAAGAGTTAGAAAATCAGCTATTCCTGCTGATTATGAAGTGTACAACACTGAGGAATTTCAAATGGAGGATGATCCCACCTCATTTGAAGAAGCTATGAGAAGTGATCATTCATCAAAGTGGCTTGAGGTCATGGAAGATGAAATGAAAACAATGAATGTCAATAAAGTTTGGGATTTGGAAATAATTCCTAAAGAAGTCAAAACAGTAGGCTGTAAATGGGTCTACAGAACAAAACTTGGCTCTCAAAGGAATATAGAGAAACATAAAGCGCGACTTGTGGCAAAAGGCTATATGTAAAGAGAAGGGATTGATTACAATGAGATATTTTCTCCAGTCTCATGTAAAGTTTTCTTTAGAATCATAATGGCATTAGTGGCACATTACGATTGAAAATTATATCAGATGGATGTAAAGACGGCATTTCTCAATGGAAACTTAGAGGAAAATGTTTACATGGCACAACCGAAAGGTTTTGTCATGGAAGGAAAAGAACGAATGGGATGCCGTCTAAAGAAATCCATTTATAAATTAAAGCAAGCTTCAAGACGGTAGTACTTGAAGTTTGATCAGTCAATAAAGAATTTTGGGTTTTAAAGAGAATGTAGAGGATAATTGTGTCAATACAAAGTTTAAGAATGGGAAGTTTAACTTCCCTGTCCTGTATGTAGATGATATCTTACTTGCTAGTAGTGATGTCAGTCTACTACTGGAGACAAAGAAATTTAATATGAAAGATCTTGGCGAAGTCTCGTTCGTTTTAGGGATCGAGATTCACCAAGATAGAAGAAAATGGTATAAGGACTGTCACAAAAAGCATACATGGAAAAGATCTTAAAGAAATTCAGTATGCACAAATATAGTCCCTCACCTGCTCCTATAGTCAAGGACGACAGATATGAGGATTTTCAATGCCCCAGGAACTAATATGAGCTCAATCGATAAAGTAAAAGTGGTTCCATATGCTTCAGTTGTCGGAAGCTTGCAACATGCTCAAGTATGTACGCGTCCTGACTTGGCATTTGTTACTGGGTTTTACTTGACAGATTCTAGAGCAATTCTAGAATAGAACACTGAAATTAGTAAAGAAAGTCTTGCATTAATTGTAAGGAACGAAAGACCTCATGATGACATATAGAAGATCTGATTCACTCCACATGGTGGGATATTCAGATTCTGATTATGCGAGAGTGAATACATATCCAGACGTGGATTTTCTATCATCTCGTAAAGTGGAGTTATTTCATGAAAAAGCTCAAAGCAAACCGTCACTACATCGTCCACAATGTATGACAGTTTATAGCATGATATGAGGCAACGGGCAGGTGAACTAACTAACGAAGTTCATACCCGGTTTGAAGGTGGTTGACGACATCTATAGACCACTAAAGTAATACTGCGATTATAATCTGGCAGTACAGGATGCTCACAACATAAGTCAAGTGGTGCTGCCAAACACATTGACATGGAGTATTATGTTGTGAAAGATAAAGTCCGAGATCAAGTCATAAATCTTGAGCATATAAGTAAAGAAAGGATGCTCGCGGACCCGCTTACAAAAGGCTTACCACCCAACATGTTCAGAGGACATGGTGTTCAGAGAACATGTAGCTAGCTTGGGTTTAAGGGAAAGCCTAAAATATTCCTGAACAAAAGAAGGCCCAAAAATAAGTATCTATTTCAGAACAGAGTAGTAAGTTGTAGCTGTTAATTCTATCGGCAATGGACCGTGACGATGAGACATGCTCTATGAGCTAATCTGTAATGTAATGAACAAAAGCAAATAACATGAAAGTGAAAGATGGAATGAGATCAAGGAGGAGAATGTTAGTTAATCTCCACCAATAGGCCCAACGGCCTATTGGGCCCTATCTCTGCTCCCTGATCGGGGGAGCCCAACTCTAATTCGGTTGGTGGGCCCCTGTCGCACAGCACACATAAAAGAAAGGTGGGGGGCGAGGGCTCGGACTACGAGGTTTGCCGTGAGCCGCCACACCCACCTACAGTAACTCTAAACCGATCTAAAGACCGTGCTGCCAGCGACGGGATGTGCCCGCCACCACCACTGCCGTCGCCTGCAGGGTCACCGTCGACGCCACTGGACTTCATCTCGCCGGCGCTGAACGACTTCTTCTACACCGCGACACTGGCTGCGGTGCATCTACTGAAGGGCTAGGAGCCTACTCGGATCTACGGGACAGAAAGGTACTTAGCCCCCGGTCCGTCGAGCGGCTCGTCGAGATGCTCAACTGGAAGCGGCGTGACGAGGAGGAGGTGCGCCAGTCAGCGGCGGGGGTCGTCTGCAAGCTCGACGGCAAGCGCCAGAACGCGCTCCGCTTGTCTGCCATCCCCGGCGCCATCGAGTCCGTCATGTCCCTGCTCTACACAGGCCGGAGCGCGGCCGTGTCCGGCATGCACCCGCAACCGAACGGTGCTGCCGGTGAGGGTGGGCCCTTGCCAGGGCTCCGCGACTACGACTACCTGCCGTTCAACCTGCTGGGCCTACGCATCCTCAAGAAGCTCGCCAGAGACCAGGACAACTGCGGGAAGATCAGCAACGCGCGCGGCCTGCTCGCCAAGATCATCGATTTCACGCAGGATTCCAAGGATCTCCTCCGAAACCAGCACGTAACCGACTCTCAGGTGCGCGCCGTGAAGCGCGCGCTCCAGGTGGTGAAGATGCTGGTGTCCACGACGGGCAACACAGGCAAGGCGCTGCGGCAGGGCGTCGCGGAGAACGTGTTCTTGGTGAGCAACCTGCGTGGGATACTGCGGCACGGGCAGCTGCAGAAGCTGGCCATGGACGACAGCGGAAAGGAAGCGATCATGGGCACTGGAGGGTTGGTCAAGCTTCTGCTGTCGATTTTCGTCAGTGCCGAGAAGAGAGAGCTCGGCCATGGGGCCGGCAAGGAGCTGGCGATGCTAGCGCTGGAGAGCGAGACGGGTTGCGCGGCGATACTCAAGCGAGCCGACGTGCTCCAGCTCGTCTCGGCGTTGCAGGACGGTGACGACGCCCACCGCCTGAACGCGGCGAGGGTGCTGCGGAGCCTGTGCGCCTACTCGGGCCCGGAATACAGGGAGCGGCTGCGCGTGGTGACCAAGGTGCTGCCGGTGGTACTGGGTGTCACCATGACGAACAGGGACCAGGTCCTGGAGGTGTGCGTCGGCCTGACGACACAGATCTGCAGGTTCATCGACGGCGAGCGATTCGCTGCCGAGTTGCGCGGCGCCGGCGTGGAGGAGCGGGCGTATGTGCAACGGCTGGAGGAGCGGGCGTATGTGCAACGGCTGGCGGCAATCCTGCGGGAGAACAAGGACCCGAAGGTCAAGATCCCCCGGATGCAGCGGTTCGTGGTGCAGCAGGTTTTCTGGTTGATGACGTGCTCGGGCGGTGGCGGATACATGGAGCTCCTGAGGGGAGTGGGGATGGAGGGCCTGCTCGAGTCCGTCGCCGATACCACATCGGAGCTGGAGAGCTACCATGTCTTCTCCGGCAGTGTCGGTATTGGCAAGCACCGTGAGAGCTTCCCAGGCATTGTGGACTCCGCGCTTGAGCTCATCAAAGGCGGCGGTGGCGGAGCTACAGCTGAAGAGTGAAAGGATTCATCAAGTGTAATATAGTCTTCCGAATTATATTAGAAATTCACAGTACATATGAGGCAATGTGATTGAGTGTAAAGGACAAAAGTAAAAAAAATGGTTTACCTTAGTTAGATTCGTGGTAGCATGCTATAGTTGCTGAATTCAATTAATTTATATTGTACTCCCTCCGTTCTAAATTATAGTTCGTTTAACTTTTTTTTTACCTCAAATTTGACCACTCGTCTTATTTAAAAAATTTGTGCAAACATAGTTAAATTTGAGTCATTCTTGAAGAACTTTTGTTAATAAAGCAAACCACAACAAAAGAATTGATATTTTGCACAAATTTTTGAATAAGACGAGTGGTCAAACTTGGGATCGAAAAAGTCAAACGAACTATAATTTAGAACGAATTTAGTATTATCTATGTATATATATACATGAGTGATACATTTGTATACTTCGGGCCTCTTTGGTACCGCTCCCGCGGCTCCAGCTCCGCCTGACAGACACTGCGCATGGACACTGTAGCAATGCTGTACATTGGAGCCTGTTTTATCTTTCCACCTTTTCGCCCTCACTGTAGCGCATGCACTGTTTATGGAGCCGGCGAAGCTCAAATATCTGGCTCCCGCGGCTCTGGCTACAGTTTTAGCTACAGTGTCCAAAGCCGGAGCACGCGGAGCTATACCAAAGAGGCCCTTCTTGGTACATGTCAAATAAATTGAATAAACAAATTGCAATAGACCTTCATCTTATTATCTTAAACTTATATTTGGGGAATTTTTAGGATTTATTATGGCCCATTATTCACGCTAGGTATTCAATCAATCCTTGCTCTTGCACAACCAAGAATCTTAGAAGACAAGAGTATACAACTAGAAGTTCATGGATAAATTCAACAACCATAGCTTATCAAAATTAATTTTCTTCTTTATTTGTTCATATTTAACACAATACCTATAACTACTCCACAATATTCATCTGATTGTAATAAACTTCATTACCAATTAATCTGTATGATTTTCCATCCATATTCATATTTTCCCGCTTTGCTTGCATTTCGATATGTATTTAGTACTTACTTCAGTTAAGTCAACTCTTTTATGGCTCATGATCTTATTAGTTCCAGCACTCCTGTTTTCTGCGTGCTAAGTTAGAACTCTAGTACTTATTCTACCTTTGATTCAAAACTTCCTTTTCTGTTTTATTAAAATATGGATTTGAGATCTTAGACTATACTCTCAGTTACTACAACAACATAAGCATCGTTTCAGCTTGTACCACAATGCTTAAGATGTTGAATCTCCTTGAAGAAATATACTTTCTTGAGTAATAGTGTACTATGGCTTTATAAAGAGTGCTTGTAACTAAACTATCAATGCTAATTTGTTATGATGTTTCCTTCAAATCAAAACATATAAATATATAAAATAGCAACTTATATAATTTATTACATAGAGTACTAATATAATTCAAGTTTCAATGTCAATGTCATTGCTGTGTGACTATAAAAATAAATTATATACTTGCGGATCATGCATGCAAGTATACTTAATATGTACGGTGGCACACGTCATGTATGTCAATATGTTTAAAATATATTATAGTTTATTTAATAATGGCATATGCGGGCAATTTAGGTGAAAATTTAGGATTATTTACTCTTTCAAGGTGGAAGAGTGAATTATATACTTTTTATTATTCTTGAATATTTTGAACTGGAATTGCCTCTATCTTAGTTAGTTTGCTGTTTTAGGTTGCGGCTACTTGAATTTATTTTGGAGGCCGAGGATCTTTCATGCATTTTCATAAGCAACTCGGTGCAGCGAGCAGAACTGCACAAGACATGTAGCGGTGCAAGGTGCTGCATGCTCGGAAATTTTATTGGAATAATATGTTCCATTCGCAGATCACATACAAATTGGAAGCGATAACTATAGACACTGTGACAATATAATGACAGCTAGTGATCGGGAACATCATATTATATACGGAGTATATACAAGCAAAGAAACTACCAAAGCTTAAGTACTCCTATGGCTATGTACAGGGGACAGAGCCATCATCAACGTTTCACCGAGGCGAGGGCGTGGTACCCACTACCCAGGCTTAACTCTCAAGTCTCAAGGCGAGCCAAGACTCGCGCCGCCGCGCGCCCGCTGCTGCTTGCTGTCGGGCCTCTTGACGACGACGACGGGGCACTTGCAGTTGTGCACGCAGTGGTTGCTGACACTCCCTAGCAGCGCCCTCTGCAGGAAGCCGTAGCCGTGGCTGCCCATCACCAGCAAGTCGGCGCCGGCCTTCTCCGCGGCGCCGCAGATCACGTCGCGCGGGTCGCCCTTCTCCACGCACGTCTCCACCCTCACCTGCAATGCAAGCGTGGCAAATAAAATCAAATCCTCTCTGGTTTTCATTAATTTCAGCTGCCTGCCGGATCGTCTATGACAGATCAGCGAAACTGCTAATATAATTGGACGCTGTCGCCGGTCAGGAGGATGGCACGTACGTTGGGGAACGCGGTGCAGATGCTCTTGGCCTTGGTGACGACGGTGTCCGCCGCGGACGCCATGTACTGGTCCATGCTGTCCATCACCTGCTGCGTCAGGATGTACCCTGCGAACCGTGATCCGTCGTCACAGATGCTCGATAAGGACACGAGAACAACACGCCAAGAAGGAGAAGAAGAAGAAGAATCATCTCACCGGCACCGTCGATGGAGGGGCAGTAGAACGGGCGCGGGGAGCGGGCGTGGACGAGCACCACGGCGGGGGGCGGCGCCGCGGCGGCCTTGGCCGCGGAGACGACGTTGGAGAGGCACCAGGAGAGCGCGTGCATGCTCTCCTCGCTCTCGTCCACCGCCACCACCACGCGCCGCGGGGACGACGCACCAACAACAGCAGCGGCTCCTCCTCCGGCCACCTCCATGGATCACCCAATCCTAGCTGCAGTTGTTCTTGCTGGCAAGATGACTACTCAGCTAGCTCTCCCTGCACTCTCTCGCGCACTATATCGAGAAGAAGGCGAGCACCTGTCTGTTGCTGAATAATAATGGCGATGCGGACAAACTAGCTAGCCAATTCAGATCACTCTATATAGGAGAAGCTGATCATGTCGACAGTGGCTCAGTACTGCCAGATGACAGGGCTGTGTGCTCTATCTCCATGAGACAGAGACAGGTTCGGATAAGGGAACGAGGGCGTGATGGCCCATTGGCTGGGGCTGGCCATACCACATTCTACCCGCCTCCGCGCGCGCGGTTTCTGCCCCGAGCGGAAATGTAGGAAAGGGACTCTTCTTAGATTCTCTCCGTTTCGGTCGTTTCAAGAATTTTGGAGAGTCAAAGCCATCTCAAATTTGATTAAAATTTTATAAAGATTTATAACATCAAATAAGTATATTATAAAAATATAACTAGTTGATATCATAAATAGTTATTATCTTATCTTATTCATATAAATTTAGCTTAGTTTGAGATGTTTTCGACTCTTTAAGCAAATTGGAATGACTTATAATTTTGGATAGAGGGAATAATTTTGAATTGAACGTACTATATATATGCTTCGGATGTTGATCTAGTGAAAATATCTACCATCCACTCCTGATTTCTGAATCGATTACTACTAGTACGGTACTACTGTTTCTGCGATCTTATCCACTACTTGTGGGCCTGTTCAACCTGCCGGCACCTTCGATTCGTTGCCGGATGGAAGCTTGTGCGAGGGAAAAGCCATCCAGACTTTGATTTCTTTCTCATAAACGCTTCAGGAAGGACGGCAGCATTACGGATCCAGGACTGAATGCTAATCTGTCTGAGGTCACCGTTGAATGTGTTATAAAAAATCTTGCCAGCAGATAGAATCTTCTCCTCTTCATCTCTTATAATTAAAATAACAGTAGATAAAAGTACAACACATAAACACAAGAGATAGAAAGACTATTCTTTATTTCTCCGAATATTAATAATTACAACATAGAGTTCCCATGTATATATAGTCCTACCAAGACCTAAGAGTTGGATAAGAGCCTATATACAAACGGATTAGGATTATGATTTCTTCCTCTCCTTTTCTTCTAGGATAGAGTCCGTATATTTTACAACACTCCTCCTTGGGCGATAGGATAGAGTTCGTATGTTTTACAACACTCCTCCTTGGACGATTACCACGATATGCATATGCTTCGTTAAAAACTCCATCAAAAAATCCAGTGGGAAAAAACGATTCTTGGAGGAAAAAAGTACGTTGCATTCGTTAATTGCATTGCATATATTGTCTCATTAAAAATCTTGTGTGAGAAACCTTAAGTAAAAACTCACGTAGGAAAAAAGAGTATAACATTTAACCTTCTTGATCATGTATTCTTTAGAGAATTCTATTCTTCATGAATATATATTTATCTTCATGATAAATACATAAACTTCAACGTTTTAGTAAATATAATCTACTTGATCTGTGTAATTCTAATGGTTTTATTTACCTTCGAGGTAGATTCAATCAAATTGCTCATCCTCGTAAAGCCATCCTTTGAACATCATTGTTCAAACCACACTTTTCATAAATGTGTGCTTAATAATAGTATGCAGTACCACAAAATATCTTTTAAAATATTGGCTCGTAATTCTTCTATGAATTATAATATAAATAAACAAGAGCAATATGCTTCATGCATAAATGACCACTTATTAGTTGTGCAAAGCAAATAAAATTTATCCTTCAGGATAATAAATCCTTTCAGAGAATTATGGGGTTAAATACTTTACAATATTCAATATCTTCTAGATAGTGCATCAAATATATACTAGAGTTTGAATATTTATAATTCTTCCCTAGTGAATTTTCAAATTATATATTCTACAAATCTTCAGGATTTTTATTGTACCATTAAATGATAAATCTAGTCTTGCATTTGGCATTTAGGGGATAATTTCAATTGTCCAAATTCATTATTTTTCTTATACCTTCTATGGTATTTAGAGGATATCATCACTTTATTTCTAGCTTTTCAATATGCACTTTCTAAGTGTTTATATGACACCTTCATGGTGTATAAGATTTCCTCATTTTATTTCTCTTCAGGTCTATATTCACTTCGATTGTTAATGGTGTTTATTCAAGAATCGACCGATAAATCCTTCATGGATTAATTCCTTCAAAGGATGTTCTCATTCTTAGCGAATAATATGTCTCTTCTATGAGATATATTCTCTACTACTATGAGAGATTATTATGTGATATACATAATGAAATAATGTTATTCACTGCAAAGTCGTTCAATAACTCTTTTTTTCTAGGACATATTCTTCTTGAGACTTCAATATTTATTCAGGAATATATTCTACCTTAGACTTTTTAATACTTAGTATGAGATTTAATTAATATATGTTGTGATTTTTATTCTTCGGAAACTATATGGATTTTTAGAATCCACTTACTGCATATTATTCATTCATTTCATTTGCCAGAGATATAACAGAACATTTGTTTCTTCTTAGTAGGAAGATTCGACCTCAATTGCTTTCTTCATTGACCCGATATAATTGCTACAGGCGACTTTGCCATGGACTTTGTTTTTCAGGATCCAGGGTTCTCATAAGAGAAACATTTACAATTATAGAGGTAGCGTTGTCGACAACTATTATTTTCTCCCAATATTCTCATAATGTGAGATTATTCTATCTCTGTCATTTCTCAAACAAGAGATGATTTATTGTTCTGCATACCCAACACTAATAATACATGCGCCTAGTGTGTTGGATTTTATCTTCATGATGATCCTCTTCATGAGGTTCTTAACCCTTCTTCATGAGGTGTTCTCTTCGTGAGAATGGAGGATTTTTTTTCTTATTTTATTTAACAAATATATAATAAACTAGAATCCATATGTGTCCTCGTAGATTGTAGCTTGATAGTATAAAATATTTAGTTTACTAGTAGTAAACATAACTTCTGATTTATAACTTCAAGTTACTTCCTCTCATTTTTCAAAAATATCTGGCATATGCTCCAGCTTCATGCTTCACAAGAGCATTAGTCAAACTATTATTTGATTAGTGCGTGATACTATTCCTGCTTCAAGCTTCAAAGGAATATTTTACTTTTAAGATCATTTTTCCTTCTGTGAAAATAATATTTGGCATTCAAAATAGGCTCTCTCTTCCCCCTAATGCCAATATTAGATCATTTAATAGCATACTTCAAAATATATCCTCTATTATGGGCTTAAAATAATTCAAATTTATGTATTTTCCAACTACAAGTGGAGGCCCATTCATGTATGCTATGATGAAGTTTTATGGGAAATATTCACGCACATATTTAAACACGGAAAGTAGTATTCAATAAATGCAGCGATGAAAGGTCCTAAATGGCTAGAATGGGGGGTGAATAGCCTATAATAATTTCTATAAATACACTAGAGCAAGAGGTTAGTATACTAAATGGCAAAATATAATTTTGCTCTAGTTCTATAAGAGTTGCAAGCCACCTATCCAATAATTCTAGTTGCTATGATCACTAAACACAAATAATGGCTATGTTACTACTCACTAAGAGCTCTCAACAAGTCTACACTAAAGAGCTCCACTAGATGACACTAAACTAGCAAGCAAGACAAGTTCTTAAAATAAATTACACTAAATAGCTTGCTACAACTAGTTTGTGACAAAGTAATGGAGTGAGCAAGATAGTTATACTGCCGTGTAGAGGAGTGAACCAATCACAATATGAATGCCAATTCAATCATCGGGAGAATACCAAAGGCAAGAGACAAGAAATTTTTCTCCCGAGGTTCACGTGCTTGCCAACACGCTAGTCCCTATTGTGTCGACCAACACTTAGTGGTTCGATGGCTAAGAGGTGTTTCACGAACCTCGTCCACACAATTAGACACCGCAAGAACCTACCCACAAGTGAGGTATCTCAATGACACGAGCAATGCACTAGAGTTACCTTTTGGCTCTCCACTGGGGAAGATATAAGACCCCTCATAATAACTAGAGCCGGCCACGAACAATCACCAACTCATGTCGAAGCTCCTTCACTGCTCCAAGCTGTCTAGGTGGCGGCAACCACCAAGAGATATAAGAAATCTGCAGCCACAATGATCCCCAAGTGCCACTAGATGCAATCACTCAAGCAAATGCACTTAGAATCACTCTCAATCTCACTATGATGATGAATCAATGATGGAGATGAGTGAGAGGTGTTTGCTTAGGCTCACAAGAATGTTAGGAATATCAAAGTACCAAGAGAGTTGCCTTAGAGCCGACCAAACACTATTTATAGACGTCCCCAAACGAATAGAGCCGTTAGAGTCACAGAGGGGGGTTCCGCGAGATGATCGGACACACCGGTCAGCATCTGGTCGCACTCCCGAGCCACTCAACGCTTGCCATGTAACGTGATTCAAATTTGACTGTTAGGCGCCAAAGCTTGCGCGTGTCAACCACTAGCTGGACACGCTTCTCTGTCTGATCGGACGCAGACCACGCCAGGGTCTGGTCAACAACAGAGAGGGTCTAGAGCACGAAAAACGAGATTGGACACGTCAGGTCCAAGCTGACTGAACATGTCCCAGAGTCTGGTCGCTACTTTGCTCTCTCACGCGTATCTGCGATGCTGACGTCAGCGTACGTCAGCCACAACTTGACGTGGCCCCTACGTGTCCGGTTGCGCGCTGGCGCCTGCGTCCGCTTGCCCAAAGAAGTGACCGGACGCGCAGGTGGCAGCGTCTGGTCCTTCACCTTGCTCTCGACCAAAGCAGCGTCGTCGCCTATAATTGACCGGGCACGCCCGGGGTGAGTCCGATCACCCCGTGGCTAGCGTCCGGTCGTGGACCATTTTCTCTTTTTCTTTTTCTAAGTTCACAACCACTTCGCCCTTGCTTCCAACTTGCTAACCACGAAGTGTAGAACTTGTGTGCATGTGTGTTAGCATTTTTCAAAGCATTTTACAAGGGTCAAAGTTAGCACACTAGGTTCTTAAATGCATACGCAAAAATCATGTCACCTAGTGGTACTCGATAAATCGTTTTAGCCAAAGATTTCCCCTCTTTATAGTACGGCTATCGATCCTTAGTCACTCACACCCTCTATGGTGTCTTGAGTGCAAAACAAAAACCTATCATATACCTTTGTCTTGATCTTCTCGGTTTTTGTTTTTCTCTTTCTTCTTTTCCAAGTTGAGCTTGATCGTCATCAACACATGTCCACCTTCATCACCATGGACCTCATCTTGCTCAATCACTTGGATTGCACCAACCTAGCTTATATCACAACTCATGACAAAGGTTAGTGCTAGGTTTCATTAATTATCCAAAACCAAACTAGGGCTTTCAATCTCCTCCTTTTTGGTAATTGATGACAATCTATTTACAAAGATATTTAATTAAATCTTTTTGAATTCATGTTGCTTGCCCATGCATATTACCATGTGTAAAGATTATGGACAAGTTTCATTAACCCAAATTGGTAGTATTAGCTTCCCCTATATATGTGCTAAGAGTTTGGATTTGAAAGCTTGCACATATGCATGGATTGGAAATGCGGGAGAGTAATGACTACCAAATAATGCTAAGGTGTAAAGAATGGACCTTTGAAGCATGATACCAATCGAAGTTGCCAGTATACACCATCCTTAGCACCATTAGTAACTAGACATTCACAAAAAAACTAGACAACCCCGTGAGATCAACATTATATGAAAGGGTCTAGTTTTTACAAGATAAGCACAAGTCCAGTTACTCTTCCTATTTCTATGCATGCTATATCATTTCATCAATCATTTTCTATAATCTAGCATACACCACACAAGCATGGATATGAAATTTAAGAACTTGTGCCATGCAAGCAAACATATGTAATGCACATTCAAATACAACATACAAGTTTATTAGCTTGCTCCCCCTACTTGTGTGCTTTAAATTTTAATTGATCCCCTTACAATGTCATTTTATTTGTTTGCTCCCCCTATCTTTACTATCTTTGTGAATTATCTCCCCCTTTTGTCAACAATTAGCACAAAAGGTGAGCTCAAATTTTAGATGGGTTGGGGTGAAACCATGTGAAGTGAGGATCCTTTTCTAAATTTGGTTTAATCTAGATCACTTGCAAAAGATATTTAATTCGGTTTGATCCAAGGGCAAGCTTCTTCACACCTCCAAATAAGGGTTATCGTGCACCACATTGATTTCAACACTTATAGCTCACTTTCTAGATCAAACACTAGGTTTACAAGCCCACAAACATGTCATATGCTACCATTAGATTATTTTAAGCATACAAGCAATAGTGTTACCATACAAGCATCAAATTCAATTGATTTTCATGAATCAACCTAAGACGTGATAGGAATGACTAGATGCACTAAACAAGTTATTAGCAATAGATGAATGACATGTCAATCAACTTTACCTTGCTTTGCTCGAAGGAGAGGCATGTCATATAATGGGGGTGCATCAACACATATTTGAGAAGTCAAGTATGTTTAATTCATTCCTTAGCTTGTAAAAACTTTTCTCATCAAATTGCTTGGTGAAGATATCGGCAAGTTGACCATCGGTGCCAACACTCTCAATACAAATGTCCCCCTTTTATTGGTGATCTCTTATGAAATGACGGCGGACATCTATATGCTTTGTTCTTGAATGTTCAACCGGGTTGTTGGCGAGCTTCACAGCACTCTCATTGTCTCATAGCAATGGCACTTGCTTAAATTTGATTTCAAAGTCACTCAAATTAGCCTTCATCCAAAGTAATTGAGCACAACTATCGGCCGAAACATACTCCGCTTTCGCGATTGAAAGTGCTATACTATTTTGCTTTTTTGATGACCAAGACACAAGTGATCTTCTCAATAGCTGGCATGTGTCCAATGTGCTCTTTCTCTCAACTTTGCATCCCGCATAATCGGAGTCCGAATATCCAATCAACTCAAATCTAGCTCCTTTGAGATACCACAATCCAACATTTTGTGTATGCTTTAAGTACCTCAATATTCTCCTTATTGCCTTCAAATGACTCTCTCTCTCTCGGTGAGGCTTGAATCTAGCACACATGCATACACTAAACATCACATCTAGCCTTAATGTGGTCACATAGAGTAGGCTTCCAATCGTAGACCGATATATTTTTTGATCCACCATATTGCCACTAGTATCACTATCCAAGCTTCTATTTGTCCTCATTGATGTACTAATAGCTTTAGCATCATCTATTCCAAACTTCTTGAGCATGTCTTTGATGTACTTGCCTTGACTCATAAATGTGTCATTCTTCATTTGCTTGATTTGAAGACCAATGAAGTAACTAAGCTCTCCAATCATGGACATCTCAAACTCACTCGCCATCATCTTTCCAAACTCCTCACAAAAATCTTGATTGGTTGATCTAAATATGATATCATCAACATAGATTTGCAACACAAACAAGTCATTGCCTAGCTTCTTGGTGAAGAGAGTGGTGTCAACCTTTCCCATCTTGAATCCCTTAGAAAGTAGGAAATCCCTCAATCTCTCATACCATGCTCTTGGTGCTTGTTTCAATCCATACAAAGCCTTTCTCAACTTGTAAACATGGTTGGGTTTCTTCTCATATTCAAAACCGGGAGGTTGCTCAACATACACAAGCTCATTAATGTACCCATTGAGAAATGTATTTTTCACATCCATTTGATACAACTTGATATTGTGGGAACAAGCATAGGCTAACAAAATCCTAATTGCTTCCAATCTTGCAACCGGGGTATATATTTCTCCAAAGTCAAGACCTTTAACTTGAGTGTAACCTTGAGTCACTAATCTTGCTTTGTTCCTTACTACTATCCCATCTTGACCTTGCTTGTTCCGAAAAACCCACTTGGTTTCAATCACATTATGATCCTTAAGCCTCTCAACTAACTCCTATACTTGATTTCTTATAAAGTTGTTTAGCTCTTCATGCATAGCATTTACCCAATCAACATCCTTCAAAGCTTCATCTATCTTCTTAAGTTCAATGGATGATACAAATGAGAAATGTTCATAAAATGATGCCAATCTAGATCTTGTTTGTACACCTCTAGAGATATCATCAATAATAGAGTCCAATGGATGATCTCTTGCAACATTGGTTGGGAGGAGCACTTGCACTTGATTGCTTGTATTTGATTGATCACTTGGTTGAGATAATGAGCTAGCCACTTGTTGTTGATCTTATACTTTGTCAACACTAGCACTTGCTTCATTTTGATCTTGAGAACTACTAGCTTGCATATTTGAGTTAGAGAGCACTTGATTCCTGTCATCTTCAACATCAATTACCTCTCTAGGTCTTATATCACCAATGTCCATGTTCTTCATTGCATTGACCAATTGGGTGCCTCTCACACCATCTAGATTCTCATCTTTCACTTGGGAACCATTGGTTTCATCAAATTCCACATCATAAACCTCCTCAAGAGTACTACTAGCCAAATTCTAAACTCTATATGCCTTGCTAGTAGTGGAGTAACCGAGTATGAATTCTTTATCACATTTCTTCTCAAACTTGCTCAATCTAGTGCCTTTCTTCAATATGTAGCATTTGCAACTAAAACCCAAAAGTATGCTATGTTGGGCTCTCTTCCATTCAAGAGCTCATATGGTGTCTTCTCCATCATGGGGTGACAATAGAGTCGGTTGCTATAGTAACAAGCCATGTTGATTGCTTTGGCCCAAAATGAATGACTCACATTGTACTCACTCAACATTGATCTTGCCATAGCAATCAAGGTTCTATTTTTCCTCTTAACTAGGCCATTTGATTGAGGAGTGTACTTGGCCGAGAATTGATGCCTAATTCTAAACTCATCACACAAATCATCAACTCTTGTGTTCTTAAATTCACTTCCATTGTCACTTCTCAAATTCATTGTGAATTCTCTTGATGAGTGTCTTGAAGGTTGTAAATACATCACTCTTGTCAACAAGAAAGAACACCCAAGTGTATCTAGTAAAATCATCCACAATCACAAATCCATATTTGTTTCCACTAATGCTAGTGTATGTGGTTGGTCCAAATAAGTCAATGTGCAATAATCAAATGCCTTGGATGTGCTCATTATGCTCTTCTTAGGATGTGTGTTACCAATTTGCTTTTTGGCTTGACATGCACTACAAAGCTTATCTTTCTCAAATATGACATCCTTCAAACCTCTAACTAGGTCATATTTGATCAACTTGTTCAATTGTTTCATTCCAACATGACCAAGCCTTCTATGCCATAACCAACCCATGCTAGACTTAGTGAGCAAACATGTTGATAATTGAGCTTCTCTAGCATTGAAATCAACCAAGTATAGATTCTCATATCTAAATCCTTTGAATATTAAGTTAGAGCCATCTACACTTATGATCTCTATATCATCCACACCAAATATGCGCTTGAAACCAAGATCACATAATTGAGCTACCAATAATAGGTTGAAGTTCAAGCTCTCTACTAGTAGCACATTGAAAATGCTCAAGTCATTAGATATTGCAATCTTACCAAGCCCTTTGACCTTGCCTTTGCCATTGTCACCAAATGTGATACTATCAATCCCATTGCTCTCATTCTCATTGATTGAATTGAACATTCTTAAATCATCGATCATGTGTTGTGTGCACCCACTATCAAGCACCCAATGCCTTCCTTCGGCTTTATAATTGATGTACAAAAGAAGATCAATTCTTTTTAGGTACCCAAACTTGCTTGGGTCCTTGAAGGTTAGTTACCAAGGTCTTTAGCATCCAAATGGCCTTCTTCTTTGGGCCCACAATTGGTGTACTAATGAACTTAGCCTTCATACCATTTGCACCCTTAATAGGCATAAAACAAGGATCAAATCTAATTAAGGATATATTAGGTTGCTTGTTGTTGTTAGTCTTGCAATATTGCTCTATATGCCTTTCTAGTAGTGGAGTAACCGAGCATGAATTCTTTATCACATTTCTTCTCAAACTTGCTCAATCTAGTGCCTTTCTTCAATATGTAGCATTTGCAACTAAAAACCCAAAAGTATGCTATGTTGGGCTCTCTTCCATTCAAGAGCTCATATGGTGCCTTCTCCATCATGGGGTGACAATAGAGTCGGTTGCTATAGTAGCAAGCCGTGTTGATTGCTTTGGCCCAAAATGAATAAATCACATTGTACTCACTCAACATTGATCTTGCCATAGCAATCAAGGTTCTATTTTTCCTCTCAACTAGGCCATTTGATTGAGGAGTGTACTTGGCCGAGAATTGATGCCTAATTCCAAACTCATCACACAAATCATCAACTCTTGTGTTCTTAAATTCACTTCCATTGTCACTTCTCAAATTCATTGTGAATTCTCTTGATGAGTGTCTTGAAGGTTGTAAATACATCACTCTTGTCAACAAGAAAGAACACCCAAGTGTATCTAGTAAAATCATCCACAATCACAAATCCATATTTGTTTCCACCAATGCTAGTGTATGTGGTTGGTCCAAATAAGTCAATGTGCAATAACTCAAATGCCTTGGATGTGCTCATTATGCTCTTCTTAGGATGTGCGTTACCAATTTGCTTTTTGGCTTGACATGCACTACAAAGCTTATCTTTCTCAAATATGACATCCTTCAAACCTCTAACTAGGTCATATTTGATCAACTTGTTCAATTGTTTCATTCCAACATGACCAAGCCTTCTATGCCATAACCAACCTATGCTAGACTTAGTGAGCAAACATGTTGATAATTGAGCTTCTCTAGCATTAAAATCAACCAAGTATAGATTCTCATATCTAAATCCTTTGAATATTAAGTTAGAGCCATCTACACTTATGATCTCTATATCATCCACACCAAATATGCGCTTGAAACCAAGATCACATAATTGAGCTACCGATAATAGGTTGAAGTTCAAGCTCTCTACTAGTAGCACATTGGAAATGCTCAAGTCATTAGATATTGCAATCTTACCAAGCCCTTTGACCTTGCCTTTGCCATTGTCACCAAATGTGATACTATCAATCCCATTGCTCTCATTCTCATTGATTGAATTGAACATTCTTAAATCATCGATCATGTGTTGTGTGCACCCACTATCAAGCACCCAATGCCTTCCTCCGGCTTTATAATTGACGTATAAAAGAAGATCAATTCTTTTTAGGTACCCAAACTTGCTTGGGTCCTTGAAGGTTAGTTACCAAGGTCTTTGGCACCCAAATGGCCTTCTTCTTTGGGCCCACAATTGGTGTACTAATGAACTTAGCCTTCATACCATTTGCACCCTTAATAGGCATAAAATAAGGATCAAATCTAATTAAGGATACATTAGGTTGCTTGTTCTTGTTAGTCTTGCAATATTGCTTTATATGCCCAACTTGCTTGTATCTATTACAAAACCGACCATTGCACTTCACAAAGCTAGCTTTAGGAGTGACAAAGGTTGTTTTGCCTTTCTTGGGGGTATAGTCTAAACCCTCTTTGTTGAGAGAAAACCTTTGGCTACCTAAGCACTTTAGCAAGCAGGCATCTCCACCATAGGCATTGCCTAAGGCATGAGTGAGCTCATTCACCTCCTTCTTAAGGGTCTCATTTTCCACCATTAGTGAGACATCACAAGTGAAACCATCACTCAAAGGTAAAGTAGAAGTGATAGTGCTACAAGAGGGGTTAGTGGGAGAAACAATAATTGGCTTATAAAAGGATTCATCAATAATATCACATGTTAGCCCCACATAACATGTAACAATCACTTGCTCCTTCTTGGCTTCCTCCTTCTTGACTTGCTCGAGGAGAGATGAGTGAGCTTTTTCAAGCTTAGTGTGAACCTTGCCAAGCTCATGGTCTTCCTTTAGACTCTCATGAGAAGCATTGAGCTCATCAAAGAATTGTTCAAGAAATTTGACTTTCTTGCGTAATTCTTTGCACTCCTTTCTCTTCATCTCAAAGCAAGTGTGCAATTGCTCACACATATCCATGAGCTCCTGCTTGGCGTACTCCTCCTTCTCATCTTCATCATCACTCATATCATATTTTACCTTAGTAGGCTTTGCCATGAGGCATGTTGATGGAGTGTCGAAGATGGAGGGCTTGTTGTTGATGGCGATGCTTGCTAGTGCTTTCTTGATTATTTGCCCCCCACATGGTTGAACATAACTTGAGCCATCTTTTGACACCGAGGTTGTTAAGCCTTCAATCAAACGGTGACCATGGCTTAGATACCACTTGAAAGGTCCTAAATGGCTAGAGGGGGGTGAATAGCCTATAACAATTTCTACAAATACACTAGAGCAAGAGGTTAGTACACTCAATGGCAAAATGTAATTTTGCTCTAGCTCTATAAGGGTCGAAAGCCACCTATCTAACAATTCTAGTTGCTATGATCACTAGGCACAAACAATGGCTATGTTACTACTCACTAAGAGCTCTCAATAAGTCTACACTAAAGAGCTCCACTAGGTGACACTAAACTAGTAAGCAAGACAAGCTCTCAAAACTAATTACACTAAAGAGCTTGCTACAACTAGTTTACAGGAAAGTAATAGAGTGAGCAAGATAGTTATACCACCGCGTAGAGGAGTGAACCAATCACAATATGAATGCCAATTCAATCACTGGGAGAATACCAATGGTAAGAGATAAGCAATTTTTCTCCCGAGGTTCACGTGCTTGCCAGCACGCTAGTCCCCGTTGTGTTGACAAACACTTGGTGGTTCGGTGGCTAAGAGGTGTTGCACCAACCTTATCCACACAATTGGACACCACAATAATCTACCCACAAGTGAGGTTACTCAATGACATGAGCAATCCACTAGAGTTACTTTTTAGCTCTTCGCCGAGGAAGGTACAAGACCCCTCACAATCACCGGAGCCAGCCACGAACAATGACCAACTCATGCCGAAGCTCCTCCGCTGCTCTAAGCCATCTAGGTGGCGGCAACCACCAAGAGAAACAAGAAATTTGTAGCCACACCAACAAGCACCACTAGATGCAATCACTCAAGCAAATGGACTTGGAATCACTCCCAATCTTATTATGATGATAAATCAATGATGGAGATGAGTAGGAGGTATTTGCTTAGGCTCATGAAAGTGCATCTAGCCCTTTAGTGGGTTTTGGGTGATTGAATGACAACGTAATTAAAGGTCTAACCCATTTGCTAAGTGTGAATAGGTAATAGGTTATCTTACAGGTACTTAATGAAAGTCAAAATGATGTGTTGTTGTATAAACAATCTAGTTCAAGCACAAGACAACAATACAAATGGAATTCATGCAAAGGCTTATTTATTGTGGGATTTTCATATACTATGTGAAAGCAAGCCCAATAAAAATTAGTTGATGAAGCTTATATGGAATGGTCTCATATTTGAAGCTTGCTAAATTGAAATGAAAAATATGACAATACAAATGAATGGATGATTCAACACAAGATGTGACTTGATGGCTTGAGATGGTCAAGATAGCAAGGAAAGGCTTCAAGGTACTAAGCAAGGGTGAAGGGCAAACAATGGCTTGGTGACCGAAGAACCTAGCTAGGGTGAAGAAGAAAGTACTTGCATTTAGTTAAGGTACTAATCAAGCTATGATGGTCATATTGATGTGGAGGATCAAATCTATATTGGACAAAGTGTTGGAAGTGACTTGATGCATTTGGAGTTATTCATATTTAATGAATGGAATCAAGTCACGTGCTCAAGATGGCTATGCTCAAGTATAAAGATCAATATCAACTTGTTGGCAACCTCACTTGATGAAGATTAAAAGAGACAGCATCAATTCGAAAGAGATCAACTCAAACGATATAAATTCGTTTTTCATTTGACCTTGAGTTTAATAGGTGTGCCGTACTATTAAGAGGGATGCAACATATTGATAGATAATTATTCATAAGTGCTCATGCCAACCCATTTGAGTTTTGAGTATTTGAGAGACAAAAGCGCTAACCTATTTTTGTTGGTCTAGCAGTATTGATACCGGACGTGTCCGGTATTTGTCCAGCAATGGTAATGTTGTTGTTCTCGGGTTGGTTCGTCAGAAGTTCTAATGTAAGTCAGGAGTTCTGACGGTCGGGAGTTTTGACATCTCATGCTTAACTGACTTGGAGTGTTCACTGTCTTGGTCATACCGGACGTGTCTAATATTCATACCGGATGTGTCCGGTATGGACAGCCAAAGGCCAACGGCTAGTTTTCAAATGTCTTGAGGGTGGGAGTTCTAACGTGAGTCGAGAGTTCCAATGGTCGGAAGTTTTGGCATGAGTCAGGAGTTCCGACACCTCACATACTTTAACTCAGTTACCATAGTTTTCAAATGTGCTGAGGGTTGGGAGTTCTGACGGTCGGAAGTTCCAGCATTCATCAGGAGTTCCGACGCCTCACAACGTTACTGTAACTCAGTTACCATTGGCATAGTGTAAGTCATACCGGACGTGTCCGGTATGTCAATGGCTATAAAATGGCTAGTTTTTCCATAGGGCTATAAATACCCCCAAGCCTCCACCTTTAGAGGCTAGCTGATTCTGCTGGTTGCAATACATGTTTTTGAGCCTTGCCAACTCTCCCAAACCCTCTCTTAGTGAGTGTGTGATCTAAATCGCAAAATCCATTTGTGGGTTAAGAGAGAATTTGAAAAAGAGAGAAGCCATCACTTGAGCACTTGTGTATATTGTCTATTTCGTGATTTGTATTTGTTACTCTTGGACTCTTCGCTCCTAGATGGCTAGGCATCGCCGAAGAGCACCCGAGAGATTGTGGTGTGCCTCAGGAAAGTTTGTAACAGTCGATTACACCTGCCTCGGAATCAACTAGTGGAAGGAGGAAAAGGAGTTGGAAAAGACTCTAGGCTAGAGTGACCTTTGTGGTACCCTCTAGGGCTGAACCTTCAGCTAGGGTCGCCCACAACCCCCTCAATGGAGAGTAGGACTCAAACGAGTCCTAAACTTCGATAAAATAAATATCGTGTCTTAATTCGCATTTCATTTGATATTTGTGTTGCTCCTAGCTCTTGTGTAGGTTCTCTATGTATATTGTCATCTCTAGTAGGTATCTGCAGTTTGGCTTGAAGATAGAAATCGAAAGGAGCAAGTTTGGGGCTGCTCTGTAGAAATCGTGTATACCGGACATATCCGGTATTTCCTACCTGTGCTAAAAATATTTATTCTCTATTCTAACTTTGTGTTTTAGGATTGTAGCTTCTAGATATATTCTTTATACCTTGTTTACTCTGTGGATAACTTGTGAGGGGTGGTATTACTCTTAATTTGGAGTTTCCATTTTGGAAACTCTCTTTACTAATCATTTTTGCATTTAAAGGTGTTAATTTTTAGAAATGTCTATTCACCCCCCTCTAGGCGGCATCCTAGGTCCTTTCAATTGGTATCAGAGAGAGGTTCTCACCTAAAGCTTCACTGCCGTTAGAAAAGGATGTCGACGCCTATCGAGTTGGAGCTGGTGCTTCTCCAAAATGATGGTTCAAACTTTCTACCTTGGTCAATTCATGTACTCAATGCTTTTAGAGATATTAGCCCTCTTATTGAGCATATTGTGGATGCAAGCATATCTCTTTCTATAGTTAATTGGAGCAACTACAAAAATTTATCAAAAGAGGAAGAGATATGTGTGCAACTCAATGCTCAAGCTATTAATGTCATTTTGAGTACATTAAGTGTAGAGGTTCAAGATGAGGCAATCTTTAATGGACAACCACCTCTGGAGAGTGCTCATATCATTTGGACTAGGCTTGTTGAGTTATATGAAAAATCCAAATGTGATGATGCACTTGAGATCGAGTCAATGGAAAGTATGTCCATTGTGTCTTCATGCAGCGAAGAAGCCTCACAAGACCTCAAGAGCGCCAAGCCAGAGCAAGAAGTGCAAGCAGCGCATGACCTGTTGTCTGCCTGCACATACCAGACATGTCTGGTATGCCTACCAGACGTGTCTGGTATGGCCAAGGTAGCAGAGTAGCAAGCAGCTATTTACAACGATGCTCAAGCCTGATGGCGACCAAGTGATGAGTCAACCTCAGTATATCATGATACTCATCACTTGTGTCTCATGGCCAAGAAAAGCAAGAAGAAGAGTAACAAAAAAGATCAAGAAAAGGAGAAAGCACAAGTAGATGATCAAGATGAGAGTGATGTTGAAGTTGAAGACAACTACAACCTTGATCATCTCAACCGCAAGGACAAGTTCATCATCATGAAGATAGTTGAAAAGAATGATGAGCTTGAAGAAGAAATTGAGAAGCAAGAGCAATCACTTCAAAAGCAAGAATTGTTTCTCATCTACAAGATGGAAGAACTAAAGGCTCTAAGTGAAAGGTATGAAAAATTATCAATTGAGCATGCTTTAGTTACTAACTCCTCTTCTAGTGTTTCACAGCTAGAGAAGGAAAACTTGGAGCTCAAGGCAAGGCTAGATGAACTATCAAGCAAATATAATGTGCTACAAGCAAACTATGTTCATCTAAAGTGCTCTCATGAGGAAGTAGTAGAATCAAGCATCATGCTTGAGGTAGCTCATGAGGTTGTGATCACATCGATAAAATTTTCTCCACCTCTTACACATTCACTCACTAGTACACCATCTCAATTAAATATTTCTTATACTAATGAGTGTGCTCCTCAAGCAAGCCAATCTTCAATTGAGCTAAATCTCATAAAAAACATAGAGCTCAAAGAAGAGGTAAAAAGATTAAAGAAAGATGTCATTTGATTGAAGGGTAAGGAGAAAGCACAACCTTCTCAAGATAACCATGATAACATGGTGAAGAAGCTTGAGAAGGGTTCAAACCTTGCTTCCTCCAAAACCCAACAAAAGAATCACATTTCAAGTAAGGCCAACACAACCAAGAGCAAGAAACATAGAAAAAGGTTATGCTATGGTTGTGGATTATATGGACATGAGTGGGCTATGTGTCCACATAAGAGTTGGGCTAACAAGGTTAAAGTGGCCAAATAAAAGGTCTCAAACAAGTTGACCAACCAAAAGAAAAGTGATGGACAAAGCGCTTGTCTCATGAGCAAGAAATTGGGGCATCATACCAAGAAATGCCCAATATACAAAGAGGCAAGAAAGGAAGCCTAAGTTGCAACAAGAAGATGCTATGGATGCAATGAGATGGGCCACAAGGTTGATAGATGTCCATACAAGCAAAACAAGCATAGAGCAAACAAAGGCTGCATATGCTATGCTTGTAGAAGAAAGGGGCATCTAAGCTATGAATGCCCAAATGGTAACGCTCCTAAGCCGAACACATTTGTTTATAATGATATGCTTAGGAAGACCACAAATGGAGTTAGCACTAGCAAGGTGATGTGTTCACCACAAACTAGTGCCAAAGCCATTTGGGTGCCTAAGCACTTGTTGACTAACCCAAAAGGACCCAACAAGAGTTGGGTACCAAAGCATGCTTAGGTTAATGATGTAGGTACTTGGTGATGAGATGAAGGCTTCAAGGTAGTTGAGCAAGTAAATTGAAAATATTCACTCAATCTATCAATCAATTCTCATCATAATCTCCTATATGGTTGACCCAAAGATAATTTAATGAATATACCATTTACTTCATCTTCACCATTGGTAACAAGTACTTAAACCGTTATAGGATAGCCACTTTGTTTGTTTTGTGCTCAATGACTCACAAATAGGCATTTTTGTGAAAAATTGAAAGTGGCTAATTAGTTTTACTTGATAATTATCATGTTTGTCATATGATGCTTTTAATAGCTCTCTAGTAGAGCAATTCATTTGTTGAGATGGAGGTATACAATAAATAATAGACCTAAACGAAAAATCACAAGCAGCGAATTAATTATTTTTGTCATGCACCTATCGAACATGTCCGGTATTACTATCGGACGTGTTTGGTATGGCCAGGGATAGAAAGAAAGTGTTTCTGTTCTGCGTATTCCAGACGTGTCCGGTATACCTACCGGACGTGTCTGGTATTGCAGGAACCAGAACACTAATTGGATTGCAACTGGGTCTTTAATCCATATATTTTCATATATCATTAATTTACTAAGAAGCTTGTGATTTACCAAATCTAAGTGAACTATGAGCATCTCTTGAACTCAAATTTAAATATGGCAAATTATTTGGTTGCGGTTCAAAATAGAAAATTGACTCAAATTCTTAATAGAATAAAGTGCTAGTTGAAAATTATTTAAATTACTCAAAGCACTTTTTTAGGGAGAGCTCAGTTTCTATTTTGTACCTTGTGGACTAACAAATTTATCTAGCATTCTTTATAGTCCTTTGGATGAAAAATTGATTTCGTATATAGCATGATTATTTGGTAATTAAGGTCAACATAAAGATTATCATGCTATGTATCTACTTAGTGGTATTCTTGTGGGCTTAAGACAAAGGTATGTTTTTACATACCTACATTGTATGTGCATCTAAGGCCCTTTATATGTTAGAATGTGTATTTGTGTGACATAGGAGAGATGTTTTTCAAAACCCATAACTAGCATGTGTAGGTGGTGTGAATTTGAAAAACTATTTGAATCTTGGTCTTTGTGACCTAGCCTTGTCATGTGATAATTATAGCTCTCCTTGATTGTTTGATTGGCTAATTACACATGACATGGCTTTCTTAAGTTCACAATCTACTATGTCTCATAATCTCTCTCTCAAGTAATCAAAATCTATATATGCCAAATATTCGGAAAAGAGAAGTGATACTTATGGCATTTGGATAAGAAAAGTAATTATACCTTATTTGGATCAAGGACATACATGTTTTTGGATCAAGAAATGATAGAGAAGAGGATTGGAATTAGGTGAATGAAATTTGAAACAAGAACATCCAACCCGCAAATACCGGACGTGTCTGGTAGAGCGGGGTTATAAAACGGCCGGTACCCCTTCGGCCAAGTTAGTTTTTCCTCCTTCCAGCCAACCAACTGCTTCTCCTTGACCTTCATTGGCGATTTCGAGTTTCCACCATGAAAAGGAAGAGAGGGAGATTGGATCGGAGGAGTTTGCATCAAGATCGAAGACTCCGGGACTTGGATTTTCAATCGCATCATCATTCACTCTCTCAAGGTACCCTAATCCCAGACCTCATCCGATCTAAGCGGTTAGGGCACGATTTTGAAATCCTTTCAGTAGAGATGCTACATTACCTGTCTAGAAGCAATGCTCAATGTTTGGATTGGATTGGTTGAAGATTGAGCAAAGGACCTCGGTTAGGGTTGCTGTCCGCTCATACTACCGGACGTGTCCGGTATGGGATAGCAGAGCAGGTTTTGCTCCCTTGTTTCAATCTTCTCGGTGGTTGGTTCATAGGACTAAGTTTAATTGTCTATTGTGTTTTGTGAACCTTGTGGCCTAGTTTGGTTGAGGTGATTGCAAAGCATTGGATGATTATTCTTATTTCTATATTTCAACTAAAATAAGATATAGTTTGGGCATGTATCTAAAATTCTTTGCAAATCTTTGGATACAGGACAGTAGCCATGAGTGGAAGATAGGAGCCTAGGTCCAAGCATAGGCATGATCTAGCACTAGAGAAACACAAGAAGGCAAGATAGGAAATGCATCCCAAATATAGTCAGCAGGAGCAGGGCAGCAGCAGGGGACTCTCTAGAGCTACTAGGGGTGCTCCATAGTACAAAGAGGGAGACAACAGTTCTTTCTCTAACACAGATACATAAGAGTATAGAGTGGAGACCAGTACTAGGAAGAGAAAGAGCACTAACAGAGACTTAGACAGGGGGTCAGATGATGGTGATAGCTCTAAGGAGATAGAGAAGCAACAGGTACCTCTAGCTCAGCACCAACCAGGCCAGGGTATGCACTATGGCTTACTTGAGACACATCCACTGAGTGTACCCTCTTATATATCTAGAGTTGACTATCGAGGGAAAGGCATGACCAGAAGGGCTAGAGATGAGAGGAGAATTGATCCAAGGGGCTTATCTGGGATTCAGTTTGATCATCAATTTTGGACAACCTTTCATATGGACTTCTACACTAGTGTGATCCTCACTAGGAACTTAGTGATTGACAGGTCTCAATGGATTGACTGGCAGTACGTTAGAGATTTATAGAAGTCCTCCATTGATCATGCTATTGCTATTTGTGAGCATACAGGGGTATATGAGATCATGGAGTTCTAGCATGACTAGAACACTAAGGTCATTGCTCAATTCTATGCCACTCTGTATGTTGAGGAGGATGAGAGGCGTATGCACTAGATGCCTAAGGGCTAGTGGTACAGTGTTGATTATGATTCTTTTGCAGCTCTACTTGACCTCTCATATGATGGTCTTCAAAAAGATAGGATCCACACAGAGCAGGTGTTGCCTCTAGAGTAGCTCGCCTACATGTATCCACCAGGGGGTGAGAGAGGAGCTATGTGAAAGGTTCTAGGTCTTCACCCTACTTACAGATACCTGGATAGGATATTCAGAAAGACCATTGATTGCAAGGGTGGAGATAAGGGAAATATTGCAGATTATTCTAGGAACCTGCTCCACAGGATGGCACCTGATGCACGAACCTTTAGTGTCTTTGACTTTATATGGTGCGAGATTAGGAGCGTTGGCGAGAGGCCCCTCAAGGGCTATGGTTTTGCTCCCTACATCATGCACATGATTGAGCAGGTCACAAGGCATACCTTTGAGTATGACAAGGTACATAAGGCCCTAAAGATTATTGCAGACTTACCTGAGGTTGGGGTACCTCCAGCAGGACCAGGAGGAGCAGCAGCACCACCAGAGGTAGATGCACCTATAGGTGGTGCATCAGCATGACAAGCTTCTCCTCTACCACATGCTCCTTCACATTCTTCACGTCGCTGCAGTCCTCCTTCTCCTATTCACAAGATGTTCCATGCTATCTTTGGGATGTGCAAGGACATACGGACATGTCAGCAGAAGGAGAAGGAGGCTAGGAGGAAGGACACTTGGACTCTAAAGCAGATTGCTGCTAGACTTTAGCTTGATCCTCCTAGGTCTCCACTATCAGATGAGGCAGCTAATGAGCCTAAGACTGAGGAGCAGCAGCAGGGCAAGTACAACATAGAGTTTGCTAAGTTTCTTCAGCAACAACAGTAGTAGCAGTAGGCACCAGATCACCCTGACACTTTACCACTACAAGCTTGTGTGCCTACTCACTCTCAACCACGTCCTAGTGCTATAGACGAGTATGCTTTAGACTAGTGGAGTGACCTCATAGGTGGTTTCGGCTACTACGGGTCTGGTGGCTATGACCCGTCTGGTGCAGGTGGTTCTCATCTAGCCGGTGCTACATGCTCAGATGATGAGGATCTTGGTAGAGATGAAGATGATGATGAGTGATCTCAGCTTTTAGAGATAGCTTGTAGCCCCTTTGTCCTTAGTATGTTATTGTTGGACCTTTATGGTGATAGATGACAAAGGGGTAGAGAGACTGGTTAAAGCTTCAGGATATTTGTTTCATTTACTTATCTTTATACCTGAAGATATGTACTGCAGGCTGTAGTTTTTATTTTTGAGTTTCATTGATGTATCTTGAGTTTGAGATAGATTGTATCATGTTTGAGATGAGACTTACTTATGCTTTATCTATGTATCTCTTGAGACATGATCTTTATTTATATTATATTAGTGGCTTGTGGACTTGAGAAAATGTGTAATGAGTGCTATGTGTGACATACATGTGTTATATTTATTTTCATAAGGACTATGTATGCTAGAATGAAAATATTTGATGTGATGCCTTTATATTTATTCTTGTGTGATATATCTTGTCATATGCATCATGGTCTTACTTTGTCACACACACACATGCACCCCATGGATGCAATGATTTAGGGGGAGTCTCCTATATGTTTTAGTATGTGCAATTGACATTTGAGGTCATTTTGTGAATTCTAATCATAAGCACATATTAAGGGAAAGCCTCTAATAAATCATTGAACCCAAAAGCTTAAATGTTTATATTCTTTTGTAAGCTTTAATCAAGTTGTCATCAGTCACCAAAAATGGGGAGATTAAAAGTGCATCTAGCCCTTTAGTGGGTTTTGGATGATTGAATGACAATGTGATTAAAGGTCTAACCCATTTGCTAAGTATGGATAGGTAATAGGTTATCTCACAGGTACTTAATGAAAGTCAAAATGATGTGTTATTGTATAAACAATCTAGTTCAAGCATAAGACAACAATGCAAATGGAATTCATGCAAAGGCTTATTTATTATGGGATTTCCATGTACTATGTGAAAGCAAGCCCGGTAAAAATTAGTTGATGAGACATGAGGGATCGCATATGGAATGGTCTCATATTTGAAGCTTGCTAAATTGAAATAAAAAATATGACAATACAAAAGAATGGATGATTCAACATAAGATGTGACTTGATGGCTTGAGATGGTGAAGATAGCAAGGAAAGGCTTCGATGTACTAAGCAAGGGTGAAGGGCAAGCGATGGCTTGGTGGCCAAAGAACCTAGCTAGGGTGAAGAAGAAAGTACTTGCATTTAGTTGAGGTACTAATCAAACTATGATGGTCATATTGATGTGGAGGATTAAATCTATATTGGACAAAGTGTTGGAAGTGACTTGATGCATTTGGAGTTATTCATATTTAATGAATGAAATCAAGTCACGTGCTCAAGATGGCTATGCTCAAGTATAAAGATCAATATCAACATGCTGGCAACCTCACTTGATGAAGATTAAAAGAGACGGCATCCATTCGAAAGAGATCAACTCAAGCAGTATAAATTCATTTTTCATTTGACCTTAATAGTTGTAACCTTCTCATCCTCTTCACTTGTGCTTTTCTTTAGTTGAGTCCCATTCATGCCCAATATGAACCTCTTCCATATACTTCTTACTCTTTCTACTGTCAGCGTTCTCCTCTTTCTTGTCCTTCTTGTATTTGTTGTCCTTGATCTCATATGGACACTTGGCGATGAAGTGATCGGTGCTTCCACAATTGTAGCATGTCCTCCTTTTCATTGTTTGGGAAGCTTCTCTTCACTACCTTGTAGCCTTGCTTCTTTAGCCCCTTGTGATACCTCTTCATAAAGAGAGCAACATCGTCAACTTTCTCATATTGATCATCATCATTTTCACTTTCACTTGAAGATGATGTGGTCTCTACTCTTTCTTGAACTTGCTTGCTTGCTTTGGCCTTGCTAGTTGAAGCTTGTTGGTTGATCTTGGACTTGCTTGTAGAGCCTTGTTTGCTTGATTTGTTGGCCTTGAGAGCTACATCTTTGATCTTGATGCCCTCTAACTTTGCTTGCAATTATTCAAGTTTCTTCCTCTCATTTGCTTCTTCTCTTTGCATGTCAAAGGTCAAGATCCTCCCAAGTATATCATTTGGTGTGAAGTACTTAAACTTCTTCTTGTCTCTAATTAGAGTGACTACGATCTCATTTCTAGGTGAATAAGCTTCCAACATAATCTTTACAATTTTATGATCATCTAGCTCATCACAACCATAGCCTCTAATCTTGCCCACCATTGTCATCAACCTATTAAACATCTCTTGTGGCCCTTCTCCATCCAAGATAACAAATCGGTTAAGCTTGGACATCAACAAATCAATTCTTGCCTTTCTCACTTTATCAACCCCTTCATGTGTAAGATGCAAAGTATCCTAAATTTGCTTGGCAACATCCACACCAATCACTCTATTGTACTCATCACCATCCAAGGCACTAAGTAGCACACTAGTAGCTTGACCATTGAGGTGGATGATTCTCATTTCTTCCAAGGTTGGATTCTTGGGATCAACTGGTGGCTCAAATCCATTACAAACAAGCTCCCAAATGCTAGGATGAAGACCTATAAGATAGGCTCTCATCAAGTGCTTTCACTTGGCAAAGTTAGTTCCATTGAAATGACGTAACTTGCTCGCAGGCACATTGATGAAAGACTTGCGATCATGGTTAGTCATAGACATAGAAGAATAGTTAAAGGATACGGCAGCATATTTGTTATCGTCATTCTTCCAGCCATTTCCTTTCTTGTCCTTCTTGCTATGCACTTGGTAGGACTCATCATCATCACCATCTTTGGAGCTACTAGATAGCTCACTTGAAGATGCATTGGAGGCTTTTGCTTCTTGTTCCTTCTCCTTTATTGCTTCTCTTCTTTTTCTTCTAGCTTCTCTCTTGAGTCTTCTTTCTTCTTTTCTTGCTTTCTTCTCTTCTAACTGCTACTGCTCCTTCTTCTTCTTCTCTCTTGTTTCTCTTTTCTCTTTTATAGCTGCCCTTCTTCTTATTATTATTTCTTCTTCATTTTGAGCTTTTTCGACATCGGTTGCCTCTAGCTGTAGGAGCATGGAGTTGCTTGTTGTAGAGGCGCTAAGCTCACTGTTGTCGGTGTCATGCAGCCCAACGTCCTTCGGATCGACGTTGATGGGCTTCCAAACACCAGATCCTCTCCCAGGCTCCATACCTCACGTGGTGAAGCGCACATGAAGTAACCTCGCTCTGATACCACTTGTAGGATCTCTGGAACGCCTACAGGGGGTGAATGGGCCTGTAAAAATTCAACTCAAATCGAAGTCAAATTCACCCACGGCACTGCCGCTCCATGAGCGCAGCACTGTCGTACCTGCAGGAGAGATTAGTTCACAGTTCAAAATCTACCCAACGAAATTTAGATCGGGTAAATTTCTTAGCTTCCTACAGGATAGTAGATCACAGATCGACAGCTGAAAATGATGGGAACACCACACATAAGTAGATCGGCCTCAATCCTAGAAATTACCTCAACAACAATAAGAACACAAGTGTAGCAACACAAGTACAAGATGATACAAGGATTTATCTCGTGGTTTAGCTCGCCACGAAGGCTTGCCTATGTCCATGTTGTTGAGGTATACCACTAAGGCTTAGGGGTTTGCAACCCTACCTCGTTCTCAAGTTAAGAGAGTGAACTCTTGAGATGAGAGGTGATTTTACTCGCTGCAAGAAGTTGTTACAAACCTCCCGAGCCTACCACACAAGTTGGCAAGCTCTACGGGCGACGCTCTAGCCAGCTAGAAGCTAAGCTCTAAAAGTAACAAACACAACCGCCGGATAAAATGTGAACCAAGTCCTCTTGAGAGTTTGGAAATCAATGGAGCTACTCTCAAATCAATTTGGACCCTCTTTCCTCAAGGATTGATAGGAAATCAATGGATTTGCTTGGGGACTTGAGGTCAACAATGGAGTGAGAGAAGGAGAGAGCTTCTACTCTATTTTGGGTGTGCTGAAGTGAGGAAGAAGAGATCCCGTTGGTTACCGTTGGGAAGGAAAAGGAAAGGTATATATACCCCCAGCCCCCAACGGTCACTGCACCTAAGAGGTCGGGCGAGATGAGGCCACGACCAAAGGGTCGGGCGAGCCGAAGCCCACAACCTTAGGGTCAAGCGAGACAGAGCCTGTGACTAAAGGGTCGGGCGAGCCGGAGCCCGCAACCTTGGGGTCGGGCGAGATAGAGCCTGCGATCAAAGGATCGGGCGAGCTGGAGCCTACGACCTTGGGGTCGGGCGAGACGAAGCCCGTGACCAAAGGATCGGGCGAGCCAGAGCCCGCGATCAAAGGGTCGGGCGAGCCAGAGCCCGCGACCCTAGGATCAGACGAGACGAAGTCCGTGACCCAAGGGTCGAGCGAGTCAGAGCCCGCGCCCAAGAGGTCGAGCAAGTCGGAGCTCGCACCCAAGGGGCCGGGAGAGTCGGAGCTCACATCTCGCAAGACAACAAGGGTAATAGTGAAGTGTAGACTGTCTTGGCTGTGAATCTGAGGATGCTTGTGGCTGTTTGAGCACTTGGTAGCACATATTAGCTTAAGCATTGTGCCCCCTTTATAGTACGGCTTTTTCTATACTCAAATTCAATATATAAAAGAATTTAAATCTCCTTTGAGTTTGAAGGCATCTATATGTATAATTGGGGGCTCCTCCGTTTCGTGTAGCATCCTCGAATATAAAATTTCCTACTTGTCATCTCGATAAATCTCATTAGTTCTCTAATTGCGTGATCATTATCACCAAAACCCATAATTAAGGCTTGATTACACTTTCAACTCTAAGAGATATAGACAGATATACAGATGATTTAACTCGTATATGCCACGGTTTTATTTTTAAGAGATTTCCGCAGCAAGGTGGGAGATATCTTCTAGTTTATACTACTACTATGCTGTTCTAACTTCAACAAAATCCAACAACATTTATAAGATCAAACTAGTGTCATTAAAATCCATCATGAATTATGTGTAGTTAACTTAGTTGTAGCTATAAAAAGGTTTGACTTGGGATAAAATGAAGTAATAATTTTGGTATATTTGCAAACAAAATTCCAGTTGCTGGCCATTCTATTACGGGCCTCTGATAACATCCACACATTTGGGCCTACAATGTTTGTCTTGGGCTGAATTGGGATACTGCGAGCACTGTTTGAGGCGTCATCGGGCTTGCCTTTGCGCGGAAGCAGAGCGGGGGATAAGCGAGGTAGGAGGGGGAAACCGAAGATGCTCCTGCTACGCGGCGCCAGGGCGGCGGCGTCGGCGTGGGCGGCATCCACCGCGGTGGCCGCAGGCGCCAGCGGCGGCAGGTCCATATCCATTCAGCTGACCCCCGTCGCCGCATTGTCCTCGGGCGGAAGGAAGAGGAAGGGCCAGCGGCGGGGCGAGGCCAAGCCTCCGAGCCCGCCGCAGCCCCTGCCTCGGCAGAGCAAGACCCCGAGCAGCAAGAAGAAGTCAGGCCCGAGGCCGTCGGGCGAGGCCAAGAAGAATCGCCCGGTGGAGCTGGAAGAAGAGCGCGGCCCGCGGAGGCCGGAGGGCGGCGAGGCGAGGAAGGGGAATACGCAGCAGCAGCTGCAGGAGAAGGCGAAGGTGAAGAGGCTGGTGCGGTGGAAGTGCGCGAGCGGGTGCGGCGCGTGTTGCAAGCTAGACAAGGGCCCCGACTTCCCCACTCCCGACGAGATCTTTGCCGACCATCAGGATGACCTCCAGGTAGCACCGTTCACAACCTGCAGCGTTTTGCAGTATCAGGGAACAAAGGGTGCGTTTCTTGATAAAAAAAAAAAAAAGCGATATTGCGGTTAATTAGAGTGTAGAATTCGTTATTGTGCCTTAACCAACCAACTATGTTAATATGTTGATCATACGTGCAGCTGTACAGGAGTATGATCGGCTCTGATGGATGGTGCATCAACTACGACAAGGCCACCCGCACCTGTAACATCTACCAAGGTAGGTGCTTGTTAACGGCTTCATAATGCTGCTTGTACCACAAACTTTGTGTGATGCAAATTTCAGCGGATGCCATTCTGACCGATGCCTTGCGATTGTAGACCGACCTTCCTTCTGCAGGGTGGAACCAAAGGTTTTTGATGAGTTCTTTGGTGTGCCACGCAGCAGATTTGACCGGGAAGCTTGCAGGTCTGCTATTCTGCCCTGGTTTACGTATCTGCATGTCTTTCTTCAAGTTCAAAATGGTGATTCGGTTTATCTGGGAGTTTTGTCTTCAGTGCTTGTGTGGATAACATCAAGATGGTGTATGGTGATGACTCTGCTGAGCTCAGTAATTTCAAGCGTGTGATAAGGGAGGAAAGTAACAAGATGGAAAGCCAGAACCAAGATAAATTGTTGGATACATAGATCCTGGCATGGATCTGCAATAAAATCTACAGCACGTCACATTACATTTGTAGGTCAGATTTTGTCAGTTTCAATATTTTCTAGAGTCCCTTTGGTTGCCAGCTTCACCAATGATGGAATTTGGTTATCTTGTTAAATGACTGAATATCCTTTCCTGAGAAATGAACAGACAATAAAGTTTTATCATGTCTATTAACATGAGTTTTACTTTTACCCCAGTTATCCTTTTCCTTCTAGTAATAATTGGTAATTTATATGATCTGCTGGTTAGTCAATATTAGATCTTTAGTTTTCACATCTCCTGCACTGTGCTATTCCATTGTGGTATACATACATAACCATAATGTTTCACCTTGCATTTTTTTTTCAATTTTTCCAGATGTTACCTATTAATTATTAGCAATTTTAGATTCATGGTTCCTTCAATTTGTGCAATTCATACCTGATATTAACTTTTTCATGCACAAATTAGTGCTCGTTACTACTGTTTCCAACAACCTCGGACTTCTGGGTTCGATACATAGTTGCATTTGCATGCCAATGTTCAGGGATTTGATACATAGTTGCATTTGCATGCCAATGTCATCTTCACACGCACTAGATAGAATTGTACGCAGTTTTTCAGTAACACTGGCACTGGAGACATGGTCATAGTGGAGAATTAGTTTTGATTTCTGTATTAAACAGTGTTGTTGACTTCTTGGTGATATTGCTGAAATAATGACACAAAACTGGGCTTATACATTGGCATACTGGAATGTGATCTTGGTAAATCTAATCATTAGGGATATCTAATTTGGATCATAGTTAACTGAAGTATAACATTTTGGTTGGATACCATTATGCGTACCAAATATGGGACAATATGACCCAATTGTAAGACAGATAGCAATACATATTCCTACCAATTTCGGATGTTAGGAGTACTTCCAGGATGGTAACTACATGATTTCAAAACAAGGACTGACCATATATTAAGCACAGCATCAGATATAAAAATATCATCTTGAATGCCTTTTCAACAATGTGCTGGTCAACTATAACACCCCAAAATTTGCCACTTTTGAAAATAGAGTTAAAATGATTTATTTGTGAATTTTTGTGCACATGAAAACATAGGAAAATAAAAAATTCCATTAATTTAAAATTTATCATAAGGTAGAAACGTGTTTGTTGCATACATGCCGGTCGCACCTCGTGTTTCTATGTGCAAAATGTGTGTTTTTTATACGTTTAGGAGACGAATATCTATCTCTAGGAATTTTTTAGCTTCTTTCTAGAATTTAATTCCTACCTCCTTCACCTTAATTTTTATGTTCCAAGTTTCCAACAATATTTTTATGAGCTCCAAATACTTTATTTGGGTTCATCATGTTCCAAATTGTCTCTGAGAATTTTCCCTAATTTTTCGAAGGTCTCGGAGTATTTTTCGTGGCTTAAATATTAATTCTGGACTTTTCTAGAATTATTTTATCCATAAAATTAATTAATTCCGAAAATAATAAATCTCTCATTTTTTCCAAAGCTCAAAGTCCATGTGCAATAATCCTAATAAATCCTAAAGGCCCATGCATTTATTTACTAATAGGCTTTAATGATTATTTAGGCTCATTAGTAAATGTGGAGGGGGTAACATTAATTAGTACCATATCGCTAGTTGACGTGGATGGGGGGAGTTTTTCTTCCTATATATATCAACCAACCCCTTGGTTAAAGCACACCAAAACTACCGTATGGGGAGCCCCTAGTTTGAAAAATCTCTCGTGTAGTAAATTATATTTTTTCCTCCTTCCCTCGCCATCGCCGCCGCACGCCACTGCCTTCACAAGGTATCTCTCTTCGTTCTCTACATCTTAGCATCATTGTTTGTATCAATCAGCCACCGTATTACTGTTTCCCCTTCGTTTTCTTTTTTTCCGGCCGTGTGCCACGTAAGCCCCTTCTGCTAGCCATATATATATCATGCTGAGCCGTCCAATCTAAGATCTATGGCCCAGATTAAAATATACCCCTTCGCTGTTCTTTTTGCTAAAGAGCCCGTGTATATTTTGGCAAATTAACCCGCAGTCCATGACGTATTCCCGCAATACGTTTTGCTAAAGAGCCGGAGATGGAGGATCATCCCGTCGTGGGGCGGGCCAAGAACTCCGGGGAGTAGAGCGCGCAGTAGTGCATGAAGATGCCGCCCATGGAGCGCGGGAGCAGGTCCGCGCGCAGCAGCCGGCGGGCGTCGACGAGGTCACGCCACCCACGGCAGACGCACCAGGAGACGGCCAGGCTGCGCGGCGGGAGGCGGCGCAGGATGTTGGTGGTCAGATCGTCCGGCAGTCCCCGTCTGTCGTGCTGGGCGACATGTAAGACCATAGAAGCTGTGTCTTGTAAGCGGTTGGCGTAAACATCTATTTACGTTTTCCAATTTGAGTCTGTCAAGTGGGACCTGATGGTCAGTCGGTGTAAGAGAAAGCACATAAGTGTTGAACCTTTGTTGGGAACGGACCAGTCTTCACTAAAGTAAAAGTAGCCAAGGCAGAGGGGTTTACCCTGCCGACACCTTCGTCACTGACTGCTCTTGTGTGCTCACGTCGACGGCGATCGCCGGTGGCCAAGGGTGCGACAAGTGGTATTAGAGACACTCTATCCTCGGCGTGGGTGACGGGCGCAACGCTCTTCCTCATCGCCTCTTATCCGCACATCCGACGCATTCACCGGCGTCCTACCAGTACGACGTCCTACCACCTCCCCACCTCCTCCATCACCGTCGTCCGCCGTTTCTGCTCCACATCTGTTCTTCCCTCCCCGGTACCGTCTCGATCCCGTTACTTCGATCTACAACTCGTAATTCCGGTGGGCAGGTTGATCTCTGTCACGCCCGCAGGGTGTTCGACGCGAGATCCCAGAGGTCCCTCCTTTGGGTTGAGTTGGGTCAGTGACGGTTTTGGGTGTCGGCTACCTTCTCCTTCCCCTCTCCACTCTTCCAAAAATTCCATCACCTCCACCAAATCCTTCTCTGCTTACACATCGTGGTTCGGATCCGGTCCATCTGTCACCACGGCTCCACTTAAACCATCGAAACAAACCCAAATTCTGTTGGACACCATGGCCAGAAGTGTGGACGACGAGAAGCAGTTCATGGACCAGGTCATGGAGCAATTCGATCTGTTATTCACCAGGGTCAATGATATTGGGGAACTTCAACAGCAGATGAAAGCCCAGATGGATATCAGGGGAGCAGCCATGGATAACTATTCTGCTGAACAACACATGATTGCTCAACAAGTCAAAGCCAATGGGGCAGCGGTGGCCCAGTTGACAATGAGACAGTTTGATCAAGAGGCTGCCTATGAGGATGATGATGGGGCATCCATGTTGTTTGGAGACAAGGCATCCTTTCAAAATGTCTTTGCCAGAGATAAAGAAACAGTTAAGGCAGAGACTTTAAAGATCAGAAGACACTCACACCGAACTGGGAAAAGAGACACTTTGCCCAGCCCTGCTATGCCCAAAATGCAGTTTCCCAAGTTTGATGGTACAAATCCTAAGATTTGGAAGGATAATTGTCAAAGTTACTTTGATTTGTATTAGCTGCCAGAGGGCATGTGGATTACAGCTGCTCATTTGCATTTTGAGGGTAATGCTGCTAAGTGGTACCAAGCTTACAAGCTCAACCATACTTTCAGGGATTGGGATCATTTTTGTGCTGTCGTGGAAGAGGAGTTTGGAGCCGATGACTATTGAACAGCCATGAATGATTTATTGGATCTCAAGCAAACTGGGACAGTGACAGAGTACACTACTCAGTTCCAAGCATTGCAGTTCGCGGTCACCATGCACAACCCTCATTATGATGACATGTTCTTCACACCTCATTACATCAGAGGCCTAAAGGAGGAAATCAGGGGAACAGTAGAGAGTCAAATGCCCACAACAGTGCATCAGGCTGCCATCATTGCTAAAATTCAACAGGGGGTCTATGACAGAAGCAAGAGTAGATATCAAAAAAATGTCGGTCAACCAAAACCATACATGCCACCAAGAGTTGAACCCAAGCCAGCCACTCCACTCACTTCTCTGTGGAAGGATAGGCAATTAAGGGACTACAAGAAGGCAAATGGACTTTGTTTCAACTGTGGTGACAAATTTGTACCTGGCCGCCTAGAAGTATGTCCTAAGAGAAACAAGCCTCAAGTCAATGCATTGGTCATCAATGATCTTGACAGAGAACTATCTGATGAGGTTCTCAACCAACTAGCAGCTGAAGACACACTTCATGAAGACTTTTGTCAGTTGTCACTGCATGCCATTTCCAGTGTGGACAACACAAACTGTATCAAGCTGAAAGCCAGAGTCCAGGATAAGGTGATGCTCATCCTTGTGGACAATGGTAGCTCCCATAGCTTCATTAGCTCTCAGTTTGTTGCTTTGACAAAGTTACCTACAGTGTCCACTCAAGAAAAAAAAAGTCAAGCTAGCAAATGGTGAATGGATGACCACCAACAGCAAGGTACAAGGATTGTCCTGGTATTGTCAAGGCCATACACTATCTACTGATATGGTGGTCTTGGATATGCATCCATATGATGCCATCCTTGGTTTTGATTGGCTCCAATCCAATAGTCCCATGCAGTGTGACTGGCACCACAAAACACTGGAATTTTGGGTCCAGGGCAAGCCTGTAAAGCTGAAAGGAATCACAGACCCTCCTCTACAACTTCACTCTATCTCAGCCACTAAGGTATTCAACTCCACAAAGGGCAATGACATTTGGGCTTTTGTTCTACTCGACTATGTTCCAGCCACCAATCCAACCCAACCAAGTGCAACTTCCCCACCATCTGAAATTCTTGCCATTCTCTCAGCCTATAGTGATGTATTCACTGATCCCAAAACCTTACCACCACAAAGAGCCTATGACCATACCATTCCACTGTTGCCTGGATCTATCCCCATTAATTCTAAACCTTATCACTATTCACCATTGCACAAAACTGAGATAGAGACAAGTTCAGGAGCTTCTGCAAGCTGGCCTAATAGCTCATAGCCATAGTCCTTTTGCCTCACCGGTCCTTTTGGTCAAAAAGAAGGATGGTACATGGAGATTTTGTGTGGACTACAGAAAATTGAATGACATCACAATCAAAAACAGGTTTCCCATGCCAGTCATTGAAGAGATTTTAGATGAATTACATGGAGCTAAGTTCTTTACCAAGCTTGATATGAGGTTAGGGTATCATCAAGTGAGAATGCATCCAGAAGATGAGTACAAAACTGCATTTAAAACTCATCACGACCACTATCAGTTCAAGGTGATGCCATTTGGACTCACTAATGCACCTGCTACTTTCCAGTGCATCATGAACCAAGTTTTGCAGCCATTTCTCAGGAAGTTTGTGTTGGTCTTCTTAGATGACATACTCATCTTTAGTGCCACTATGGCAGACCACAAACATCATTTGCAGCAAGTATTAGCTGAATTGAGAAACCACAAACTCTTCCTCAAAGAGAGCAAATGTTCTTTTGCACAGTCAAGTTTGGAATATTTAGGCCATATTATCTCAGCAGCAGGGGTGTCAGCTATGCTCCATTGGCCAACTCCTACTTCCTTCACAGAACTTAGAGCATTCCTGGGTCTTACAGGTTATTATAGACGGTTTGTCAAAGGTTATGGAGTCCTCACCAAACCACTAACCAACTTGTTGAGACTGAAACAGTTCGGTTGGTCTCCTGCAGCCCAGTCAGCATTTGACAGTGTTAAAGTGGCAATGACAAGAACACCTGTCCTGGCACTGCCCAACTTCCAAGAATCCTTTACCATTGAGACAAATGCTTGTCAGGATGGTATTGGGGCTGTGTTGATGCAAAAAGGTCAACCCATTGCTTATCTTAGTAAAGCATTGGGAGAGAAACATAAAGCCTTATCCATATATGAAAAGGAGTTCTTGGCTTTGATCATGGCAGTGGAAAGGTGGAGAGCTTATTTGCAAAGACAAGAGTTCATCATAGTGACAGATCACAAATTCCTAGCCTATCTCAATGAACAAAATCTACACTCTGAGATGCAGAGGAAAGCAATGACAAGGCTCATGGGACTGCATTTCAAAATTGTATACAGACAAGGCAAAGAAAATGTGGCTGCTGATGCTCTCTCTAGAGTAGCACATCTTATGGCATTACAAGCTGTGTCAGTGTGTCTTCAGTACAACCGGCTTGGATACAGAGTCCTGAATTCTTATACTACAGACACTCAAGCCCAGCAACTCCTGACAAAGTTAGCCATCTCCAGTCCTGATGCCCAGGGTTACAGTTTTGACAGAGGATTGATAAGGCATCAGGGCAAAGTTTGGATTGCTTAGAATGCAGCACTACAGACCAAAATAATTGCTGCTTGTCATTCCAGTGCTCTTGGAGGACACTCAGGTATTGCTGCTACTTACCAAAGACTTAAACGGCACTTTGCTTGGAAAGGTATGAAACAAGATGTGGAATCCTTTATCAAACAATGCTCTGTCTGCCAACAGTCCAAACACTCAAACCATCATCTATTGGGCTTACTCCAGCCCCTACCAATTCCAGAGGGTGTATGGAGGGATTTGTCCATGGACTTTATAGAAGGATTACCCAAATCCCAAGGCTTCAGTGTCATTTTGGTGGTGGTAGACAGGCTTACCAAGTTTGCACATTTTCTGCCAGTCAAACATCCATACACTGCAGCAACTATTGCCCAGCTTTTCATGGACAATGTAGTCAAACTACATGGATTACCAAGCACAATAGTCACTGACAGGGACACTGTTTTTCTCAGTCACTTTTGGAAAGAACTCTTTAAGCTCTATAAAGTCAATCTCCAACTAAGCACTGCCTACCATCCACAAACAGATGGTCAGACTGAAAGAGTCAACCAATGTTTGGAAATATATCTCCGGTGCTCTGTGCAAGATTCCCCAAAAGCCTGGACTCAGTGGCTGTCATTAGCTGAGCTGTGGTACAATTCATCCTATCACACTTCCCTGGGATGCTCACCTTTCAAGGCTCTGTATGGCTATGAGCCAAATGTTGGGGCGGTTCCTACTGTCCCAGACTCAACCTCAAGTACTGTCGCTGAGATCATTGCAGACAGGGAAGTGCACTTACAAGCCCTAAAGGCTAATCTAGCTAAGGCACAAAACCGTATGAAGTTGCTGGCTGATCAGAAAAGGCAGGACTATCATTTCTCTGTTGGCGATCCAGTGTTGCTCAAACTTCAGCCATACACACAATCCTCAGTGGCTAACAGACCCTTTCCAAAGCTCGCTTACAAGTACTTTGGACCATATACAGTACAAGAGCGAATTGGAAATGTGGCCTACCGGCTTCAATTGCCAGAAGGATCTCTAATTCATCCTGTTTTTCACATTTCTCAACTGAAACCTTTCATTGCAGACTATACTCCTGTGTATGACACACTTCCAGTGACTACAGACTTGGAAGCAGCAGCGGCAAAACCTCAAGCCATTCTGGAACGTCGATTGGTGAAGAAAGGCAATACGGCGATTCCTCAAGTCAAGGTCACCTGGACCAGTCTGCCAACATCAGCTACGACATGGGAAGACTACCATGTTATCAAGAAGAGATTTCCAGATGCGCCAGCTTGGGGACAAGCGGCAGCTCAAGGGGGGGAGATGTCGTGCTGGGCGACATGTAAGACCATAGAAGCTGTGTCTTGTAAGCGGTTGGCGTAAACATCTATTTACGTTTTCCAATTTGAGTATGTCAAGTAGGACCTGATGGTCAGTCGGTGTAAGAGAAAGCACATAAGTGCTGAACCTTTGTTGGGAACGGACCAGTCTTCGGTAAAGTAAAAGTAGCCAAGGCAGAGGGGTTTACCCAGCCGGCACCTTCATCACTGACTGCTCTTGTGTGCTCACGTCGAATGCGATCCCCGGCGGCCAAGGGTGCGACACCGTCCGAATGCCATCTCCTCACCAGTCATCACCTTCCTGGATTCCTGCTCGACGGTAGGTCGTTGTCTAGTCGAATCGAATATATCAATCTACGACGAAAATTTCAAATCGAAACCCGCACGGCCACACGATATATATGGACAAAACTTGCAGAGTGAGATTTGGAGACGGAGTCGAATCGTATTGGCTCCAGAGATTTCAACGGGTGGAGCTTGGACGCGATCAGGATTCAGGAGATTGCTAAAAAAAAAAAAAGAAATCATCTTTGTTTTTGTGCTCTTTCTTTTAGGAAAATTTTGAAAAAATGACACTCGGGAAAGATTGACTCTTAATTATGACAACACTCGGATGGATGACCAGTGGATTCATCTGTGTCTATGAATGTGGATCTAGTGTCAAATCTGCAAACAACCGATATTTCGAGTCCCAGTTTTGCAAATCACCCTCCTTTTAGGTGGTTGTTTCTATGTTTTTACTGAAAAAAAAAAACAGGATTAGCAGAATGTATGGCGTTGTTTTGAAGAAGGATAATGCTCATCATTCATGGTGAAAAAAAAATGCTCCTCTGTCCATCTCGACATTGACGAGAAAATCCTAAAACTCCACAATCAGCAACTAACCAACTCAACTCAGCAAGAGGCCCTTTCACCCTTCATTTCTAGAACATATGAGTAGAGGTGGAACATGAGCCGTGCCTAGGCCTGACCAGATGTGAACTCGTGTGGGTCTGGCATGGCACAATCGAGAAGGTTTTCAACAAGCTGGTTGAACTTTTCACAGCGAAGGAACTAAGAGCTAAGTATTTTTGTGAAAATAACTCGTACCTGGAACAATATCTGGACTAGAAGTTCGTCCCTGGGACTTAGAGAAAATGAAATAGTCAAAGATGAGCATATGTTGCAGACCATATCTATGTCCTAAACAGCACATCAAAGAGAGTGAAATACAGGAGAAAATTTACAAGAGGCGAAATCATTCATCTGCTGTGCACAAGAATTTACAAGATGTGAATATTTACAGCAATTCTTTGAATGAATTGTTACCTACTGAGCGAATGCCAGCCACTCATGTGGCTTTGAGCAACCTTTGGATCTCTTCTAGTGTTCTTCCTTTAGTTTCTGGTACTAGCTTTGCCACGAACAGCACAGTGACCAAGCTCGCTGCAGAGAACAGAAAGAATGTACCTGCATACAGAAGAAGATAGCTTCGAATCAGATACTTCTTGACGCTAAATTATTAGCTATACTAAAAAGATTTCCTTTCGAAACGTCTGTTATTAGTTAACTGGTCCTTGAACAGCCAATAACTGTCCTATTTCTCGCCTCACTCCCCAATTCTAACAATGGTAAAGAACTTTACCTGCGGGGTTCCAATCCATGAGGAAGTTGAATGAGTATGATATTGCAAAGGAACCGATCCAGCTGGCCAGGGTTACGAACCCTCCAGCTATTGCTTTCATGTCGATCGAGAATATCTGTGGCAGTAGGTCAGGAGATATCATGGCAGTAGGTCAGGAGATATCATGAGCCCCCTTTTACAGACCCCTAAACAAATGATCATCATTAAAGTAACTTCACAGGATACTTTCTTACCTCGGACATGATAACCCAAGGAACTGGGCCCATTCCAACTGAGTACGCCGCATAGTATACCTGTTTTAGGAAGCAGGATTACAATGTAATAAAATCTCCAAAAGTTCAGTGTTGTCAGAAAGAATCCATTTCAAAATGTATTGGGTTGATCTCAATCAGCTTTCAAGAGACTAATAACAAATTTAGCTTATAGTCATGGAATATGTAACGAATTTACATTTAAAATTACACGATTGTAGGAATTTCAATTATTGCAATTTCTATACCAGTATGCCACAAAGAGCCAAAGTAGGGACCAGCTGTGTGCACAGTCCTTGTGCCTGTAAAATCATGGAACAGAGAGAAAAACAAAAGAGGAACAGTAAATACTCATTTTACTACATTATTTTCAGAAAGAGATACATTGATATGCCATAGAATTCAACAAACAAGTATATACTTCAGATTTTTGAATCATTTGGTTATGTTGATTCGGTCAGTTTCATTTTGTTGATGTTTCCAGACTTCCATCCAGTTATTCAGTGGAACCTCACACGTGTTAGAGTGTCCTTGTACCATTTATCTCATCATCATCAGATATAAGATGCATAAAATCTGATGTTCCAGTTGGATTTCGGAAAAAAAAGTTTTCTAATCCCCGAGGAAACCACTTCCTGGGAATTCCTCCTTTATTAACAGGGCTTCAGCAATTCGAAGTGTCCAATGTTCACAACTGCAGCTACTTTGTAGTTTGCGAGCAGACACTAGTACTCTCAGATAACAAAAATTGACAAAAGGAATCAAAATCAATTCAGTCGAATGAAACAATAGGCAGAGCCAAACTAGATCATGTTTTAAAAGTTCAGTAGTTAATCATATTTTTTCATAAATATTTATACCATTTGATTGTTAAGCTCAGACATTAAACTATACTGTAAATTCACGAGCTAAAATGCTCATGTTACCTTAAAATAGAATGATAGTCCAGTCAGAAAGCAGCCAAGAAATGTTCCAGATGAAGAGACCTGAAAACCAAAGACACATAGAACACTGCTTTTCTTTTCTGTACATCAACTCAGATTTAGAGTGTTCATACCAAAAGAAGGGCTCTTCTTCCACTCCTATCCATCAGAAGGGCCCCAAAGAATGTGATTGGAATCTGAAAAAAAAAAAACAATTATAGAAAAATCCTATGACCAGTAGCTTTTATTGAAAAAATGGCTAAACCTGAACCTGAATAATGCCAATCAAGGTGATCCCAAGTTTTCCAGAAAACCCTGAAGTTTTTAGAAATAGCTGTAGATACCTCATTTTTTAAGAGGACAAAAATTATCTAGCTTGGATACCTGCAGAGGAAAAAATATAGCTTGTATAGAAACCTAAGGCATTTATTCCTCCCAGTTGCTGAAAAATCATCAGGCCAACACCCACCTGAATATCAAAGTCACAGAATTAGTGAACTTCTTTCAGACTTTTTCAGAAAACAATAACTGGCAGACTGGCACCATTAATTTCTGGATTTTTGTTATCTTACAAGAAAAAAATAAGGTATTTCTAAGAAAATAAATTAAGTGAATAAAATTCTTACTGTGACTGCATACATATTTTTGCTCTGAAATAAATCTTGAATCCTGGCCTTAGGCAATCGGCGAATTGATTCTATATAATCCTGGATAGAATGTTTAGTTTGAATATCTTATGATCTACATTGTTTGATAAATGGAAGTTATGTTCGGAATAAATAACTTTGATCTCAGTAGCCTCTTCAGAAATGTCAGAATCTTCCCCCCTAAACTCCTGTAATGAAGCATGGAATTCTCTCTCTTTCCCTATGTTGGCCTGTCATATTATCAAACTGAGTTTTAGAAGTAAGTGTACAATTAGAAGTTACAATTTTAGTCAAGGTTTTCTGTGCACAAAAAAGGTTATATTTCATATTTTCATCACTATTATCTTGATATAGATAACCATGTGTGGAAATCAGAAATAAGTCATGAATGTAACATAATGTTGTTGTTGTAAGGTAAAATCAAGGAGTGCAGAATGTGTAATTCATGTATCCTATGAAACAAAACGGTTTAGAATAATCATCCGTCACAACAATATATGAAATTATTTTCCTATAACAACAAATCAAATGGAAAAAATATTTCCTCTAACAATATATGAAAAATGATGGGCAGCAGAAAATGGTTTTATTTTCCTATAACAATATATCAAATTATTAAAAACAATACTTCACAACACAACCATGCTACACGCAGAGTCAGTTACCATCTCACCAGCCACCTTGGAGACTCTGGAATGAAGAAAAGCCCCACAAGTAGGACAGCACAAGGTACTAATCCTGCATGAAATGCTACATTAGTTTCTCTTGATGCTCGATTTGTCAACATACATGTAAATATATTAGTGATTACCTACTAGAACCAAAGAGCGCCATGAAACAAGTGCTCCAATAATGTAAGCAGCTGAACACCCTGAACAGATGAATAACTGCATATTCAAAAGAGCCCATATTAATTATTAAGAATTCACTACATAAAAATAATAAGAGGCACTTCAGCTCCAACTTCTCTGACCTGGTTTGAGGTTGCTAGGCCTCCTCGGATACCCTTTGGTGCTATTTCAGATATAAACACAGGCACCTGTGTTATTATAACCCCAGGAATTGTTAGTGCATAGAGTGTGGTGTTGATAAATAGAACTTTTTTTAAGAACGTTTGAGGGTGGGACATGTTTCCATTTCTTAAACAAAAGGTTTAGAAACATAAGAATGAAGATTTTAGGTACATATTAAGAACTATAGATGTTCACCACATAGGAAAGAACTCCAGTACAATATCCCAGCAAAACTCTTCCAGCATAGAGCACCATAGCATCCTTCATGTCATTAGAGGAAGGACAGTATTACAGCTACAAAATGGCAGTCGGCAGATGAAGCAAGAAAATAGGCTGATGGAGGAGCATACCTTGGCAAAATATACAGTAAGCCAGCCAAAAATGCCTACAACTGCTGCAAATCGAATGGTCTGTGATAAATGGAAATGGAAGAAACGTCGTGAAGATGAATAAGGGTAACCATTTTACTTATCAATTGCTGCAGTTGAATTACTTAACCATTTTGCGTCCAAGAATGTCTGCCAGGCGGCCACTAGTCACGGCACCAAGCATTGCTCCAATTGTCAAGACAGATCCAAAGACACCATACTACAAGGACATGAATCAAAATGATTTCTTGTCAAAACTAACAGGGGCCTTCTGTACAACATTACATTTTGTAAACGAAGAACTGAATTTCGAGAGAGAGAAAAAAAACAAGATCAAAGGGTGAAATCAGTAGCTTGGTTACATTTTTTTTTTGGCGAATGAGCTTGGTTACATTTTAGATCATAGTATCTAGTTATCTACTTGACCAACTAAACTTTTGTGAAACAGTCACAGTTAATTAATATTCTGCTTTGATCAAATAAAATGATTTTTGCTGCTCTGCATCTAGCCTGCTACCACCTACCATTAGTTGGCGCAAAAGTTCATTTGATCCACAGCCAAAAGAGATAAGATAATTAGTACCCATGCACTAGAAGAATAATTTGTATATGTATATACTCCAATGTCAAGTGCCAACCAACCTCGGAGTTGGACAACCCAATGTCGCTCACAATTCCAGCTTGAGCCGGCGCAGAATACCCCACCTGCATACCAGTGCTCTATATTTGAATCGAATCAAGAGCATGCTTCCCCAGGATTTTCTTTAAGACCGAAGGATTTTTTTTCTAGATTTTTATAAAGAAAATGAAGTATTATACTTATAAAAACATAGTCCTCACACAGGTGCCGAACTCGAAGGAGCCACACACGACCACCGCGGTGGCGAGGAAGACCATCCACAGCGACCCTTGCCCCTCGCTTCCCCTGTACGGCGCCTTCCAAGCCGCCGCACCTGGCCCCGACGCCGCAATGGCTCCGCACGCGCCATTGGCTCCCGGAGGCACTGCTGCCGGCAGGGACCGCGCGACCAGCAGCGGCAGCTGCTGCGCGCCGCGGCCGTCGTGCCGTGTGGCAGTCGGCCGCTGCCAACGCCTGCGGTGGCGGAAAGAGACGGAAGGGGCGGCGTTGCAGTGGAGCAGCAGCGGCGATGCTGCGCCGGATAAAGGGTGCGTTGCAGCCATACCTGGCGGAACAGAGAGGGTGTGAGGAGTAGCTACACCTCGTTGTCAGGTGCCCTCTCTTAGAAATTTAGGTGCCTATTTTTCTTTTTTAATAAAAAACATCTAGGTGTAAATTCGCAATCAACCGGACTATTCTGCAAGTAATATCGGGCTGACCGGGCTGGGTGCTCCGGCCATTCGCAAGCGCCATGTTCGCTCGGCTTGCGAACAGTATTTTTTTCTCATAATAAATTAGCTAACAATATATATTTTTAGTCATAGCTTATCAGCCAAGCGAACATAACAACGGACAGTGTCCAGCACCAAATATGAGGACGTGACCCTTCCAACTCCTCTCGTCTCCCCTTGCTACAAGTTTAGAAGGGCACGTGGGGATTCCCTCCTGGCGTTGATCTCATCGGCTCCTCCTCACGTCCAGCGACCGTTCCAGTGCCGGAAGTGGAGAGGAGCCATGGGATCGATGGCCAGTGTACATATCCTTAGCCTTATTAGCTAATTTAGGTTAGGGTTCTTCGTTTCGTTGACGGCGGCGCGAAGATTAGTAGGTCCAGGTGGTGCTCTCAAGGTGGAGGCAACACTGCATCCATGGAATAAGGTTCTCCAGCTCCTTCTCCACCTTGCTGGTGCGTGCTTCGGTGCCAGCGAAGAGCTGCAGAGGTATGAGCTCGCCGGATCTAGGGACCTGGCTGCTCTAGATCTCGTCGGGTTCTCTTCTTTCCCTCATCTCCGTCGGCATTTGCACTGATGCTGGCTTCCCCGACGAGAGCCTTGGGAGGTATGTCTACCAACATGCCGAGAAATCAGGTTGGCTTTTGTTTCCCACCTGTTCTGGTGGTTTAGTTCCCCTTTGGATTGTGTCGTTGTCTGATGACTATAGAGCATGTCAATGTGTTCGGTGTGCTGCTCTTGGTGGCAACGAAAAATTGTGATGTTTCTTCATTGTGGAGGTCGGCTTCAAGTTGCAAGTGCGGTGTGTCTCTTCAATCTTTTGGTGCGACGGGAGCACGTGGTGTGGCTGCTCCGACCGCCGGCGGCGAAAATGACTGAGAGGATCTTGCAAGAACTAAGTGGGATTTTTCTTTCCTTCAAGGGTGTCTTTGTAAGAGCTAGAATGTAAACATTAAGATTTATATGTGAAATATAAATCAGGTTTCTCAAAAAAAAAAGCTAGGTTAGGTCTCGTTTTTTTATACAGAGAGGGTGTGTGTGATGGCGCCGCATGTTAAACATAATCCGGATACTGTCGTGAGCTATATAATGCCTATCCCTGCAAAAAAATATATATATAATAATGCTCAGGCCCATTAGTGTTATAGGTCAGCTAGTGTGGTCCGCGTGTTCTGTTTCGATGGAATTAGTTTCATCTTAATTATTTAAATAGGTTTGAGTCAGCTCATTTTTTGGCTCTCTAAATATAGTACCTCTATATTAACCTTTTACGTGAAATGAGAATAAAAGTATAGAAAATATACTACGCATATCATTTCACGTGGTACTGGGCCATAAATATATTTCAGAAAACTGATGGCCGTGAAACATCTGCCACTCCTTGTCTCCTTCCATCGCGGATTGCTCGGAAAACTGATGGCCGTAGTGCTTTATGTGTAATTTGCAGAGTAGTTGATTGACAATCTTGGGGTTACCGTTCAGTAGGCTTGGCCTTGGAATTTTTGTATTGTTTGTTTCTCTACACTCTCTTAATAAAATATGTGTCCAGGCACGGTCGAAAAAAAAAACTGATGGCCGTGGCTCCTCCTTCCATCACGACAATCTGCCGCTCCTCTTTCCATCATGCAGTGAATAAAATTAAGGCCATGTTTGGTTGGGTTTTTTTTTTTCTGTTTTTGTTTTTGTAAAAACTAAAAGTCAACTAAAGGGTTGAAAAGTTACAACTGTTTTTTTAGGTAAAAGCAGCTTTTGCTCCATGATAAAACTGAAACCACCTCTTCTCTTGCTTTGAGCTGCTTTTGAGTTTTGAGGCAGAAAATTACCCAGCTGGCACTGGTGGTTCGTTCGTTCCTTTCTTCCCCCTCTGCGACATCTTACCGTCGCGAGCGCCTCCCGTCTAGCGTCTAGGCGGCGCCGCTCCTCCCTCTCCGGGCGGTGGCGACGATCCGGCAACCCCGCGGCCCCTCCCGCGCTCGGCTCCGGCGACCCCGCGTCCCCTCCCTCTCCGGCTACCCCGTCGAGCAGCAGGCACGGCCAAGCACCGTCGCGGGTGTGCTCTGCCTCCTCCTCGGAGCGCCGTCACGGGCGAGCTCCGTCGCCGCGGGCTCGAGCTGGTCCTCCACCATCGGCGCGCGTGGACGCGAGTGCAGCTGGTCCTCCACCCCCGGCGAGCTCTGCGAGGGAGCTGGTCCTCCACCACCGGCGTGCGCGGACGCGAGTGCAGCGGCGTTGCCATGCCCGGTGCTCCCAACCGCTCGCGAGGAAACTACTGCGGACGCATCTGCACTCATGACCCAGGTCCCGTTTCTCTGCACGCATGCCCGCAACGCTTCGGTGAGTCCCGTTTCTCTGCGTCAGCGCTGGTGATCTCATGTCCGCTCGGAGCATGTTTGACGAAATGCCAACGAGGGACACGAGCTTCGAACTGCATCGCCCGGAGGCCGGAGCAGCAGCAAGCGACGTACGCGCTGGAGTGCTGGATGTGATGCTTGGCCATCTCCAACTCACGTGCGTGTGAGAGATAACAGGGGACTATGCTAATTTGAACACCTCATGGTAATTGTGAGGCAATATAGCAGTAATGATTTGGTTTGGTTTTGCAGTGTTCGGCCCCGTTCGCTTCGCTGTAAAAACAAGACAAAACACTCTTCTGGCTGATTTGTTGGGAGAGAATACACTGTTTCGGCTGAAAAAACAAGCTTAAAAAGACCCTTTTTCATTTAAAATAGTTGTTTTGGTTCTCTAGTGGTTTTGATTTATACTCGCTGGAGTGCTGGATGTGATGCTTGGCCATCTCCAACTCACGGCCGGAGCAGCAGTATTTGTTTTATTTATGTGGTATTTCCTTTCTAAATTAGTCATTTAGTATGAATAAGTGAACAAAATAGTTTTTAAGGAGCAATTTGCATATAAATAATCCTCAGGCCCTCAGGGGTATTACATGTATTTCTTACAGAAGCTACAGTTTCACGGCTGCTCTAACCAAACGGCCTTTAGCTTTTCCCACAACTGTTTTTCCACTGTCCACTGCTTACAGTAGCTTTTTTAAAAACTACAGCTCAACTAAACAGGGCCTAAACTACAATTGTTGCTTTATGGATAATTTCGAATTTTAACAGGACAATGATATTAAGTTGCCACCTTTCAATAAATGATATGAAGTTGCCATGGTAACACAACTATAAAAACAAAATTATATATGCTGATCATGGTTATAAAAAAAGTATTATTTGTTGTTCAATAAAATTTTGCCGTGGGCCAAATTTGATTTTCAACAGGACAACGATATGTAGCTGCCATGGTAATACAACACCACCTTATAAAACCACAGTCGTATCTGCTGATCATGAATATAAAAATGCATCGCTGATTGATCTGGAGGGACATATGATACATAAATGTTGATCATGAATATAAAAATGTACAGCTGATTAATCTAGAGGGACATGGTACACAATGTCGGTTCAGCTGCTGCTCAAGCTCGGACAATCTGCAGCCTGTTCGGTTGGCTGGTTCGTATCATTGTTGATTCGTGAAAAAGTACCGCAGGCTGGTTTGTGTGATAGAAAAATACTGTTTTGGCTGAAAATTTACGATCATTTATGACAAGCCACACCCAAACGAATAGACTGCTGGAGGAACATGGTACATAATATTACATAATCTCAATGTGCATTCCTTAACCTACACAGAGTACACTACATATTACACTTACACGGAGGTGGGCAGGAGAGAAGGGGAGGGGAAGCGGGAGGAGGTGAAAATTGTATTGTTTCTTTTTTAGGGCTCTTGCGTTTTTATCCCTGTTTTATATTAAAATTGTGATTTTACTCCTTGAAAGGTCCTAGTATGGCTAGAGGGGTGAATAGCCTATTTAAAAATCTATAAATCAACTAGAGCAATTTGATTAGTATGACAAATAGCGTAATACAAACTTGCTCTAGCTCTACAAGGGTTGCAAGCCACCTATCCAACAATTCTAGTTGCAATGATTACTTAGGCACACAAACTTGCTACTCTAAAGAGCTCAACTAGATGAATGTAAATAATCAAGCAAGCTCTCAATTTTAGTTACACTAAAGAGCTTGTATCAACTAGTTTGTAAGAATATAATCAAGTAAGTAGGGTGATTATACCGCCGTGTAGGGGATGAACCAATCACAAGATAAAGATCAAACCAATCACCGGGAGAATGCAAATGACAAGAGACAATCGATTTTCTCCTGAGGTTCACGTGCTTGCCAACACGTTACGTCCCCGTTGTGTCGACCAACACTTGGTGGTTTAGCGGCTAAGAGGTGTTTCACAAAACTCGTCCACACGATAGGACACCGCAAGAACCGACCCAAAAGTGAGGTAACTCAATGACACGAGTAATTTACTAGAGTTACCTTTCGGCACTCCGTCGGAGAAGGTACAACTCCCCTCACAATCACCGAAGGCGGCCACGAACAATCACCAACTCGTACCAATCCTCCACCGCTGCTCCAACCGTCTAGGTGGTAGCAACCACCAAGAGAAACAAGCAAAATCCACAGCGCAACACGAATACCAAGTGCCTCTAGATGCAATCACTCAAGCAATGCACTTGGATTCTCTCCCAATCTCACAATGATGATGGATCAATGATGGAGATGAGTGAGAGGGCTTTGGCTAAGCTCACAAGGTTGCTATGTCAATAAAAATATGCAAAGGTTATGGCTTGAGCCGGCCATGGGGCTATAAATAGAGCCCCCATCAAATAGAGCCGTTATACCCCTTCACTGGGCAAATCGCGGGCCGACCGGACGCTGCAGTCCAACTGATCGGACGCTCTGACCGTGAATACCGGACGCGTCCGGTCGGCATACCAGACGTGTCCGGTAGCCTCAGACTGCCACATGTTCGGTTCAAATCATCATAGCCGTTGCCGTGCATACTGTCGATGACCGGACGCTCACACCAGACGCTGACACTCAATTGATCGGACGCTCCACCGTCGAGTCTAGTCAAGTCCAGTAAGCCACCAGGGCCGACCGGACGTGTCTGGTAGAGACTGACCGGACGCTGAGCCTCAGCGTCTGGTCGACTACAGTAAGCACCCATGGACGACCGGACGCTGCCAGCGTCCGATCGACTTCACTGTGGAACACTATTTTTCTGAGTCATACCGGACGCGTCCGGTCGCTGAGTCTGCCGCCGAATACCGGACATGTCCGGTCATCATACCGGACGCGTCCGATCACTCTGTAACCAGCGCGACTACCTCTCTTCGACTCTATCTTCTTCACCATTGCTCAAATATGCCAACCACCAAGTGTATCATCATGTGCACATGTGTTAGCATATTTTCACAAACATTTTCAAGGGTGTTAGCACTCCACTAGATCCTAAATGCATATGCAATGAATTAGAACATCTAGTGGCACTTTGATAACCGCATTTCGATACTAGATTCACTCATCTTAATAGTACGGCTATCTATCTAAATGTGATCACACTCACTAAGTGTCTTGATCACTAAAACAAAATGACTCCTATATTTTATACCTTTGCCTTGAGCCTTTTGTTTTTCTCTTTCTTCTTTTCTAAGTTTAAGCATTTGACCATCACCATTGTCATGATCTTCACTATTGCTTCATCACTTGAAGTAGTACTACCTATCTCATAATTATCTTGATAAACTAGGTTAGCACTTAGGGTTTTATCAATTATCCAAAACCAAACTAGAGTTTTCAATCTCCCTTTTTTGGTAATTGATGACAACCCTTATACAAAGATATGAATTAAAGTATATTTGAACCCATGTTGCTTGCCCAAGCATATTTACCATGTGTAAAGGTAATGGACAAGTTTCATGAACTCTAAATGGTAGTAATTGCTCCCCCTATATATGTGCTAAGAGTTTGGATTGTAGCTTGCACATATGCTTAGATAGGAAATATAGGAGTCAATTTCTACCAAGTGATGCTAAGGTATAAGAGATGAACCTTTGAAGCGTGATACCAATCGGAGTGCACCAATATACCATCCTTAGCATCATTAGTAACTAGACATACACAAAAGCTAGAATACCCCATGAGATCAATATTTAAAAGAAAGGGTCTAGTTTTCATAATGTAAGCATGAGTCTAGTTACTTTAGCCGTTTTTCATTTCATCATTCAAACCTATAACTAGCATACACCACACAAGCATGAATATTGAAACTTAGAAGTTGTACCATGCAATGCAAGCAAATATATGAAATGTTCATTCAAATGCATCATACAAGTTTATGAGCTTGCTCCCCCTACTTGTGTGCTTAAAATTTTAATTGATCAATGCCCAATACTCCCCTATCACTCATATCTTTGTTTCTCTCTCTCCCCCCTTTGTCAACAATTAGCACAAAAGGTGAGCTCAAATTATGGATAGGTTGGGGTGAAACTATATGAAATGAGGATCATTTTCCCAATTTGGTTCAATCTAGATTACTTGCACAAGATATTTAACATGGTTTGATCCAAGGATAAGCTTCTTTACACCTCCAAAGAAGGGTTATCTTATACCATGTTGAGTTAAACACTTATAGCTCATTTTCTAAATCAAACACTAGGTTTACAAGTGTAACACCTCGGTGTTAAGTAGGCATTAACATTCCATATCACGAGCATAAGCATCATTTCATTATGCATAAGCAACATTCATGCATTTCATTTCGAAAGAAATGAAGTATCATTTCATGTGGTGTTTAAATTGATTGAAATTCATCATGTTTAAACTATTGGGAATGCCATGCTCATGTTTGGATGCCATGATTTCTTGGTTTGATCACTAAGATAGCTTATAAATAATCAGGATACAATTTGGAGCCAAGTTTATATTTAAATTCTTGCCAAATTTTGCTTTTAAAATAGTTCTTCAAAATTAGGGTTTTGGGATTTAATTGACTTTAATTCTATAGTTCAAAATCTAATTGGAATTTGACTTTGGTCATAAAATCAAAGTTGTAGAGAATAAAATTTTGAGCAACTTGTATTCTTGGGCCAAAGTTTGAAACTGCTTTGAATTAGTCCAAAAATTCGTTTGAATGAAAATGGAATTGAAAATAATTTGAAAAATCTCGTTTTTACCTTAGTGGGCCTCGCGCCTCACTTCCCGGCCCAGTTCGCAAGAAGGCCCGGCCTAGCTCGGCCGCCCTCCCACGCGTCGTGCCCCGACCGCGCTCAGGCGACGGCCACCGCGTGGCGACCGTACGCCGGCGCTCCTACGGGTCCCACCGCCCCTCGCCTCGCCTAAGCGCCCGCCAGCGCCCCGCTTCTCCCCACTCGCCCCATTTCCACTCGCTCTCTCCCACTCGCAGCAGCAGTGGGTAGCAGCCGCGGCACAGCTCAGCGCCGCCATGCCATTCACCGCCGCGTTCCAACACAGCCACCGCACCACTCACCGCCTTCTCGCGCCACAAGCCCGCCATCTCGCGTGCCATGCTGTTGACCTGCTCGCCTCGCGAATCGACCAGAGGTGAGGCCCAATCGTGTGTTTTCCTTCACGTCGCCGCTCACCGGAGCTCGGCTGCCGCGCACGCCTCAGTGGCCAGCCCTGCTCTGCCTCCCTCTCTTCCTCCTTTCGCGTGCACCATGCCCGCCTCGCAATGGCGAAGCTCGGTCGCGAGCCGAAGTCACCGCTCTGGCCACCATTGTGCCGGAACAAGCCTGCACCACCACCATGCAGCGCCACCGCATGCCATGACCGCTGGTCACCCTGCTCTGGTGATCCTCTAGCCGTGCAGGTAGTACCAGCAGGTGTGCCTCCTCTTGTGGAGTCCGACGGTAGAGACCACGCCGCCGGCGACCTCACCGTTGGTGAGATCCGGCTGGTCAAGGCCATCCCCTGTCTTCGGTTGGCTGACCAGCGGGGCCGGTTGACCCGCTGGGTCCCACCTGTCTGTCTCTCTGGAGCAGTCTTGGGTGCAGATCCGGGTGCACCCAGCGTTTTCTAGGCTGGTTTTAAAAAGGAGTTAGGAAATGATTTTTTAGATTTCTGTTAAATGCTTTGGAAATTTATAACTTGCTCAAATTGGCTCCAAATTTGGTGAAACCAATTTTGTTGTGTTCCTTGTCACTAGATCTACATGATAAAAATATTGTATGTCATTTTTGAGATACTGTAATGTAGAGCTTTATTTAATTCTTGATATTGTTGATATCTTGTGAAATGTGTAGTAAATTCTATATGTATCAGAAAAATATGATTCCAAATTTGTTAGTATATTCTTGAGATGTACTTTCAGTGAAAAATATATGTCATGTAGGTTATGTGGAAAAATATGGCTAGGTAGGTTATGTGTATTAATTGCTGATTTCTTGTAAAATTGCTAGGGCTAAAAATATGAATAATACATGTAGGTGAAACTTTTTGGACAATACTTGTATGCTCTATAGATCATGGAAAAAATACCAAATCTATTGTTGGACACTTTTCGTAGTACAAAGTATTTTCATGCTCAAGTATCTACCATAGATTGTCATTTTTGTGTAGGCTGTTATACTTAACTAAATGCAATGAAAATTTTATGGTAGTCTACTTAGAGTAGTACTATGCTACTGTAATTTTCTCAGATTTTTATGAGCACTAGAAATATATGTTATTGTTTTAGCCCTAGATTAACATGAAATAAACAAATCTTCTTTAACGTATGATTAGTTAATAATGTTGGCTTTGGTGTATCTTTGAAGCATCTTAGATTGTTGTGGTGACTTGGCATGTTAGTACCATGGTTTCAGTAGTAGTATAGTAGTACATGTTCTTGGATGATGTTGGCCACCTTGTAGAAGGGTTTTACTTCTACTATGCCTGATATAGTTGAACATGTTCATCTACATTTCATGTATCATGATCATTACTTGTCATCTCCTCGATGCACCTATGCATTAGCACTCATACCTCTGCATCATACAGGATCGTAGGAGGAGTTGCTAGCAGTAGTTTAGGAAGAACAAACCGGGACAGATCCACAAGAAGTCCAGGCACAGGAGGTGCCAGAGGAAGAGGATTTAGGAGAGGACTTGCCCGAGTGCGTGGATCGTCAACCTAGTTCGTTCGAATAAGGCAAGCTCCGGAGCATTCTAAGTCTCCTACTTTATAAAAGCAATTCTTTCTATATAATATGAGTTTATATATTGTTGCATTAAGTCATGGGAGTTGAGTGAAACCGTTGATGCATTTAATACTATCCTTGCCTATATTAGTACCTTTTACCCTGTTAGGTCAGGATCGAATAATTGCTTAGCCTTGCTTAGACCGGTAGCGATCGGTGATATCCGGTCACCTACATTATAGGTGGTTACTGGAAGAATTTAGCTATGGAAAGAATGATATCCTAGAATTAACCTTGTGTGATGGATAAATGGAGACCGGACGAAAAAGTTGGAGGCAACCAGACAGGGTTCTAGGGTGCTGTTAGTTTCCGTCTGTGTCGATTAAGGACCGATCGTTGCTTATCCCTCTTATCATATTGAACGCATGCCTCACATTTAGCTGGCCGAATAAAGTACCTTTCGATCGTGAAGCTAGTGGCACTATTCGGGCTAGGATCTACATGGGTGCGCGTATTGGTGCTGATGGGGGTATGACAGGGATGCAAAGAGTGAGCCCAAGGGCAGGTGCGCCCTGATTCCTGGCAGTCGGGCAGTCCCTGGGTACTACTGCTCTAGATTGTCCCGTGGCTACCTGAATAGTGTCCTTGGTGATCTAAGCTACCCTGGTAGGGAAAGCATGGTTTGTGTGAGGAATAAATCACCAGCTGGTTAGGAATCGATTCGAATTGCCATCGCTCCTAGATAGTGAGCACTTGACTCGAGCTACAGCATCGTAGTAATTATGATGGAACAATGATGGTTATCTGGATAGTATGGGATATGCTCAATCTAAATTGGTAACTGGATGTTATGGGTTAATCAAATGATTGCTATAGTACAGGTGATTACATAGATGGATAGGTTATAATAAAGATGATGCAAAATACTTAAAATGGTTTCTTTATGATAGTTTATGCTTTTCGCAAATAAGTCAGCTAGCCCAATAAAGAAAGCCTTGCATAATCCTTGGTGTCGCTTTATTTTGGTTTAAGACGGGTAAGTCTAGCTGAGTATCTTCTCGTACTCAGGGCGTTGTTCCCAATATTGTTGCAGATGGTCAAATGTACTATGGCTATTGCATTAACTGCATGTACCCAGCGATGGGTGACAACTAGGACCAAAGGCAAATGGTCACTCCGTATCTCTCCTCTGATGCTTTTGTTGGAGACGGCTACTTACTGGCACTATATCTGAACTAAGAATGTGTGTGTGTGGTTTAAAACTATTTGCTTCCGCTATTTGAGATTAAACTTGGTTTGTAATAACTTTATATTCTAAACTCTGATGTATCCAATGGTCATTGTGAACTTTTATATAACATGTGACGGTACTTGCTAAACTTGTACGATCTTGGTTTGTATGTCGATTGGTTTGAAATCCTTCGTGGTTTCACGGACTACCGGGTTATACGGCCTTAAGTTTGCTAAATTATCTGCTTCAGCGGAAGATTTTCTTACTTAATTTCGTATAATTGGTCGGTTCTGTTATAGCTGGCATCAAAGCAAGGTTTAGCAGGTTACTGTTCATGCGTGTATTTAAAACAAAAGGGTTTTTGTGTTACCAAACTAATTACAAACTATAGTATATAGGTGTTTCAACCTCTAATTAAAAACTTAAGAGTGTGCCAGTGGTCATATCCTTTATGCCCAGTTAAGGACTCTAGGTGGCTTATTTAAGTACTGACTTGGTGGTCTTTGCATCATATTTCTATTTTGTTGCTCATACGGCGTGCTATTGTATGAGTGCCATTCATTTGAGTGGTAATATATGGACCCCTTTGCCTCTACGCCTCGGTAAGTGAGAGTTGTGAGAGCATGATCGGATACACTGCCGATCTAGGGAAGTGCTTATATGATGCCAGATTATTTACATGCCATACGCGTATTTGTATGGAGATATCCAATATGTGGGGAAATTCCATCCTGTGGTGACAATGCCATCAATTGGACGAGGGTTCGGGTAGTTGCTACTGTTGTATGCGTATCTAGGGATGCGTGTAGAACGAGTAGATTACTTTACTGCTTTCGTGCATATTTTTCATACTATCAAGGTTTGGGCTGAAGTGGATCTTTTGTAGGTACATAACAGCGCTATCGTATAGTACGTATTAGCTACGTTATTAGAGACCATTGTGTGCCACCGTCTATGCTGCTAGCAATTGTTATTTTCCTAAGTTTGTGAGAACGTACAAAACGTGCATGCATCATGTTGTTACATATCGATCATGGCATTGTTCCTCCACTTATAAGTTGATTACCTCATTTTGATAAAAATGACAACTTAAACTTGTTCTCACGTGGGTAATAAAATAAATTTGCTACAGATGGCACGCACAAAGCAGACTGCTCGCAAGTCCACCGGTGGCAGAGCTCCTCGCCATCAGCTTGCTCCACGTACCCATTAGCGCCACATGTTTCTTGGAGAATTTGGGATGCCTACACTCTTGTGGAGAGTGCTCAGCTATGTAGGCTATCCTGATGGAATGGAGCCCCGCTACTTCTAGACAAATGAGCAGTTGGGAGAAGGTCTCTTGGTCACTGTGGAGGCTGTTGTTTGTCCTCGAGGTGATGGTTCTGAGTGGACTGGTTGGCATTATGAGTCAACTGGTAGGACCGCTGAAGAAGTAGCTAACAGGGTAGCCTTTGGGATACTGAGGGATATCATGGATCGTTTTCCTCAGGAGTTGGCAGCTGCTTTAGTTGGAGTCTTTCTGAGGGGCAACCCCTCCACTGACTCATGACAGCAAGCAAGAGGAAGATCTTTGGAGATTGGTGCAGCAGAAGTGTAGAACAGTGATAACCCTGCCATGAGCGCTATGTTCGCAGTGATGAAGGCTTTCAATGGAGTAGAAGGTAGCCTAAGACATGTGTCTAGTGCTCTTGGTCATGCCCGAGAGGACCGACGTCAGCTTTAGAGGGATCATGACGCAGAGATAGAGAGGCTCAGTGCAGAGATGGCACAGTTGACTCATCAGAGGGATCAGATGACCCAGAGGACTAGAGCCTATGAGGGAGACATGCATGCACTGAGAGAGCAGGTCGAGCGTCTGACCACCGCCAACAGGAACGCTAAGCACATGTTGATCCATGTGCTCCACCAGAGGAATGAAGCCTAGTCCATAGAAGATGTTCTAAGAGCTCGATAGGTTGAGCTGGAGCAGTAGCTGGCCAATGCAGAAGAGTACAACGACAACCTATATGAGGAGGTTCATTAGCTGAATAACCAGCTCCACCCTTATGTTCCGCCTGGAGCAGCAGAGATGGATCTAGATGAGGATGAGGATCCTGGGGAGCCTGAGGCACCAGCTAATGATGACGACGATGATGTAGACAGTGATGATGTTGACCTCTCCGACCTCGACAGTGACCACGATGAGTAGGCTAGTAGTTGTTGCGCTAGCTACTAGGGTTTCGTTTGCGATGACCTTTTGCATGGTTGACACGTCTGGCATGTACTCATGAGTAGAAAGACTAAAACCTTGATGTAATGTTGGAAAACTTGGATGTGTTTGTGGCGATATCTGAACGTCAAAAGTCCAGTGTATGTATGCTGGCAATTGGGTTGTATTGGACGCGATGTGTGCGCTTCAGTAATCTATTTAGTAATGTTGTGTTAATTGGAATGACTTATTGTGCCTCTGTTTTATTGTATGAATTTATTCTCTCCAGTGAATTCAGTATGGCATAATTTTTCATTCCCCTACAATTTCTACAACATCGCCTAATGATTATTGTTGCTAAAATATGCAGATGCTAAACACTCGTCATACCGTGTATGACGCGACTGAGGTAGGTGGCAGTGCCGCTAGGAATGAGAACCGTGAACCACCACCACCTCCTCCTCCATCGTACACCGCGGAACAGTTCTTCGCACAGTTCCTTAGAAGTCAACGCAACATGGAGGACATGCAGTAGAATATGGAAGCTGCATTGTGCCATATTGCTAACAACACCCGCCGTGGGTTAAACCCAGGTGGACATGAAGCAAATCAGCATAGCAGTTTCAAGGACTTCATGGACACCAGGCCACCAATTTTCAAAGAAGCCGCAGAGCCCTTGGATGTAGAAGAATGGATAAACACCATGGAAGATAAGTTTCGTGTTCTAAGGATGACAGAAGTGTTGAAAACTGAGTATGCAGCTCATCAGCTGCAAGGCCCTACAGGCTGTAGGAATGTGGTGGAAGCACCACTGCACCACTTTTCCTCCCAATGCCCACATTACTTGGAGGGAATTCACGGAGGCATTTCTTGGAGTTTACATTCCCCCAGGTTTAACCGAAATGAAGTTTGGAGAATTCCTAGCACTGAACCAAGGCACCAAGACTGTGACCCAGTATCTACATGCATTCAATAATCTAAGTCGCTATGCCTCTGACATGGTGAATACTGATACCAAAAAGATCGCTAGTTTCAAGAGAGGTCTAAATCCCAAGATGATGAAGCACGTGGGTACCAATACAAGAACTGGTTTCAATGACTTTGTTAGTGACCGCTTAAAGCAAGAAAAGAACAACAATGTTTATGCTACATCCAAGACCCGCAAGAGGGCTTTTGAGTTAGGTCCATCCTAGCCAAGGACCCCGATGACAAATCGTTCTGCGTATTGTCCACTGGCCCCTAGTGCAAGGTTTAGGCCACCCCAACGGAGGAATCAGAATGCCTAGCAACCCTAGAGGAACCAGAAGCCATTCAAGATGGCGGTGCCACAAGCCAAGACTGGACAAGGCAGTTCATCTAGAGCTGCTACTCAAGTAAGAGGACCGTATTTCAACTGCAATCAAACTAGGCACTTTGCGAAGTTTTGCCCATATCCCAAGAGGCAGCAGACTCAGTACCAAGCTCATGTGCACCACACCACCATTGATGACATCTTGGAAGGAGAGCCCGTGACAGCCGGTATGTTTTCTATCAACAATCATCCTGCAGTCGTTTTGTTTGATTCTGGATCATCGCATTCATTCATAAGTCAAGCATTTGCAAGAAAGTATGAGCAAAAGATAGTTGAATTAGAATATGCTTATCGGATCAGTTTAGCTAGGGCTGATCTATTAACTAATCAGATAATTCAAGGAATAACCCTGGGTATAGCAAATAGGCAGTATAAGCTTAATTTGATAGTTATGCCAGGGCTAGTTCTGGATGTGATTATAGGAATGAACTGGATGACTAAGATGGGAGTAGTAATTGATGTTGGAGGAAGGAGCATTTCTCTCAAGGAACCTGTTGGAGAAGGTACATTTCAAGTAACCTTACCTCGGAGAATAGATCTGGCCAGTACAACTTGTGCAGTCCGAACTACTCTTCTAGCCAAGATTCTAGTAGTGTGTGAGTTTCCGAACGTGTTTCTAGATGAGTTACCCGGTCTTCCACCAGATAGAGATGTTGAGTTTGCCATTGAGTTAATACCTGGAACACCACCGATCTTAAGAAGGCCTTATCAGATGCCTCCAAATGAATTAGCCAAGTTGAAGAAACAACTCCAAGATTTGTTGACTAAGGGTTTGATTCGCCCAAGTTCATCGGAATAGGGATGTCCCGCACTGTTTGTGAAGAAGAAGAAGGATAACTCCTTATGGATGTGCGTGGACTACCGGCCACTGAATGCAGTGACAATTAAAAACAAGTACCCTCTACCTCGGATTGATATCTTGTTTGATCAATTGTCCAAAGCCAAGGTGTTCTCCAAAATAGATTTGAGATCAGGGTACCATCAGATCAAGATTAGACCACAAGATATACCCAAAACCGCGTTCTCCACCAGATATGGTTTGTACGAGTATCTTGTCATGTCCTTTGGTTTAACAAATGTTCCTGCATACTTTATGTATCTGATGAATTCGGTCTTTATGCCGGAGTTGGATAAGTTCGTGATTGTGTTCATTGATGATATTCTAGTGTACTTAGAGAACAAACAGGATCATGAAGAGCATCTAAGAATTATCTTAACTAGACTCAGAGACCACTAGCTATATGCTAAGTTTAGCAAATGTGAGTTCTGGCTGAAGACAGTTCCTTTTCTCAGTCATGTGCTATCTGAGAATGGAATCTCAGTGGATCCGAGTAAGGTACAAGAGGTTATGGACTGGAAGGCACCAAGCACAGTTCATGAGGTTCAGAGTTTTCTTGGATTAGCCGGTTACTATCGTTGTTTTATACCAAACTTCTCAAAGATTGCCAAGCCAATGACAAGTTTGCTATAGAAGGACCATAAGTTCGTTTGGACAGAGGAGTGTGAGGCAGCTTTTTGCACCTTGTGGAATTTGCTAACCATTGCTCCTGTTCTGGCGCAACTAGATATAGAGAAGCCATTTGATGTGTTTTGCGATGCATCAAAGAATGGTTTAGGATGTGTTCTGATACAAGATGGAAGGGTCATTGCTTATGCCTCATGACAGTTGAGGAAGCATGAGGTCAACTATCCTATGCACGATTTAGAGCTTGCGGCTATTGTGCATGCTCTAAAGATTTGGAGACACTACTTGCTTGGGAATATGTGCAATATCTTTACAGATCATAAGAGTCTCAAGTACATATTTACTCAGGCTGAGTTGAATATGCGATAGAGAAGATAGTTAGAACTAATAAAGGATTATAATCTGAATGTGCACTATCATCCGGGAAAAGGCAAATGTAGTGGCGGGTGCCTTAAGTAGGAAGTCACATTCTCTTGTTGTGCAACCGTTGGTTGAAGATGGGTTCAATTTGTTGCATCCTACGGTATTGCATAATATCCAGGTTAGCTGTACCTTGGAAAGCAAGATCATTGAGGGTCAGAAAACAGATAAGGGAATATTCCATATCAAGAAGAAAATAAAGAAGGAACCGTCCAAGCACTTTAGAGTGGATGAACAAGGAGTGTTATGGTTTAATGACCGTCTAGTTATACCTAAGGATCAAGAGCTTAAGAACAAATTGATGGATGAAGCTCATCACTCTAAGCTGTCTATCCATCCTGGAAGTAACAGAATGTACCAAGAATTGAGACCTCATTATTGGTGGACAAAGATGAAGAAGGAGATTGCAGCGTATGTTGCTCGTTGCGACATGTGTTGTAGAGTGAAAGCTCTTCACATGAGGCCCGTAGGAATGTTGCAACCCTTGTCAGTACCAGATTGGAAATGGGATGATATAAGTATAGATTTTATCACTGGTTTTCCCACCACACAAAAGGGGAATGATTTGATTTGGGTAATTGTAGATCGCCTTACCAAATCAGCTCACTTTTTACCAGTCAAAACAACATTTCGACCACCTCAATATGCTGAGAAGTACATTGTAGAAATTGTCTGATTACATGGTATACCAAAGACTATCGTGTCTGACCGTGGGTCACAATTTACTGCTCATTTTTGGGAACATCTTCATAAAGGTTTGGGTACTAGCTTGATTTGGAGTACAGCTTACCACCCACAGACAGATGGGCAGACAGAGCGAGTTAATGCTGTTCTTGAAGATATGCTTAGAGCATGTGTGTTATCATCTAAAGGTTCATGGGAATCATGGTTACCTTTGGTAGAGTTCACTTACAACAACAGCTACCAAGAGAGTATCAAGATGGCTCCATTTGAAGCATTGTATGGCAAGAAATATAGGACACCATTGAATTGGGTTGAGCCTAGAGAAAGAAGGTTTTACGGAATCGATTTTGTTGACAAGGCTGAGAAAAAGGTCCGTATTGTCCAACAAAACATGAAAGCGGCATAGTCACGCCAAAAGAGCTATGCCGATAAGAGAAGGAGACCGCTAGAATTTCAAGTTGGTGACTACGTTTATCTGAAGGTTACTCCAACGAAGAAAGTACAATGGTTTGGAGTTAAAAGAAAACTTGCTCCTAGATTTGTAGGACCATACAAGATCATAGAGAAGAAGGGTCCCATGGCTTATAAGTTACAGTTACCGGAAGCGATGGGTTCAATCTTCCCAGTCTTCCATGTATCACAGTTGAAGAAGTGCTTGCGTGTTCCGCAAGAGAGAATAGAACCTCAGAGCATTCAGCTCAAATTAGACTTGGAATACCGTGAACAACCGGTTCAAGTTTTGGACACTAAGGACCAAGTCACTCGAAACAAAGTGGTGAGAACATATAAGATACAGTGGAGTCATCACGATGATGGTGATGCGATGTGGGAAACAGGAGAATATTTGCAAAACGCTTATAAGGATTTTTATAACAAATAGTTCATAACTCAAAATCTCGGGACGAGATTCTTATAAGTGGGGAGGGCTGTAACACCTTGGTGTTAAGCAGGCATTAACATTCCATATCACGAGCATAAGCATCATTTCATTATGCATAAGCAACATTCATGCATTTCATTTCGAAAGAAATGAAGTATCATTTCATGTGGTGTTTAAATTAATTGAAATTCATCACGTTTAAACTATTGGGAATGCCATGCTCATGTTTGGATGCCATGATTTTTTGGTTTGATCACTAAGATATCTTATAAACAATTAGGATACAATTTGGAGCCAAGTTTATATTTAAATTCTTGCCAAATTTTGCTTTTAAAATAGTTCTTCAAAATTAGGGTTTTGGGATTTAATTGACTTTAATTCTATAGTTCAAAATCTAATTGGAATTTGACTTTGGTCATAAAATCAAAGTTGTAGAGAATAAAATTTTGAGCAACTTGTATTTTTGGGCCAAAGTTTGAAACTGCTTTGAATTAGTCCAAAAATTCATTTGAATGAAAATGGAATTGAAAATAATTTGAAAAATCTCGTTTTTACCTTAGTGGGCCTCGCGCCTCACTTCCCGGCCCAGTTCGCAAGCCGGCTTGGCCTAGCTCGACCTCCCTCCCACGCACCATGCCCCGACCGTGCTCAGGCGATGGCCACCGCGTGGCGATCGTACGCCGGCGCCGACCGACGGGTGGCGCTCCTGCGGGTCCCACCGCCCCTCGCCTCGCCTAAGCGCCCCATTTCCACTCGCTCTCTCCCACTCGCCCCATTTCCACTCGCTCTCTCCCACTCGCAGCAGCAGCGGGCAGCAGCCGTGGCGCAGCTCAGCGCCGCTGCGCCATTCGCCGCCGTGTTCCACCACAGCCACCGCACCACTCACCGCCTTCTCGCGCCACAAGCCCCGCCATCTCACGCGCCACGCTGTTGACCCGCTCGCCTCACGAATCGGCCGGAGGTGAGGCCCAATCGTGCGTTTTCCTTCACGCCGCCGCTCGTCGGAGCTCAGCCGCCATGCACGCCTCAGTGGCTAGCCCTGCTCTGCCTCCCTCTCTTCCTCCTTTCACGCGCACCGTGCCCGCCTCGCAATGGCGAAGCTCGGTCGCGAGCCAAAGTCGCCGCTCCGGCCACCATTATGCCGGAATGAGCCCGCACCGCTGCCATGCAGCGCCACCGCATGCCATGACCATTGGTCACCCTGCTCTGGTGATCCTCTAGCCATGTAGGTAGTACCAGTAGGTGCGCCTCCTCTTGTGGAGTCCGACTGTAGAGACCACACCGCCGGTGACCTCACCACCGGTGAGATCCGGCCGGTCAAGGCCATCCCCTGTCTCCGGTTGGCTGACCAGCAGGGCTAGTTGACCCACTGGGTCCCGCCTGTCTATCTCTCTAGAGCAGTCTTGGGTGCAGATCCAGGTGCACCCAGCGTTTTCTCGGCTGGTTTTAAAAAGGAGTTAGGAAATGATTTTTCAGATTTCTGTTAAATGCTTTGGAAATTTATAACTTGCTCAAATTGGCTCCAAATTTGTTGAAACCAATTTTGTTGTGTTCCTTGTCACCAGATCTACATGATAAAAATATTGCATGTCATTTTTGAGATACTATAATGTAGAGCTTTATTTAATTCTTGATATTGCTGATATCTTGTGAAATGTGTAGTAAATTCTATATGTATCAGAAAAATATGATTCCAAATTTGTTAGTCTATTCTTGAGATGTACTTTTAGTGAAAAATATATGTCATGCAGGTTATGTGGAAAAATATGGCTAGGTAGGTTATGTGTATTAATTGCTGATTTCTTGTAAAATTGCTAGGGCTAAAAATATGAATAATACATGTAGGTGAAACTTTTTGGACAATACTTGTATGCTCTGTAGACCATGGGAAAAATACCAAATCTATTGTTTGACACTTTTCATCGTACAAAGTATTTTCATGCTCAAGTATCTACCATAGATTGTCATTTTTGTGTAGGCTGTTATACTTAACTAAATGCAATGAAAATTTTATGGTAGTCTACTTAGAGTAGTACTATGCTACTGTAATTTTCTTAGATTTTTATGAGCACCAGAAATATATGTTATTGTTGTAGCCCTAGATTAACATGAAATAAACAAATCTTTTTTAATGTATGATTAGTTAATAATGTTGGCTTTGGTGTATCTTTGAAGCATCATAGATTGCTGTGGTGACTTGGCGTGTTAGTACTATGGTTTCAGTAGTAGTATAGTAGTACATGTTCTTGGATGATGTTGGCTACCTTGTAGAAGGGCTTTACTTCTACTATGCCCGATACAGTTGAACATGTTCATCTACATTTCATGTATCATGATCATTACTTGTCATCTCCTCGATGCACCTATGCATTAGCACTCATACCTCTGCATCATATAGGATCACAGGAGGAGTTGCTAGCAGTAGTTCAGGAAGAACAGACCAGGACAGATCCATAAGAAGTCTAGGCACAGGAGGTGCCAGAGGAAGAGGAGTCAGGAGAGGACTTGCCCGAGTGCGTGGACCATCAACCTAGTTCGTTCGAACGAGGCAAGCCCTGGAGCATTCTAAGTCTCCTACTTTATAAAAGCAATTCTTTCTATATAATATGAGTTTATATATTGTTGCATTAAGTCATGGGAGTTGAGTGAAACCATTGATGCATTTAATACTATCCTTGCCTGCATTAGTACCTTTTACCCTGTTAAGTCAAGATCGAATAAATGCTTAGCCTTACTTAGACCGGTAGCGATCGGTGATATCCGGTCACCTACATTATAGGTGGTTACTGGAAGAATTTAGCTATGGAAAGAATGATATCCTGGAATTAACCTTATGTGATGGATAAATGGAGACCGGACGGAAAAGTTGGAGGCAACCAGACAGGGTTATGGGATGCTGTTAGTTTTCGTCTATGTCGATTAAGGACCGATCATTGCTTGTCCCTCTTGTCATATTGAACGCATGCCTCACATTTAGCTGGCCGAATAAAGTACCTTTCGATCACGAAGCTAGTGGCACTATTTGGGCTAGGATCTACACGGGTGCGCGTATTGGTGCTGATGGGGGTATGACAGGGACGCGAAGAGTGAGCCCAAGGGCAGGTGCGCCCTGATTCTTGGCTGTCGGGCGATCCCTAGGTACTACGGCTCTAGATTATCCTGCGGCTACCTGAATAGTGTCCTTGGTGATCTAAGCTACCCTGGCAGGGGAAGCATGGTTTATGTGAGGAATAAATCACCAGCTGATTAGGAATCGATTTGAATCGCCATCGCTCTTGGATAGTGAGCACTTGACTCGAGCTACAGCATCATAGTAATTATGATGGAACAATGATGGTTATCTGGATGGTATGAGATATGCTCAATCTAAATTGGTAACTAGATGTTATGGGTTAATCAAATGATTGCTATAGTATAGGTGATTACATAGATGGATAGGTTATAATAAAGATGATGCAAAATACTTAAAATGGTTTCTTCATGATAGTTTATGCTTTTCACAAACAAGTCAGCTAGCCCAATAAAGAAAGCCTTGCATAATTCTTGGTGTCGCTTTATTTTGGTTTAAGACGGGTAAGTCTAGCTGAGTACCTTCTCATACTCAGGGCGTTGTTTCCATTGTTGTTGCAGATGGTCAAATGTACTACGACTATTGCATTAACTGCCTGTACCCGACGATGGGTGACAACTAGGACCAAGGGCAAATGGTCACTCCGTATCTCTCCTCTGATGCTTTTGTTGGAGATGGCTACTTACTGGCACTGTATCTGAACTAAGAATGTGTGTGTGTGGTTTTAAAACTATTTGCTTCCGCTATTTGAGATTAAACTTGGTTTGTAATAACTTTATATTCTAAACTCTGATGTATCCAATGGTCATTGTGAACTTTATGTAACATGTGACGGTACTTGCTAAACTTGTACGATCTTGGTTTGTATGTTGATTGGTTTTAAATCCTTCGTGGTTTCACGGACTACCGGGTTATATGGGCTTAAGTTTGCTAAATTATCTACTTCGGTGGAAGATTTTCTTACTTAATTTCGTATAATTGGTCAGTTCTGTTACAACAAGCCCACAAACATGTCATATGCTACCACTAGATCATTTCAAACATACAAGTAATAGTGGTACCATACAAGCATCAAATTCATTTGATTTTTATGAATGAGCTTAGGACATGATGGGAATGACTAGATGCACTAAACACGTCCTTAGTAATGGATGGATGACATGTCAATCAATTTTAACTTGCTTTGCTCGAAGGAGAGGTATGTCATATAATGGGGGTGCATCAACACATATTTGAGAAGTCAAGTATGTTCAATTCATTCCTTAGCTTGCAAAACCTCTTCTCATCAAGTGGCTTGGTGAATATGTCGATAAGTTGATCTTCGGTGCCCACACTCTCTATGCAAATGTTCTATTTTTGTTGGTGATCTCTTATGAAGTGATGACAGACATCTATATGCTTTATTCTTGAGTGTTGAACTAGGTTGTTGGTGAGCTTCACGGCACTTTCATTGTCACAAAGCAATGGCACTTGTTTGAACTTGATTCCAAAGTCACTCAAGGTAGCCTTCATCTAAAGTAATTGAGCACAACAACTACCGGCCGAAATGTACTCCGCTTTGGTGGTTGAAAGTGTTATACTATTTTGCTTCTTTGATGACCAAGATACAAGTGATCTTCCCAATAGTTGACATATGCCCGATGTGCTCTTTCTCTCAACTTTGCATCCCGCATAATCAGAATCCGAATATCCAATCAACTCAAATCTTGCTCCATTGGGATACCATAATCCAACATATTGTGTATGCTTCAAGTACCTCAATATTCTCTTAGTTGCCTTCAAATGACTTTCTCTTGGAGAGGCTTAAAATCTAGCACACATGTATACACTAAACATCACATCCGGCCTTGATGCGGTCACATAGAGTAGACTTCCAATCATAGACCGATACATCTTTTGATCCACCATATTTCCACTAGCATTACTATCCAAGCTTCCACTTATCCTCATTGGTGTACTAATAGCTTTACTCTCATCCATTTCAAATTTCTTGAGCATGTCCTTGATATACTTGCCTTGACTCACAAATATGCCACTCTTCATTTGCTTGATTTGAAGACTAAGGAAGTAACTAAGTTCTCCAATCATAGACAGCTCAAACTCACTTGCCATCATCTTGCCAAACTCCTCACAAAATTCTTGATTTGTTGATCCAAAAATGATATCATCAACATAGATTTGCATTATAAACAAGTCATTTCCAAGCTTCTTGGTGAAGAGAGTGGTGTCAACCTTTCCCATCTTGACCTTGCCTTTGCCATTGTCACCAAATGTGATACTATCAATCCCATTGCTCTTGCTTTCATTGATTGAATTGAACATTCTTGAATCACCGGTCATGTGTTGTGTGCACCCACTATCAAGCACCTAATGCCTTTCTCCGGGTTTATAATTTACCTACAAAAAAAGATCAATTCTTTTTAGGTACTCAAACTTGCTTGGGTCCTTATAGGTTAGTCACCAAGGTCTTTGGTACCCAAATAGCCTTCTTCTTTGGGCCCACAATTGGTGTACCAATGAACTTAGCCTTCACACCATTGGCACCCTTATAAAGCATGTAACAAGAATCAAATTTGATTGAGGATACATTAGGTAGCTTGTTCTTGTTAGTCTTACAATTTTGCTCTATATGCCCAACTTGCTTGCATCTATTGCAAAACCGACCATTGCCCTTTACAAAGCTAGCTTTGGAAGTGACAAAGGCCGCCTTGCCTTTCTTAGGGGTATAGCCTAATCCCTCTTTGTTGAGAGAAAACCTTTGGCTACCCAAGCACTTTAGCAAGCGGGCATCTCCACCATAGGCATTGCCTAAGGCACGAGTGAGCTCATTCACCTCCTTCTTGAGGGTTTCATTTTCCACCATTAGTGATGTATCATTCATAGGTGGAGTGGTAATGGTTGTGCTACAAGAAGTGTTAGTAGGAGCAACAATAATGGGTTCATGGAAAGATTCATCAATAAGATCACATGTTAGTCCCACATCACATGTTACTATCACTTGCTCCTTCTTGGCTTCCTCCTTCTTGACTTGCTCAATAAGAGAGGAGTGAGCCTTCTCAAGCTTAGAGTGAGCTTTGCCAAGCTTCTCATAGGCTTCCATTTGCCTCTCATGAGTAGCATTGAGCTCATCAAAGGATTGCTCAAGAAATTTTACTTTCTTGCACAATTCTTTGCACTCATTTTTTTTCATCTCATTGCAAGCGTGCACTTGCTAACACATGTCCAAGAGCTCCTCCTTGGAGTACTCCTCATCATCACTCCTACAATCATCACTTTCATTTTTGTCATCACTCACATCATATTTTACCTTGGTAGGCTTTGCCATGAGGCATGTTGATGGAGTGTCGAAGATGGAGGGCTTGTCGTTGATGGCGATGCTTGCTAGTGCTCTCTTGATAGACTTCTTGCCATCATCACTAGAGTCATCACTATCCGATGAGCCATCACTATCCCATGTGACCACATAGCCTCCACCCTTCTTCTTCTTTTGAAAGGTCATTCTCTTCTCCTTCTTCTCCTTCTTTTCTTTCTATCCTTCGTGTTTGTTCTTCTCATCTTCATCATTGTCACTATTGTAAGGATAATTTGCTACAACATGATCGGGGCTTTTACAATTATAGCCTCTTCTCACATACTCCTTGCTCTTGGTGTGATCTTTTCTCTTTCTTGCACCATAGCCCTTCTTCTTCATGAACTTGCCCATCTTGCGCACAAAGAGAGCCATAGCTTCATCATCAATATCACTTAGATCTTCATCATCACTTAATTCTTTCGTGGACTTGCCCTTGTTTTTGTATGATGATAAAACTAGCCTTGAATGCTATGCTTTCTTCTTCTTGTCCTCTTCTTCCTTCTTGTCCTCCTTGTCAATCCCCCCCTCCCTTTCCACATGGTAGTCTCTTATGTCATAACATCACCTAGTACTTGATTGGGGGTAATGTCCTTCAATCCTCCTCTTATGATGAGCAATCTTAACATCTCAAATCTTGGAGGTAAGCATATCAAGAATCGATGGGAGACATTCATCATCCTTGATCTTCTCTCCCAATACCTTCAAGTCGTTGACAATGACTTGCAATCGATGAACACATCTCTAGAATGCTCTCATTATCCTTTATCTTGAAACTTGTCAACTTGTCCTTGAGGATGTACAACTTGGCACTCTTCACCGCCGGTGTGCCCTCATATGTTTCCTCCAATCTTTCCACATCTCATTTGCTCTATCACAATCCTTGATTTGCTCAAAACACTTTGGAATCAATGACATGGTATATGGTGTTGTAGAGCCATTGTATTGCATTGCTTATTGATCTTATCTTGATTGGTTGGTATCATCGGGATCAATGATAGCATAGTCATTCTCGGTCACTTCCCATACTTGATCATTGATTGAACCAAGATACATCCTTATCTTCTCTTCCAATAACCATAGCATGTGCCATCAAAGAACGGTGGTTTGCCCCCCACATAGTTGAACACAACTTGAGCCATAATTTGATACCAAGGTTGTTAAGCCTTTAATCAAACGGTGACCATGGCTCTGATACCACTTGAAAGGTCCTAGTATGGCTAGAGGGGGGGGTGAATAGCCTATTTAAAAATCTATAAATCAACTAGAGCAATTTGATTAGTATGACAAATAGCGTAATGCAAACTTGCTCTAGCTCTACAAGGGTTGCAAGCCACCCTATCCAACAATTCTAGTTGCAATGATTACTTAAGCACACAAAACTTGTTACTCTAAAGAGCACAACTAGATGAATGTAAATAATCAAGCAAGCTCTCAATTTTAGTTACACTCAAGGCTTGTATCAACTAGTTTGCAAGAATGTAATCAGTAAGTAGGGTGATTATACCGCCGTGTAGGGGATGAACCAATCACAAGATGAAGATCAAACCAATCACCGGAAGAATGCAAATGACAAGAGACAATCGATTTTCTCCCGAGGGTCACGTGCTTGCCAACACGCTATGTCCCCGTTGTGTCGACCAACACTTGGGGGTTCGGCGGCTAAGAGGTGTTTCACAAACCTCGTCCACATGATAGGACACCGTAAAAACCTGACCCACAAGTGAGGTAATTTAATGACACAAGCAATTTACTAGAGTTACCTTCGGCCACTCTGCCGGGGAAGGTACAACCTCCCCTCACAATCACCGAAGGCGGCCATGAACAATCACAAACTCATGATGATCCTCCAACCGCTGCTCCAACCATCTAGGTGGTGGCAACCACCAAGAGAAACAAGCAAAATCCGCAGCGCAACACGAATACCAAGTGCCTCTAGATGCAATCACTCAAGCAATGCACTTAGATTCTCTCCCAATCTCACAATGATGATGGATCAATGATGGAGATGAGTGGAAGGCTTTGGCTAAGCTCACAAGGTTGCTATGTCAATGAAAATGTGCAAAGGTTATGGCTTGAGCTGGCCATGGGGCTATAAATAGAGCCCCCATCAAATAGAGCCGTTTATACCCCTTCCTGGGCAAATCGTAGGTCGACCGGACGCTGCAGTCCAACTGACCAGACGCTCCAGTCGTGAATACCGGATGCGTCCGGTCGGCATACCGGACGTGTCTGGTAGCCCCAGACTGCCACGTGTCCGGTTCAAATCATCATAGCCATTGCCGCGCATACCGCCGATGACCGGACGCTCACATCGGACGCAGACACTCAATTGACCGGATGCTCCACCGTCGAGTCTGGTCGAGTCCAGTAAGCCACTAGGGCCGACCATACGCGTCTGGTAGAGACTGACCGGATCGCTGAGCCCTCAGCGTCCGGTCGAATACAGTAAGCACCCATGGACGACCGGACGCGTCCGGTCACACTGGACCGGACGCTGCCAGCGTCCGATCGACTTCACTGCGGAACACTATTTTTCTGAGTCATACCGGATGTGTCCGGTGTGAGTCTACCACCGAATACCGGACGTGTCCGGTCATCATACGGACGCGTCCGGTCACTCTGTAACCAGCGCGACTACCTCTCTTCGACTCTATCTTCTTCACCCTTGCTCAATATGCCAACCACCAAGTGTATCACCATGTGCACATGTGTTAGCATATTTTCACAAACATTTTCAAGGGTGTTAGCACTCCACTAGATCCTAAATGCATATGCAATGAATTAGAGCATCTAGTGGCACTTTGATAACCGTATTTCGATACTAGATTCACTCCTCTTAATAGTACGGCTATCTATCTAAATGTGATCACACTCACTAAGTGTCTTGATCACTAAAACAAAATGGCTCCTATATTTTATACCTTTGCCTTGAGCCTTTTGTTTTTCTCTTTCTTCTTTTCCAAGTTTAAGCATTTGACCATCACCATGCCATCACCATTGTCATGATCTTCGCCATTGCTTCATCACTTGGAGTAGTGCTACCTATCCCATAATTATCTTGATAAACTAGGTTAGCACTTAGGGTTTCATCAATTATCCAAAACCAAACTAGAGCTTTCACTCCTGTTTTTTTTACTTTGTGAATTTATCCCTATGATTTCAAATTGAGGCACTACTTTGCCCTTATTCCGTCATCCTTCCCTAACGGTGTTAAATTTTGTACAAAATGATAGAAATGCCCTTGTGATTTTGCCCCTGTTTGTTGTGCATATTTGTGGATTTTACCCTTGATTTTGGAATTAGACATTAATATTTGCTCAAATATATTTGCCACGACTTGCAATTATTTCAATTCAGATTTAATGTCCAAAAAATATTCAAAATTTTGGCAGCACCTAGGTAATATTTTGATAGCATTATGACAACAATATGAAGCACATATAAAACACATGACAACAAGTCATGGAGAAATATGTCCATATCACATTTCAAAGTCTCCCATACATCATGTGAATATTTCCACAAAAGCTAAAAAAACAGTGCACTCACTCTGACAAAAAACAAGCAGTAGATAAGGGTTAGGGTTTGCTGAAACCATCTTTGCTCTTCCATGTCGATTTGAGAGATTCCATGCGCTAAGACGTCCTGAGCGACAAGCACTGAGCAGGATTGCAGCCACGCGGCTCTCTGAGCACCTTCGCGCCCCTCCCGTGCCCATAAGAACAGAGGCGGGCGCCCCTGAGCCTTTGCTCGGAAGGGAAGAACGACGGGCGGGCGCTGCTAGGACCCGCGCCCAGGCGCCAGAGGAGACCTGCGGTCGGGCACCGCCGCTGCCCGCGCGCGCGAACAACCAGAGCCGCGGCCGCCCCCGCGCCCCGAAATTGTCGCCGCACCGTGCACGAACCAGAGCCACGTCTGCCCCCCACGCGTGCGCCCCCGCGCCCCGCAACAGCCGCCTCACCGCGTGCCCTAGGCCAGATGGAGCCGCCCGCTACCAATGAGAGCTGTTCTGGATGAGGAAGAGTCAACGGCAGTGTGGTCATTTCTACTATCCTTTTCTGCTTTGGAATTCTTTTAATTCATTTATTCCCTGTCCATTTGACAGACATCCAAAGTAGGGGAAAACGGACAGTTCATTTTAAAATAACAGGGTAAAAACACAAAGTTAAAAAAACAGAGGCAAAATCACAATTGGAGTTCTGGACAAGGGTAATAACACAATTTTCCCTTCTTCTATATGTCTCCATCAATGAGCACACGGTGAAGGTGGGAAAGGTAAACGTGTATATCATTTTCCATCTTGGAATCATTCTGTTGTCCTGTAAATTCCCATTTTCCATCTTGGAATTCTTCTCTAGTGTGCAGTAAATTCATTACTATCTTCTGGTGTTTAGAGAGTCTTGGATCTCCTCTAGTGTCCTTCCTTTGGTTTCAGGCACCAGCTTCACCACGAAGAGTACAGTGACTAAGCTGGCTGCAGAGAACATGAAGAAGGTACCTGTACACAATAAGCAATGGAACAAATGTAAGCAGGAAGGGTACATTACTACATTACAATTCCATGCCTTTTCTGTTAAAACTGAAAGTTTACTTTTGACTAAGCAAATTTCATAAAGACATTGTTTTTTACCAAAGAGGAAAAACTAGAAGTCTAAAATTGCAGGTGAGCACCAATACTCCAGGTGCATTACCTGCAGAGCTCCAGTCCATAAGGAAGCTAAACGAGTAAGAAATCGCGAAGGAGCCCAACCAGCAAACAAGGGTCACCAAGCTTCCACCAATTGCTTTCATGTTAATTGAGAATATCTGCAGGCAGTCAATTTGAGCAATGGTAAATCTCCAGCAAACTTTAATATTTGTCCATCTGTCATAAATGCATCCAGAACAAATACAATTCGGTTTCCATTTTACCTCAGACATGACAACCCAAGGGACAGGACCCATTCCAATCGAGAATGACCCCATGTAAACCTTCACAAAATAGCATCATAGGACAATTTCAGACTACAAGAAATAAAATGCATAATGCATAACTTGTGTATACGGGAATATAGATCTTGACAGTTTGCCATGGTACTAGGTATAATGATTTTCAAGAGGCATAACATATAGCTTATGGTCCTTGGAAGTTTTCAGACTGTAACTAAAAGAAAGCAAAAGCACAGTGACATTGTATCTCTTACCAGTATGCCAGAAAGAGCCAATGTGGGAACCCATTCTGGGAAAAGTCCTTGTGCCTAACAGATGATGAAGCATTCACCATTATATATAGAAACATAGATAAACGTCCTATATGCCATGTCAATCCTATTTAGAATAAGCTGAAATTTTTACCAGCTGGTGCCAAGTGATTTCCATCATGCTAATTTATGATGCTATCATTTATTATGTCAGTTTCAAGAGTAATTTTCCATACCAGGTTAGAAAAATTATAGTTACCTTTAGATGGAATGATACTCCAGTGAGGAAGCAGCCCAAAATGTTCCAGATGCAGAGACCTATAGGATAAAAGGATCTCACAAAACATTCTACCTAGCAATCTTTCTTTGTGTACATCAGCTCAGCTTTGTATTGTTTATACCATCAGGAGAACCCTTCTTCCACTCCTATCCATGAGGATGGCCCCAAACAATGTAACTGGAATCTGAAATGATCATGGTTATAAACAAAAGTGTTCTAATTAGTAACTTTTACCAGCTGAAAGCAGCTTATCTCAAACCTGAATAATGCCAATCAAGATGGTTCCAAGTTTTCCAGAAAACCCTGAAGTTATGATAAAAGCAACATATTCATAAAGGACTGTTACAAAAGGACAACACAATATTAGAGAGACATTTGCATACCGGCAGAACTGAAGATATAGCTTGCATAGAATCCAACACCATTTATCCCTCCGAATTGCTGAAAAACCATCAAGCCAACACCCACCTGTGCATATAAGATCAGCAGTTATATGCCTGGCAAATATTTCTCAAAAGTTCCATATGGTCAAATTTCAAATTCAATGAACAAAAGAGATGCATATTCTAAAGGTATGTAGTTAAATAAATGATTCCTTACAATGACAGCATATATATTTTTGCTTAGAAATAAGTCTTGAAGCCTGGCCTCTGGAAAGCCACGGAGTGATTCAATGTACTCCTGAAACAATGAGCTGTCTAAGCATAGTACATTATAAATTCCAGTATGTATAGCCTGTTAAGATAGAAACCAACTTTAATCTCAATTGCCTCTTCTGATACATCAGCATCCTCTCCACGCAGCTTTTGCAATGAAGTGTGGAATTCCTTTTCCCTTCCAACATTTGCCTGTAGTTTAAATGCATTGTAAAGCTCACAGCAAAAGATTCATCACAACATAGATGAACCAAAAAATTTTAGTTTAGTTGACAAGAATCATTGGGTGATTGATGAATTTACTTTGTATGTCCTACTGACACTACCATTGTTTGAAGCAGTGAAAAAGCTGGGTTATTTTTCTACCATAAACACATCCAAAAAGTCACATTTCATAGAACATCCAGCTATGGCAGAAGTGCCTTACCAGCCATCTGGGCGACTCTGGAATGAAGAAAAGCCCGGCTAGCAGGAGGACACAAGGCAATAAACCTGGACCGAAACTTTCACTCATTTCCATCCACCATGAATTCAAAAAATAATCATGTACCTAATGTTGATGTGAACACACAACATACCAACAAGCACCAAATTGCGCCATGCAACTAGGGCTCCTATGATGTATGTAGCTGAGCTTCCAGAACAGATCAATAGCTGCACATGCAGTCAGTGGACCATATTAGTAGTTAAAACTATCATGTGGGTCAAGGCGTCACAGGACTCTTGAGCTCTAGTTTTCAAACCTGGTTTGACGTTGCGAGACCCCCACGGAGATTCTTTGGTGCTATTTCAGCTATGAATACAGGCACCTGCGGATCAAACACATGGTCAGAACACTGAAAACATGATAGTTTTCAGGTTTAAATCATGAATGCTGGAACTAATTTAGACAGAGAGCAAGCATAGAGTAAGCAATGTAGTAAATAAGAATTAGTATTTTAGGAGTTGTTTACCACATAAGAAAGAACTCCAGTACTGAAACCCAGTAAGATTCTCCCAAAGTAAAGCATGATAGCGCTCTGTACATTCAGGATAAACCATGGTTATGAAAACAGGCAGTGCGCTGGAACGGATAGTTAATGACTGAGAACGTAAGAATGAGAATTATCAAAAATGAACAAACCTTGGCCAGGTGTATAGAAAGCCAACCAAAGATGCAAATAGTAGCTGATATCCGCATGGCCTATCACAAATCAAGACAGAGGATATAGTGAGACGATGATCTTTAGTAAAAATAAGAAAATTGGCCTCAATTGACAGTGTAGTAAATTTACCATTTTCCGTCCAAGAAAATCAGCCAAGCGCCCACTAGTAACAGCACCAACCATTGCTCCAATTGTCAATATAGATCCAAAAATGGCAAACTGCAGATTAAAATGCATAGTAAGATAATCTAAACTTTGGCCGTCAATAGATTTTAGTGACAAGTAGCATTTTGAAGAAAAGAAACTTTGAGTGCACTGAAAGGACAGTTTATTTTCCGAAGATGATATGGTGGTGTCACGAACCTCAGAGATTGATAGCCCGACTTCATCTACAATCCCTGACTGCGTGGGTGCAGAATAGCCGACCTGCAAACAAACATGGCCGAGGAAATGAACCATGTTAGACATAAAAAAAAACAAGCACATCATCAGCACGTTCCACTGAAACGCAGATGTAGTATTATATATATGTACCAAGGACATGATAGGAAAATGAAATCTTGTCCTCTAGCTATTAAAAAATAGCGCTAGAGGGTTCTTTTGCTAATAAGAAGACACGTCCAAATCTGATGCATATCGACAGTGATTGGGGTCTTGGGCGCAGCTTTGATATGTTTCTCTCTTTTTCTTCTTCTTCTTTTTGAGACATACGCGTGCATTACTGATTTACAGTAGTAAAACAAATGGTAACAACTAGCAAAAAGAAGGTACATACATTGATAACTAAGAAAAGACCGTAATTAGCTGTATGTCATCAGTAATAATCACGTCCAGCATGTATATAGTTAATATTCCACAGCGTCACATGGAACGCAAATGTGCACCAGAAACTCAGAACATGGAACGCAAATGAGGAAGGAACTCAGTTAAGGATCGGAGGTGGCGCGCGGCGGCGGGTTCTTACGCAGGTGCCGAACTCGAAGGAGCCGCAGACGGCGACGGCAGTGGAGAGAAGGACCATCCGCAGCGAGCCTGCGTCCGGGTCCGGCCGCCCCTCGCTGCCGCAGTCGGACGCCGCCGCCTCCGGGCTGCCCCGGATCTTAGACTCCTGGTCGTCCTCCTTGCAGTGGCGGAGAAGCGGCTCCGTCGTCGTGGCGGCCCCGCCGCCGCCGCCGCCAGACCCGACCACCCCGGCCTCCACGTCTTCCGCGGCCCGCACTATACCCATCGTTGTTCCTACCAACGTGAGATGAGGAGGCTGCCTGGCCAAGATGGAGATGGATGGATCGGGAGTTGGGGACACTCCGGGACAGACGCAGTGGCCTCCGCTCCGGCCTGGGCTGCTGATGAGTGGCCTGCGAGACAGCGCGATGCGGTATTTATACAACACACCGGCGTCCGGCGCGGGGGCGGGGCGGGGCGGGGCACAGCAGGGAGGGTGTGGGACAGAGTAGAAAATATCTCCAGCCCTTTTCGTTTTCGGTCGTCAGATCAGAAAATATCAAGAGCGGGCGTTAAGTTTAACAATTTGGGAGAATCAAGGTTAGGAACGCAAGGATATACAGTAACTAATTAATCTGAATGGTTGGTGACAGCTAGCCCGACGGCACCAGATGATTAAAGGCAGGTGTAATTTTGTGAACAACCCATGACGATAAAATCTCATATATCATCTGTATCGAATATAATCTGCCAGCTACCGGCTACCGCGTCCCCCCCACCCAGCTACGAAAATACACGTTTTTTTCCCAGATTCAAGCTTTACTTTCAATCTCACCACAGTCGGGTGCTGCATGGGGTCGCTCGCTGGAACGAACAAGAGACAGAGGTTGAAGAACAGTGCAACCTGTTCTGGCGCCACTAGTTAGATACTTAGATTATCATCATCCAGTACTGTAGCTTTTATTCACCGCCTGAAAAAAAAATACAGACGCCCGAAGAATAGCTACTTGATTGATATCCCTGTCACCGGAAGCATCTCTATTAGTGTCAGCCTCGATCAGTCAGAGGAGCTCCCATCAGTCAGTCAGCTGCATGGAGAGAATAAGTGCAAATTTCTCTCTCTGGAGCCGTGACCGTGGCGAGTGATACCGCCTTGTGACGGCGCCTCACACCGACAGATGACAACAGATACGGAACAAGATCATCACATGGCAAATTGGCCACCAATAAACACTGCAGCGACCAGGTCCTCCACAAGCTAAGCGACAGCCTGCACGGCCTGGGTAGGCGACCGAGTATATTCCTGCTCAAAGAATGCATGTTACCTGCCACGGCAGACCGACGTGGGATCTATTCTAGTTTATATTTATATGTCCCCAATTATTAGGATCGACCGAATTCACCAACCAACTTTCCACAGTTCGACCACGAGCTGATATTCCAGCTGCCGATATCCATCCCATTCTCACGCACACGCATGGATGACAGAAGAAGAAAGGTCGCTGAACCAAAGGTGGAGGTGCGGAGGTTGGAGAAGGATGCAGAAATGGGTGCGTTGCGCCGCGCGCTGCCATTGTCAAGATGAAGACGTTGGAGAGGGAGAGATTCTGGCTCATTGCACACTGTGTGTGTGGCACTTTGCTATAACCGCATTGTTGTTCTGCATATGGTTGCAGTAGTCGGGCTATCAGTGCGTGTTGTCGTTCTCGTTCTGCAATATAATCGTGTTGCATCAGTGGCTGCTTGCAGTAGCGAACAATGTGTAGCAATAGTTGTTTCTACAAGTGACTTGCTTAGTGCAGCACCTTGCCACCTGGTGGTTGTGGTGAACTAAATTTCATCTGTGTTAACTATGTGCTACTGAACATCATGTTTAACTTTGTCGCACACTGAACCAAGTTGAATAACATGTATATGAACGATGTGGCATTGTACTACGTTTTAACCACTTTTCCAATGTGACATCCGGTGTTTTGTTCAATGATTTAAGTCGTCCGATTAATCGCGATTAATCGCGATTAATCGTCCTAATCGGTCCTGGGTGCTCGATTAGGGACCTCGACCCGATTAGCTCGATTAGGGGCCTGGTCGTCCGACTAATCGTCGCCTAATCGCGATTAGTCGTCCGATTAGGGGTGGGACGACTAGTTTTGGCTGTTTTTTTTTGCTGCCGCGCGCGGGCCACTGGGCGAGCGCGCTAGAGCGCGAAAACGCAGCTGCATGAGCGCGCGCGCGCGGGGTCACGGGCGCGCGCGAGCGTGGGAGGGATAAGGGGTTTTGGCTGGTAGCGACAAAAATTTCACGGGAAATTAACAGTCGCCGCCGGCCCTGTGCTCGCGACTCGCGAGTCGCGCCCGCCCTCTGCTCCGCCGGTGGCCGGCGCCCCTGCAGCCTGCTCCTGCCGGCGGCCCTCTGCTCCGGCGGTCCCGCCCGCCCTCTGCTCCTGCGGTGGCCAGCCGCCCAGCCCTCTGCATCCTGCTCCCGCCGGCGGCCATCTGCGCCAGCCCGCTCGCCCTCTGCTCCGCGGTGGCTGGCCATCTGCGGCTTTGCGCCCGCCCGCCCTCTGTTCCTGCAGGTGCCTGGCCGCTCAGCCCTCTGCTCAGGTGTCTGCTCCCGCCGCCTGCCATCTCCTCCCGCCGCCCTCTGCTCCAGCAGGTGGCCGGCCCTCTGCTGATCTATTCCCGCCGCAGCTGCCTCCCTGCCGTTCAGGTCCTTCCCTCATCCCCTGCTCCTCTGCCCCTCTCATCTCTACTCCTCTGATTTGGATGCTTCATGTTCTCTCAGGGGTTAGGGGCTCAGAGTTAGAGCTGCATTCCTCTGATTTGAAGGCCTGAAGGTGCCGGCCCTCTGCTCATTGGTGATGAGCTGCTCTGACGACTGTATGTCCATTTTCCCTCCCCATCTGCTCTCCTGACCTACATGGCTGCATCCTCTCTGGCTCTGCTAGTAATGCTGCTAACTATCAGCCTTGTGCTTGTACAGCTGTGGAGCGACGATGTGCAAACGCGGAAGTGATAATGCCGATGCCTGACCTTGACGGAGGTGTTCTACATTCATCATCTGGGTCAGGTGCAGCTGCCACGGCTTCCTCAGCTAGTCCAGATGTTGCAACACTAGTTGAGAGGGCTATTGCAAAGCTACCTCCAGAGCTTGCTGCCCAAGCTGTTGACACCAAGAGGAAGGCAAAATCACAAGATCCAGGATGGAAGTATGGGTGGTGGCCAGATGCTTCGAAGAAGGATTTTGTGCAGTGCATATTTTGCAAAAAGATTGTCCCCTCTGGAATAAAAAGATTCAAGCAGCACCTTGCCGGGGGGTATGGAGATGCAGTTGGATGTCCTAGTGCTCCAGAAGTAGTTAAGAAGGAGACGGCTGATTACCTGAAAAAGAACTCATGAACTATTCTAGCTTTGAATCCTACATTAGGTGAAGATGAAGAGCAACAAGATGATGCTACTGCTGCAGAAGAACCAGCAGCTGTACCAGAACCAAGCTCTGGAACAAAAGTCAAGCAAAAGAAGAGGATTGCTCAGGCTGCCATCTCTTCTCTCACTCAAAAAATGTCCAGATCAGTGAGCTCAATGCTTTGCAAGTCACCGGAAGAAGTAGTTGAAGAGAGGCACAGATCCAAGCATAGTCAACCTACACTTGAGCATTGCACAAAGAAAAGTAAGGAGGCCAAAGTAGTTGTTGATGATCATGTTGCAGATTTCTTCTATGAGAATCGCATTCCATTGAAAGTCATTAATTCTAGAAGCTGGGAAGTTTTGATTGAGTCAATTGGACAATACGGCCCTGGGTACCGCTCACCATCATATCATGATATAAGGGTACCACTGCTTGAAAAGGCTGTGAACAGGACATCAGAGTTGAGGAAGAAGCATGAGGAGGCTTGGAAGGAATATGGCTACACCATAATGTCCGATGGGTGGACTGACACAAGCCATCGCCATCTCATCAATTTCCTTGCTAACAGTCCAGCAGGGACTTTCTTTCTAGGGTCTGTTGATGCTTCAAGTGAGATAGCAAATGGACCATTGTTGGCTGATTTGTTGGAGAAGCAAATAGATAAGGTTGGGAAGGAACATGTGGTACAGATTGTCACTGACAATGGAGCCAACTTCAAGGCTGCAGGGAGGCTTTTAATGGAGAGGATCCCACATCTATTTTGGACACCATGTGTTGCCCATTGCTTGGATTTGTTATTAGAGGACATTGGGAAGATCAAGGAATTCAACACTTGCATCAACATGGCAAAGAAGGTGTGTAGGTTCATGTACAAGCATGGGAGGATTCTAGATCTCATGCGAGATAAGATTGGAGGAGATCTTGTGAGGCCAGCTATAACTCGCTTTGCCACTTCATTTCTCACATTAGCAAGCATGCATAAGAACAAGACTGGATTGAGGAATTTAGTGGTTAGTGAGGAATGGCAAGCTACCAATTTCTCTAGCACTACAGAAGGCCGGCAAGTTGAGAACATTATCCTTTCAATGCCATTTTGGAATAAAGTGGAATTATGCATAAGAGCTACACAGCCACTTCTTGTTGCTCTTAGGATTGCAGATGGAGATGAGACACCTGCGGCTCCTGAGATTATGGCAGCCATGGATCATGCAAAGGCTGCAATCAAGGATTCTTTGAAAGACAAACCAAATTTACTCAAAGAGGTACTAGAATATTTTGACAAGAGATGGGAAAACCAAATGGAGCAGCAGTTGTATGGAGCAGCCCTATACTTGAATCCAAGCAAGTACTTTGCCATAAGGGAAAAAGATAGGAGACAAGCCACAAAGCTGAGAATTATGTTTAATCAAGTTATGTGGAAGATGGTGAGTGATGACGAGGACCAAAACAAAATAAGCAAGCAAGCAGATGACTATGAGAGGTCTGAAGGCCAATCCTTCTCAAAGCCAGGAGCAATAAGAGACAGAGATAGAAAAAATCCTAGTAAGTTCTCCAATCTGAAATTTTGTATAATTATTTCCTTACCTTTTCTGAAAGATATCAACAATGAACTAATAATGGATTTCTATACTTTGGAATGGAATTTGCAGTTCTTTGGTGGGGTGCATATGGTGGCCTGACATATGAACTTCAATGTTTAGCAAAAAGGATTGTTAGCCTTTGTTGTTCTGCATCTGGATGCGAGCGTAATTGGAGTGAATTTTCTACTGTAAGTGCTATGCTACAGCTATTGTTGTGCTAAGTAATTGAGTATGATATCTAATTCTGCAATCTTTTGTGTAGATCCATACAAAAAAGAGAAACCGGTTAAAGCACAAAAGGTTAAATAAGTTGGTATATGTCAGCTACAACCGCAAGATGGAAAACAGATTTAAAAACATTAGAGAGCTGGGTTCCAAAGGAAAGCGATCAAATCCACTCTTGCTTGATGAATTTCATTGGGAAAATGAATGGGTCAATGACAATTGTGAACCAGTTCATGAAGGTGCTGCCAATGCTATTACTTGGGCTAATGTGGATGATGCTATTGGTGCAACTCAGGGTCTAGAGGGCCGTAACTTGCCTAGGGCTGCTGCTGCTCGTACTGCTATTCCTGCCCCTGTGAGGCGTACTTATGCTAGGAAGCGTCCAAGGAACACAGTGGCTCAAGATCTTGATGAAATAGATGATGAAGAACAAGATCAGCAAGTAGAATCTGATTCAGCAACACCTATGGATGAGGATGAAGAATCTGCACCACCACCAATAGCAACTGCAGATGGACATGGAGGCTTCCATTTCAATGATGATTTGCTTTATTAGATGGCTACTAGTTGCCTACTTTTGTTGGACTATTGTGTGTTGATATTTGCGACTTTGTGTTGAACACTTTTGCTTATCTGTACTAAACTAATTTGCTTATCTGTACTAAACTAATTTGGTTATGTAATATGCTGTCCGTGTGGCTGCCATGGTCTGCTAAATGCTAGATATTTGCTACTGCAGCAGTGCTGCTATTGATATGTGTCAATAACTCAAGATCAAGACTACATTAGTGTTGCTAATTATGGTGTTCTTTGGTATTGCAGGCTTCCAGCAACAAGTCAGCAAAGGAATGGAGTTTGGGACAGTTGGACACTTGGACAGTGAAGAAAAGGCAAGAAAACAACTCCCACAAGTAAGTCACTTGCTAAACACTAATGTAGTCTTGATGCTTGCTATATTGTGTACACTATATAGTACATATAGGTATATATATAGTATGTATATGTCCTGATGCATAGGACGATTATATGGACGACCAGGGTCGACTAGGCTCGACTAATCGGCCTGGTCGACGACTAATCACGATTAGTCGCCTGGTCGGTCCTATAGCGACTAGGTTCGACTAGACGACCTGAAAACATTGGTTTTGTTTGTGATAATAATGAACAATAATGTATAAGCTGCGTACCACTTGGTTTGCGTCAGATTGGATTGGAACAGATCCTGACGTGAGATGTAGACGGGCTGGCCCCTCTGGCCACCCATAACAGTTGTCAGTTAATGGTAAATATGAAGCCAAATCTTCTTCATGATGAAATGTTTTGAGTATCAAAAACTGAGATCACCCTATTAAAGTGGAAACCAGTAGAAACTGACGAGGCAAGTGTCCCTTGCACGAGTTCTGAGTTCTGACAATATGAAATGTCTCTCAAAGTATTACTCATACATCATATATCATATATTGCACTAAAGTGAAACTCTGAGCCTTGAGCATTATTCTCGTTCTGAATGATAGTACAAGTTGACAACTATTTTGATTCTTCACGAAAATTCTACACTGACCTACAGGAGCCACAGCACTTTGACAAGCTCTACAACAAGTGCAAACTGCTAGAGCAAAGAGTTGATTACAAACCAGCAAATTTTCTGATCTCACTTTCAAACAAAAAAAGTTCTGATCTCCAGAATCTTCTGCCGAAGGCATTCGAGTGCTCCAAGACAGCACCAGAAAAACAACGTCTTTGCTGATCACATGTCTTGGGAGGGTCAAGGAAACATTATATCATTCAAAACTCAAAAGGCAATTGATTGCTGCTAGTGTTTCTACTGGTTGAAGGGCGGGCCTGGTGCAAGCGGTAGAGTCTTACCGTCTGTGACCGGAAGGTCCTGGGTTCGAGTCGCGGTCTCCTCGCATTGCACAGGCGCGGGTAAGGCTTGCCACTGACACCCTTCCCCAGACCCCGCACAGAGCGGGAGCTCTCTGCACTGGGTACGCCCCTTTAGTGTTTCTACTAGTTGCTAACCAAAATGTTATCCAATTGGTGGGAGTAAGATACATTGCCTGTACATAGCTTATCAACAAGTATGGTACAAGCAAATCTGCCTAGTTCAAATCCAACCTTGAACATTATATTTAGGACCAGCAACGCATCGTCCAGTCGCCCAGAGGTGCTCAACGATTCCACCAAACAATCAAATGTCTGTTTTCGAGGTTTTATGTTGTCCTTCAACATACCTGCCAACCATGCCATGCCCTCATCAGATTGATTGATCTTACAAAAGCCATTAATGATGCTATCATTGCTCCACACCAGTGGCTCCAAGCCCTTAGCCCGCATCAAGTTAATCAGGTCTACTGCAGCATGCACCTGTCCGTTCTCACACATGGCGCCTATAAGAGGACTGAAAGTTGACACCGTTGGCTCCAAACCAGATGATAGCAACCACTCATACATCCGTATCGCCGAGTCCAACTTCCCAACCTTGCATAAGCCCCGGATCAATGTGTCATAAGTGGTCACATCATGCTTAATTCCCTTAACTGACATTTCCTCAAACAACTCGAGTGCGTCGTACACCCTCCCATGAACACAGAATCCTTTGATGAGAATGTTACAGCTAACAGTAGTCTGCTTGAACCCCTTCGCAAGCATTTCATCATATAAGTTGCGGGCCTTCTCAAGATCACCAACTCTGCAATAGTAAGTGACAAGGGAGCAGTAGGCATACTCATTGGGCTTGATGCCCCTGTCCACCATCTCATCCCACATCTGCTGTGCATCTCCAATGAGCCCCATTTCGCATAATCCATGGATCACCGTGCAATATGTAATTCCGTCAATTTGATAGCCCCGCAGCTTGATCTCTCTGAACACACGCAGAGCCTCTCCACCCATCCTCCGCCTGAAGAGCCCGTGTATGACCCGCTGGTAGATCACCTTGTCCGGGGTGCACCCGGTAGAAATCATGAGGTGCAGCGTGTCGGAGACCTTGCCGAAGTTGCCGTCGGCTGCGAAGGCACCGATGAGGTCAGCAGCGGCCTTGGCCGACGGAGGGGACCCACGGCGCGCGGCGTCGCGGAGGAGGCCGAGGCCGTCGAGGGGGCGGCCCTCGGCGGCGTAGGCCCGAGCGAGGCAGCCGACGGTAGTGGCATTGCCGGGGAATTCTGGCGAGGAGGAGAAGGCGGAGAAGAGGCGGAAGACGAGGTCCGGGCGGGCGGCGCGGAGTGCGGAACGGGACGCGACATTGAAGGCGTGGAGGGAAAGGTGGATGCCGAGGTGGGAGGTGAGGAGCTCCGCAACGTCTGCGGCGAGGTGCGGTGGGAGGCGGAGGAGGAACTTGCCGACCCCGGGCAGCGGAGGGGAGACGTTCGCCGGGGCGGTGTCAGGGGCGGGGGCGGGGAGGTGTGGGGACAGAGAGCGTAGGAAGAGGAGCGATGGAGCCACGGCCGGAAGAAGGCGGGAGAGCGTGAGGCGAGCAAAGTCTGGGTGGAGGAGGACGGCGCGAGGGACCAAGGAGAGGAGGCAGGATTGGAACCGCGGGCGCGGCGTGCGGAGGGCGGCGGCCGCGGCGAGGTCAGCCGCGTTGGAGATCGTGGATGGAGTCAGAGCGCCGGCGGGATCAGATGCGGTGGCGGAGCAGAGGCGCCTGACGAAAAGGAGCCGAGGCGGGGGCATGGCGGTTCCGGCGGCGGCGGCGACGGCGACACAAGAGGCGGGTCAGCCAGCCGCGGTGCGCGCACAGATTTGGTTGTGGCCTCGTGGGCCGTATGCAAAATGGCCCATGGGGCTTTCAGGTTGGTAGGTGCTCCCATCTTAGCCTTTTGCGAGGAGGAACGACTGCGTCACAAAACACCCGAGCCAAACCCCGGAGAAACCCTAGCAAGGCCGGTTGTCCCTCTCAGGCGCGGCGCGGTGCGGCATCCCCGACGAACGAGGAACGATGGCCGGATATCGCAGCCGGAGTCCTCGACGGAGCTACAGCCCGCGGCGGCGGTACAGCCGGAGCCCTCCTAGGCGCAAGCGCTACGACGGCCCCCGGGACCGCTATCGCTGGGCCGGGGCAGGCGGAGGTGGGGACCGACGTGGTTACGGTCGGCCGTCGGCGCAGTCAGGTCTCCTCATCCGCAACATCTCCCTCACAGCCAGGTGAATTATCGTTGTACCCCATATATGTGACGCAGTATGACCTACGGGTTGGCGGACGTGGCGCCATCTGGATTGGTCAATGTCTGAAGCCGGTTAATTCTGTGAAATTTTCTGGTTGCTGCATGCAAATACATCTTGTCGACTCGATTGTATGATCAATCCTAGTTTTAGGATTTTAATTAATCATTGACTCTGCCCATCGGCCACTAGTGTGTTATTTTATGGTTGTTAAATGCTATGCAGTATGCACAAAACAAAAACAAATATAGCAGTTTGTTTTCAACATTTGATATTTGCAAGTGTAACTGTGTTTCAATTTTTCGCATGGTGATGAATTGTTTGGTGGTTTGCATGCTAGCAAATGTTTGATTGTAAAATGCGCTGCACCTGGCTGTTTAACAATTGATGTTCACTGGAAGATGTGTGCACGAATAACTGATGAAACTGTTTATCAGAATTTCCTAGGAAAAAGATAAGTCAATCTGTCGTCGCAAACGCATTGGGTTTCGGAAGCCATTCACTAAATGGGCTGATGGTGTGCATCCTAAGTCTTCTCAAAGCAACTTTGTATATCAATGTCATGTCCTTCATAGACTGGATCAATCATGTTTAAGCCATTGTCTAGTCTTTGACAAGCCTTACTCAGTTTGGTTTTCTATTCAATGTCTTGGTAGGAGAGTTTGCCAATCACTTTAGATGAAAATATATGAATCGTTTGTCTAGGAAGTTGGTGGTCATGTTTATTTGTACTCAAGGAGCACTGGCTCTTTCACATCACATAATCCAATCCTCTCATGTCAGATAAAATTTTGGATGTTTGTGCATCTTACTTACAGCTTGATGAACTTTTTTTTTAACCTTGCAAATGGTTCCATCCTTTTGCAACTGCCAATAAAATGTTATAGTAAGACGTAAGTTGCTGCAAAGTAATCAGTATGATATACCTACGTTCTGTACTATTGTGAATTTGTGATGCAGTCTGTCTTTTGCGCCCTTGCATGGCTTTACAATGTCGTTAACTGATTTTGTTCTGTTATTGGATTTTCATCTGCTGCAGGCCAGAAGATATTCGTGTTCCATTCGAGCAATTCGGCCCTATAAAGGACGTTTACCTACCTAGGAATTTCCACACCAGGTAACAATTGCTTTTAAAAGTTTCTTTGCCTTTCTTATGTCAAACTTGGGTTCAACAGGCTATAATATACTCCCTCCAGTCAAAAGTAAGTGGCCTTTGGGTTATGTGCAAGTCAACAATTTCAACTTCGATTAGATATTACTTTATATGAATTGCTTTATATTTCTTGGGTTTGAATATTTAAAAATTGTATGGGTAGATTTGTCTTGAAAAGTAGTTCCATAATAGTGTACTTGTTATAATTTACAAGCATTGAAATGTGTTTTGGTAATTATGTTGCTGTCCAAAACGGCACTTATTTGTGACCGCTGACCGGAGGGAGTATGTGCATAGCAGGCAAGCAAAGTCTTTTCATGAACAATGAAAAAGTATTTAGATGAATTAACTTGCACACCAATAATTAGGAGACTGATGCACTGTTGTTTGAGACTTTGAGTGGTCATCTCCGGTGTTCATTCCAAGACATTATGTTAGTTTGACCCATTTGGACGTATGTGATAATGTAATAGAAATGTCAAATGGCCTTAAATTCTCTCAATAAAAAATTATAGTTCTTTTGGCAATAAAAAAAAATCCTGTTTAATATCATGGCAAGTTTTTGTTGTATATGTCCCTGTTTTTGATAAATAGTTCTTAAGTGTATTTACTGTTTCTCTATTAAATAAGGATTGGATTGAACAGCCAACTGTTGGAACAACAGAGCATATTTGTTGAATGACAATGACTTTTTTCCTTCTTAATCCTTGGTTGAATTTGTCAATTTTACAGGGAACTTCGTGGTTTTGGATTTGTCAAATTCCGCTACCCTGAGGATGCTGCAGTTGCCAAGCAAGAGATGAATCATCAAGTCATCGGTGGTCGAGAAATTTCAATAGTTTATGCTGAGGAGAATCGAAAAACACCACAAGAAATGCGCACGAGAATAAGAACGAGGTTCATTATTTGTTCCTTCCTTTGCTATGTGCTCTCGGCTGTCCTTAGCAACACCATAGTAAACTTATAACTTGAAGTAATGAAAAGAAATAAATCCATGCTTTCGTTGATGTAGTGGTAGGCACATGGAGGGAAGATACACAAGACGATCACTATCAAGATCTCCAAGGTCTCGTTCCCACTGTAAGTGTGAAGCGATTTATAAAAATTAAATAACAGTCTTTCGTTTCATTGTAAAATAGTAAACACTATCACTTTCTTGGCAACAGCTTATTCACCGTCGCCTTCTCCAGTTAGGCGTGACTTCAGGTTTGAACTCAATTTCTTTCAAATGGACTAGTATCTTGAATTGTTGATTGTTCTTCAATCCTATAGATCCTTTGAATGCCTCTTCTATTTTGGCTTTTTAGGAGCAGTTGCATTTTTCCCCAGTTTTTATGGATATACATTTTATCATGATCTAACAATTAGGATGTGCCAAAGTGGTTACATTGTTCCAAGTATTCTGTTTTAATTTGTCAGGAACAATATATTTTCATAACATGGTAATTTCAGAACACATTGCTGTTATTTAAATGGGATAATTGTCTGTTGGACATCCAAAGTGATGGTCCTTTGCTAGCGGACACCCACTTTGGAGCATTTTACCAAAAGACACTCTGGTTCGGTGAAATTAGGCCACAGGACACCGCGGACTGGTTGCAGCCGGTTGAGGAGAGAGAACGGTGAAATGACATTCTTGCCCCTGCCGCTTTCTTCTTCCTCTCTCTTTTTTTTCTGTTCCTGTCCCCGCCACCGTCTCCGCCTCCCGCACCCGCCGTCGCGCATCACGCTGTCGCGGGCGGCTGCGCCTCCGACACCCGCGCCTCCGGCGGCCCACTTCGGCGCCGTGCCCCAGCCTCGCGCCTCCGGTGGCCTGCTCCGGCGCCGCGCCCCCGGCGCCCGGGCCTGCGCCTCCGACGTCCTTTTTGCCCTGGCTTCTTCCTCTCTCCCTTTCTCTTTTTTTCCTCAGCTCACCTGGCTGCGCCGTGGACACGAGGGCCGCCGCGGACTCCAAGAGCAGAGCACAACGCATAGCCGGTGGCCAAATCCGGCCGGCGCTGCTGCTGCTACGCGTGTGCCGCTGTAGCCCGCTGCCACACGCCGCCGTTGCCCTGGCTTGGTTGCTCGCGCCACCGCCGCCGCCGCTTGCCTGCTGAGAGCGCTCACCGCTGTAGCTCGCTGCCGCACGCCGTTGCTGCATGGGCCCGGTTGCTCGCGCCGCCGCCGTCGCTGCTTGCCTCCTACGCGCCACCGCTGCAGCTCGCCGCCGCGCGCCGTTGCTGTCTGGGCCGCCGTCTCCGCTGCCTGCTACGCGCCGCCACTGCTCGGGCCCGGTTGGTCACGCCGCCGCCGCTGCCCACGTTCGCTTGCCTATCTGCTTGCCCTACGCGGCTATGACGCGGCCGAGCACCAGCACGCGTGCCCGCACGCGCCCTGCCACGGACCCGGGGCGCCGACGTGACGACCGGGGCGCGGGGGCGTGGACGCGGACACCGCGACGCTCCTATCGCCGGCAGCAGTAGCGAGGGCGGCTGCTTGCACGTGGCGCTCGTGGTCACGGCAGAGGCTCGCCAGCTCGCCCGCATGGCCACGACTGCTGCAGCTCGCCAGCTCGTCCGTGCGCCTGCGTGGGCGGGGCTGGTCAATGGCGGTTGCTGATGCTCAGCAATGGAAGAAGAGGAGGAGAAAAGGAGGAAGAAGAAGATGGCAGGTGGGGCCCGCGCGTCAGTGAGAGGGAGAGCGGCGGACCCAACGTTGGCTCAGGGGCACCGGATGTCCAAAACGAAATTTTCTTTCTCCTCAACCGGCTGCAACCGGTCCGTGGTGTCCTGTGGCCTAATTTCACCGAACCAGAGTGCCTTCTGACAAACTGTTCAAAATGGGGTGTCCGCCAGCAAACGATCATCACTTTGGATGTCCGCTAGACAATTTTCCCTATTTAAATTAGCAGTCAAAGTTGCATACTGGTGATTGTGTCAGTGTTCAAAATATTACATATGTTGGAACCAAGGGTGAATATTATAATACATTCACAGTATATTTATTACTTGTTTGTACCCCTTTTATGATTTAAATATAATAATCCCTCTATCCCTAAATAAATCAACCTGAGTTGTCTTAAATCAAATTTTGTAAGCTTGACCAGCTTAATAGGAAATAATATCAACATCTAAGACACCAAATAAGTAGACTATAAAAGTATATTACGTGGTATATCTAAAAAATGGTACTAATTTTGTGTCATAAATATTGGTATTTTTTCTATAAAATTCGGTCAAATTTACAAAAAAATTGACTTAGGACAGCTCTAGAAGTTGATTTATTTGGGGACAGAGGTGTACTAGGTAATGGATTTGTTTGTTCCATTCCTATCATCAATATTAATGAGGATCAAGCTTCTATTCTCATCAAATAAATTGGCACTTCAGTTCCTCGTTAAGTTTTGTCGAGTCCTCCAAATATATGTCATTTTTTTATTACTAAAATCTTAATCTCCTTTCTTGTTGCGTGATTTTTTCAGTATTATATCCTTAGACGTACTTACAAAGAAGTGACATTCAAGACTGAGAATGATTGTGTTGCTTGTCCAGATTGGCAATTCATATAGCAACTGCTCCATCCGTTCTAAATTATAAGACGTTTTGGCATTTTTAGATACATTGCTTTTACTATGTATCTAGACATAGTGTATATCTAAGTGCATCTAGCAGAAACTATGTATCTAGAAATGCCAAAACGTCTTATAATTTGGAGTGGAGGGAGTAATAAATAGCTCTAATTAAGAAGTCAATGACTAAAAGAGCTTTCTTATATCTATAATTGGATGTGCATGACAGCAATGTGGTTTTGTTAGATTATTTGGTAACTGTTGATATGTGTTCTTTAAATAAGGCTTTGAAATTTGCTCTGAATTGTGTTGCTTTGGTTATGTCTATTATCCAGTCAACAAAGAATATAGAGTATCTAAAAGATCAAAAGACAACCATGATGTTGAAGAATAAAGGCCAAAGTGAAAGTACCATGACCTCCAGGGTTGGAGCATGTGAAAGGCATTTCGGTTAAAGATAAAGGGGTCATGTCAGCCAGAGTTTAATGATAATCTTGGCTAAGAAACCTGAGGGAAAGAGTATTTTGAAGTTGAGCCAGCACCTTAATGCATTGCACAATTCCATGTTTGGATCAAAGTGGGTAGCTTTTATTGATATGGGGCAGGTAAAAATGATATCTTGCTTTATATTTCAAGTTGTCTTTGGGATAAGAGTGGTACTTTACTGCTAGGTGCTGTCAATAAGTGTTCAGTTATACAAAATGCAGTTTGTTAATGGTCTACTTTTTTCCTATATATACTTGCCAGCTATATTGTGTTGCTCCTTGTCTTTTGCATACTCAGGAATTTAAACTCTTACTTTTTGCAGGGGCAGGGGACGCCGGGATGATTATTCCCCTGAGTACTCTCACTCTCCACGTCCTCGGGACAACAGGCGCTACAGGTCAGATAGTCGCTCTCCAAGCCTAGATGACCACAAACCTCAGGCGACAGCAGTCAATAATGGACATGGTCCAGCAGCTGTATCCAGGTCTATATCTCAGTCCTAAAGGATTCCTTTTTTATTTGTTGTGTACATTCTATGCAATGATTCCATATTTACGAGATGATGTTTCTCAGCCCCAGATAATATGATGCCATTATGTATGCCTTGAATGGAGTTCGGAGGCTGGAGGCACAGACTATCTTTTTCATCAATCTTCTTTAAGAGATGAGTAGGTTTGTAGTAAACAGATGCTTGTAATTGTATTACAGGTGATGGTTTTGGTTTTGAAGCACGCTGTTGCTTTTGTGACTGCTGCTTTAATGCTTTACCAACCGATGGTACCATTGTGGAAGTTTGCGTTTTTGTTTTTGGCTTGAATATTACCAATATATCATCTTTTCGGCAATCACATGTGACATGTTAACCCTTGTTAACGCATAAAATTCCTATCGTTGAGTTCCAGATAATGTTACTGCGGTGTTATGAAGTCATCTTGAAGACATCTTTGGCTGGGAAGAATTTGAATGGACGTATTAACATTTTAGTGTTACTTACAGTTATAAAATTTAATTGGAAATGTGTGCTAGGTGAGATGCGCTGGCGGAACTATTTAGTGAACGCTTGACCGTCATGTTTCCTGAACGACAGAGGTGCTATGCGAAGTACTTCACCTTAATATTCCTAGAGGTATATGCATCGTAGGCCCTTGAATTTGTCTCGGGGTGTCACTTAGGTTCACAGACTCTCAAATCGTACTTCTGGCATCCTAATGTTGTTTAAGCATGTCACTTAGATCCATAACTCATCGAATCAAGGTTTTGGCCGACGTGGCGTGGACAGAGCGCATGTGAGCTTGGTTTGGGGCGTGCAAATAAGCAGAGAGGCCTCCCCCAGTTCTTTTCATATCCTCCATTTCTCCTTCCTTCACCTCTTCCCTTCTCTGTATGTCTCTCTGCCCGAACTCTAAGCCGCCGCCGCTGCCGCTGCCGCCTTGTCGATCTACTCCATGGTGCCACCAGGGAGCACGTCGTGCTTCAATAGGCGTGCGGGCGGCCTTCCCCTCATCCTGTACACCGAATGCGGCGGTCGAATGGTGGTGAGGCGTGTTTCCACGTAGCCATGGAGTCCAGGGAAGGTATTCTACTGTTGCCCAGACCATAAGGTGAGTTAGGGTTTGATGATTCAAATCTTTGGCACTTGGATTGTTGTGTCCTTGTTGCAATTGAGTTTGATTTGATTATTTTGGCAGAGGGATGGCAGCGGGTGTCCATTTTTCTACTGGGAAGCAGACTACATCAATCACGTCTTAAAGATGTTGAAGGAAGGCGACAATGGCACATGTGAAGCCCAGTCTATAACAGAACCGACCAATTATACGAAATTAAGTAAGAAAATCATCCGCCAGAGCAGACGATTTAGCAAACTTAAGCCCGTATAACCCGGTAGTCCGTGAAATCACGAAGAATTTCAAACCAACTCACATACCAACCAAGATCGTAATAAGTTTAGCGGTCACCATCACAGATACATCAGGGTTTAAACATAGTTATTACAAACGAGTTCGAATAAAAGTAGCGGAAGCCATTTGTTCAAAACCACACACACTCACACGGAGTTCAAATAAAGTGCCAACGAATGATCATCTCCAACAAAAGCATCAGACGAGACGTAAGGAATGACCATGCCCATGGTCCTAAGCATCACCCATCGTATGATAAAGGCAGTTGATATAGTAGCCGTAATACATCTGCCCATCTGCAACAAGTGGGAATAAAACCCTGAGTACGAGAAGTTACTCAGCTAGACTTACCCGACATAACCGAAAATAAAGTGACACCAAGGATTATGAAGGGCTTTATAGTAGGGTAGCTGACTCATTTGCAAAAAGAGACATTATTAGCATTTCAAGAACATTTTCAAAAGCATTATTGTTAAGTTAATTATTATTATTAATCTGTCGACTACATTTGCACCTACACTAGAGCAAGCATGTGATTAAGCAAATAATGATAACTAATGATCATTAACAACTTTCATAATGTCATATTCATTATAACTGTCCAAGTGTTCCATCAACATTACTACGATGAAGTCACTCAAGTCAAGTGCTCACTATCCAGGAGCGATGGCGATTCGAATCGATTCCTAACCAGCTGGTGATTTATTCCTTACACAAACCTCACTCACCCGCTAAAGTGAGGTATCGGTCACCGGGTCAACTATCCAGGAATCTCGAGTTTGCCAGGAACCACATGTACCCGGGGGCCGACCGACTGTCCTTTTGGTCTTATCATCGCGCCTCCGTGTCCTACCACACCTGCTCCAGCACAGTGCGCTGTGGGCAATCTACTCGGCCCGAATAATCTCCCAGCTTCGTGGTCGAAAGGTACTTTATTCGGCCAACTAAATGTAAGGCATGCGTTCAACATGACCTGAGGCCCAACAACGGTCGGTTCTTAATCGACACAGACGGAAAGCACTACAGTCTAAAACTCTGTAAGTCTCCATCCGGTCTCAACTTCAATTAACACTTAGTTATACCATGACTACATAATTATCCAAGCAGATCCAGGTAACCCCCTATAGCTCGCAGGTGATAGGAAATCACCCGACTTCTACCGGTCTAAGCCAGCTAAGCATTGACTCGACTGCGGATACCAGGGTAACAAGGATATAGTATAACAAAGGTAGACAGGGTATAATGCAGCAACGGTTGCAAACAACTCCTGAACGTAATGCATCAATTAAAGTAAAGCATTTAATTAATAATTGCAAACCGGGGAGAAAAATGCTCTGGGGCTTGCCTCTCTCGAAGGAGAACAGGCGGTGATCGGGGCACTCCGGAAGTTCCTCAACGTCCTCCACATCTGCTTCAGTCACTTCTTGCAGCTGCACCTCGAGTTGCTCCTCACGTATGACAACTGGGCTCTCGGTTTGCGATCCTGTATGATGCATGTGCGTAAGTGCTTATGCAAAAAGTGCATCGGATGAAATGAACACAATGGATATGCTTGAATGCAAGGTAGTCAACATCATCCAAGAACCTATACTACAAGCACATGTCATCTACTACATTCTCTTCTACTACTAATATGCTGAGTCAACACATCTCATTAAATGCTTCAAAGATACACCAAAGCTTCACTAATTTCTTAATCATACATAAGGCAACATTTGATTAAACCCTAATTAATAATAGGTTTGAATAGCAACATCTATTTTTATAGCTTAGAAAAATCTTAGAAAATTATCATAGCAAAGTACTACCCTAAGTAGTCTACCATCAGATTTTTATGGCATTTGGATAAGTGGAATAGCCTACACAAAAATGACAAGCTATGGCATAATTATGAACATGAAAATACTTTGTATTATGAAAAGTGTCAAACAGATTTAGTATTTTTCCTAGGTTCTAAACAGTAAATAATCACTGTACAAAAATTGTCACATGCATGTTTTATACAAATTTTGCTCTTTAGCAAAAATAACAAAAATCAGCCCTTAAAGGCACTTGAACTACATCTCACAATTTTTCTACAGGACATACATGGCATATACCCTAGGAAGTACATTACACAAGAAGAGTAACAAACTTGGAAGCATATTTTTCTGATACATATAGGTTTTACTACACATTTTACAAGATATCAGCAATATCAAGGATTAAATAAAGCTCTTTAGAAAAGTATCTCAAAAATGACATGCAATATTTTTATCATGTAGATCTGGTGACAAGGAACCTAGCAAGATTTGTTTCAATAAATTTGGAGCCAAAATAAGTACACAAACATTTTCCAAAGTATTCCTCTTCCCAAATAATAAAAGAAAAACTGAAAACGTATTTTTCCTATTACTACTGGGCCGGCCCATGGAAACAACTGGCCCACGGCCACTTTCAGCCTGCAAAACCGAGCAAAGGGGAAGGGCGACGGCCTGGCTTAGGGCTTCGGCCCAAGGCCGACCTGGCCCAGCTCGGCCGAGGCGAGACGCCACGCCACGCCGGCGTTCCAGACGCCACGGCGGTGCGGCCGCTACCAGCGGGCCGGCGGCCGTTGCCGACCAGGTCCAGGCAAGCGGGCGTGCGCGCTGGGTCCATAAGAAGGTGGCGAACTCGAGCAGGTAACTCAATGGGATGGAGAAGGGACGGAGGAAGCTCTTCCACGACGAGGCCAAGCGCGGCGGCGCCATGACCGACGGTGGTGAAAACGCGCAAGCCGCTATACCTTACTCAAATGGTGTCCCTGCAGCAAGCACCAGGTACCGGGGAGCGAGGCGGAGCGACGTGTGCTCGATTGCGGGCAATGGTGGACCACCGGCGGCCAATTTTGTCGGTGGGGCTGCGGTGGCGATGGCGGCGCGAGCGGAGCTCGGTGCGGGGCGAGGCAGAGAGGCAGCGTGGGAGAGGAAATGAGGAGTGCAGGGAGAAGCGGAGCTGCGGTGGCTTGAAAACGGCGAGGCGCGCTTGCTTGCGGGGGCCATGGGATGCCACCCGGCCAGCGTCGCTGGCATGCGCTCGCCACACGGTGCAGCGTGCCTGACGTGGTTGGACGCGTACGCGCACGTGGGGGAAGAAGGAAGCCAGCGCGTGAGGTGGGCTGGGTTGAGGCGAAGGTGCGGTGCGGGGTGGATCATTGGGCCGGCTTCGACTGGTGGGCCAGAAGTGAGGCGGCGGCCCATTAACAGAGAGAAACAATTTTTCAAATTCTATTTTCAATGAATTTTCAAATATCAGTTTTCAAATACCCTTTTGAGCAAGAAAATAACTTCTTTTGAAAATGGCCCAAAAATAAAAGTTGCTTAGAATTTAATCCTCTACAACTTTGCTTTAGGGACCAACTAAAAATTTTGCATAGATTTTGAATTGGGAAGCAAAAGCTAAATAGGGAGGATTTTTGACCATTTTCAATAAAAATTTCAAATGCATATTTTGTCAAAAGTTTGAATACAAACTTTGCTCCAAAAATTATGCTAAATAATTCTAGATGATTTACAATTATAGCCAAACATGTTTTACTAACCTAGCAAGCATAATTAGGGCAAAAACAACTCTAAACAAGTGTATGCAACATTCATGTTTCACAAGCATGTTTCATACGTTTCGAAGCATGGTTTCAGTTATTATTTACATGATTAGGCATGGATACTTAGGATGCTTGATGATGCACAATATGCATGATTTGCAGTGCTTAAATGCTTGTATAACACCGGGGTGTTACAACCCCCCCCCTTATAAAAATCTCGTCCCGAGATTTGGGTTACGAACCATTTGTTATAAAAATCTTCATAAGCTTTTTGTAGATATTCTCCCGTTTCCCAAGTTGCATCTCCCTCATCATGGTGATTCCACTGTATCTTGTATGTTTTCACCACACTATTCCGAGTAGCACATTCTTTAGTGTCTAGCACACGGACCGGTTGCTCACGATACACCAAATCTGATTTGAGTTTGAATGCCCTGAGGTTCTATCCTTTCCTCTGGAACACGCAAACACTTCTTGAGATGTGATACATGGAAAACTGGGAAGACGGTACTCATTGTCTCAGGTAACTCTAACTTATAAGCTACTGGACCTCTTCTTTCCAAGATCTTGTATGGTCCTATGTATCTAGCGGCAAGCTTTCTCCGGACTCCAAACCGTTTCTTCTTCATTGGCGTGACCTTCAGATAAACATAGTCACCTACTTCAAACACAAGGGGTCTCCTTCTTTTGTCTGCATAACTTTTCTAACGCGATTGGGTCGCCTTCATATTTTGTTGAATAATATGAACTTTCTTCTCGGCCTCTTCTACAAAGTCAATGCCATAATACCTTCTATCTCCTGGCTCGACCCAATTCAGTGGTGTTCTACATTTTCTGCCATACAAAGCTTCGAATGGAGCCATCTTTATGCTTTCTTGATAACTATTATTGTAAGCAAACTCAGCTAATGGTAACCATGACTCCCATGATCCCCTAGAAGACAACACACATGCTCTTAACATATCCTCTAGAACAGCATTCACTCGTTCAGTCTGACCATCTGTCTGAGGATGATAAGCGGTACTACGAATCAAACTAGTTCCCAAGCCTTTATGTAAATATTCCCAAAAGTGAGCCATGAACTGTGGCCCTCTATCAGATACTATAGTCTTTGGTATACCATGCAACCTCACAATTTCTGCAATATACTTCTCAGGCATATTGAGGTGGTCGATAAGTTGTCTTGACAGGTAATAAATGAGCGGTCTTGGTAAGACGATCCACAATCACCCAAATCGAATCATATCCCTTTTGAGTAGTGGGCAAACCAGAGATAAAATCCATACTTATATCATCCCACTTCCAACTAGGTATGGACAAAGGTTGCAACAAACTCGGCAGGTTTCATATGAATAGCTTTCACTCTACAACACGTGTCATATCTGGCAACATATGCTTGTAACTTCTTTCTTCATTTTGGTCCACCAATAACGAGGTCTTAGTTCTTGATACATCTTACTTACTTCCCAGATGGATAGATAGCTTAGAAAGGTGAGCTTCATCCATGAGTTTATTCCTAAGCTCTCGATCCTTGGGAACCACAAGATGGTTGTCAAACCACAACACGCCCTGTTCATCCACTCTAAAGTGCTTAGACGACTTTTCTTTTATTTTCTCTTTGATGTGGAATATTCCCTTAGTCTGTTTTCTAGCCTTCTATTATCTTACTCTCCAAAGAGCAACTAATCTGAATACTATGTAACATAGCAGGATGCATCAGATCGAACCCATCTTCAAGTAATGGCTGCACATTCAAGTAATGTGACTTTCTGCTCAAAGCATCTACCACTATATTGGCCTTTCTAGGATGATATTGCACATTCAAGTTGTAATCTTTGATCAATTCCAACCATCTTCGCTGTCTCATGTTCAGCTCTGGTTGGGTAAAGATGTACTTAAGACTCTTGTGATCTGTGAAAATATTGCACACATTACCAAGTAGATAATGTCTCCAAATTTTTAGGGCATGCACAACTACAGCAAGTTCAAGATCATGTGTCGGATAGTTGCCCTCATGCTTTCTCAATTGACGTGAGGCATAAGCAATGACTCTTCCTTCTTGCATAAGAACATAGCCCAATCCAGTTTTTGATGCGTCGCAAAACACATCAAATGGTTTCTCAATGTCTGGTTGTGCTAGAACAGGAGCAAGTGGTCAACAGTTTCCGCAAGGTGTGGAAAGCTGCTTCACACTCCTCTATCCACACGAACTTGTGATCTTTCTGTAGCAGACTTGTCATTAGCTTGGCAATCTTCGAGAAGTCCGGTATAAACGACGATAGTAACCGGCTAATCCTAAGAAACTTCTAACCTCAGGAACTGTGGTCGGTGCCTTCCAATCCATAACCTCTTGCACCTTACTTGGGTCGACTAAAACTCCATTTTCTGACAGAATGTGACCAAGGAAAGGAACTTTCTTCAACCAGAATTCGCATTTGCTAAACTTAGCATATAGCTTATGATCTCTAAGTCTGGTCAAGACAATTCTCAGATGCTCTTCATGATCCTTCTCGTTCTCAGAGTACACCAGAATGTCATCAATGAACACAACCATGAACTTATCCAATTCTGGCATGAAAACTGTATTCATCAAAAACATAAAGTATGCAGGAGCATTTGTCAAGCCAAAGGACATGACAAGATACTCATACAACCCGTATCTGGTGGAAAATGCAGTTTTTCGGTATATCTTGTGGCCTAATCTTGATCTGATGATAACCGGATCTCAAATCTATCTTTGAGAACACCTTAGCCTTGGCTAACTGGTCAAACAGAACATCAATATGAGGCAAGGGATACTTATTCTTGATGGTTACAGCGTTAAGTGGCCTGTAATCTACGCACATTCTCAACGTGCCCTCTTTCTTCTTCTTCACAAACAAGGCGGGACATCCCCATTCAGACTTGCTTGGCCAGATAAACCCCTTTTTCGATAACTCTTCTAGTTGCTTCTTCAGCTCAACTAATTCATCCAGAGGCATCCGATAGGGTCTCCTTGAAATCGAAGCTGTTCCAGGGATTAACTCAATTCCAAACTCAATATCCCTATCTGGCGGAAGACCAGGTAGCTCATCCGGGAATACATCCGGAAACTCACACACTACCAGAATCTGATGAATAGGAATGACTTCAGTAGCACATGTCACACTTATAAGGTCTGTTCTCTGAGGCAATGGTACTTGGAAAGTACCCTCACCTAGGGGATCCTTAAGGGTAAGTACCCGACTTCCTGTATCTATGACTGCTCCCCAATCCTTCATCCAATTCATCCCTATAATGACATCCAGAACTAGTCCAGGCATAACTATCAAGTTCACTCGAAACTTTCTGCTACCTAATTCAAGGGTTGCCCCTCGAACCATCCGATTGGTCAAAACATCAGCCCCTGCTGAACTTATACGGTAACCATAACCCAATTCTGTGCATAGTTGTTCATGTTTCTATGCAAATGCTTGACTCATAAAAGAATATGATGATCCAGAATCAAATAGAACAACTACAGGGTTTTGGTTGACAGGAAACTTACCAGCGGTTATGGGCTCTCCCTCAGGAATCTCATCCACAGTCATACTATGCACCCGAGCATTATAGGTCTGCTGCTTCTTCTTGGGCAGATAAGGATAGAACCTTGAGAAGTGGCCAGGTTGGTCACAATTGTAGCAGGGCCCCCTTACTGTACCAGCAGATCCCATAGCTTCCTTAGAACTGCCCTATACCGTAGTTGCGGCTACCTTGTTAGACTGTACTGCCATCTTGTAAGGCTTCTATGGTCACCTGAAATTTTGACCTCTCTGCTAAGGTGGCCTAAACCTAGCACCAGGTGCAGATGGACGATAGGGAGGACGACCTCCCACAGGTGCTCTTGCTTGGGACTGACCACCTTCTAGGGCTCTCTTGCGAGTCTTGGCTGCGGTGCTGGCGTTGTTGTTCTTTTCCTGCTTCAGACAATCACTGATGAAGTCATTGAATCTGGCGTGGGTGTTGGTACCCACATGCTTCATCATCTTTGGATTGAGTCCTCTCTTGAAACTGGCGATTCTCTTAGCATCAGTGTCAACCATGTCAGGGAGCATAACTGACACAAGTTGTTGAAGGCATGCAAATATTGCGTCACAGTCTTGGTGCCCTGATTCAACGCCAAGAACTCTCCCAACTTCATCTCAGGTCAGCCCGGGTGGAATATAAACTCCACTGGAAGGCCTCAGCGAACTCTCTCCACGTAATCTGAGCATTTGGAGGGAAGGTGGTGCGATGGTGCTTCCACCACATTCCCACTGGTCCTTGCAACTGATGTGCAGCATACTCAGTTTTCAATACCTCAGTCATCCTCAACACACGGAATTTATCTTCCATAGTGTTGATCCATTCTTTAGCATCGAGTGGTTCTAGTTGCTTCCTTGAATATTGGCGGCCTGGTGTCCATAAAATCTTTGAAGCTGCTATACTGATTCACCCCAATGCCACCACCCTAATTGTTACCGCGCTGAATATTGTTGGTGATAGTATGCAGAAAATCCTCCATGTTCTTCTAGGATTGTTCCGTGTTGCGCTGACTCCCGAAGCAACTGTGCGAGGAACACCTCTGGGGTAAACAGGGGGAGGAGGTGGCAAATGCGGTTCATGGGGGGGCTCATTGTTGTTGCCGTGGCTTCCACCACCACCACCGGTCCCAGCACCATTAGCACCAGTCTCAGCGGCCTCATACGTGGTACAGCGAGTATTTGTCATCTGCATATTTTAGCAACAAGTAATGATTGAGTGAAGCTGTAATAATTGTGAGTGAATGAAAAATTATGTCGTACTGAATTTACTAGAGAGAATAAATTCATACAATAAAACAGAGGCACAATAATCGCATCCCAATTAAAACAACATCACTAATTAAATTACTTCAAAAGCAAACATCGCGTCCATACAACCAAATTGCCAGCATACATACACTAGGACTTTTATGCGTTCAGATATCGCAATACTAGCCAAGTTCCACTCTACATGCCAAGTCTCATAAGTTCGAAGCAAGATACATTAGGTTACATGCCAACAAAAGAAAGGTCATCACGACAGGACCTAAACACTAGCGCAAGGCAACTAGCCTACTCCTTAGGGCCGTCATCGAGGTCGGAGACGTCACCATCGCCCCCAGGTGAAACTACAGGCTCGTCCTCCTCCTCGTCAGTCGATGTCCATACCAGCAGGCATCTAGAGGAGCATATGGGCCAACCCCATTGTAGAGCGCATGAAACTCCTCGTGTAGGTTGACGTTGTACTCCTCTAGCTCATCGACCCTCCGTAGCAGAAGGTCCCTCTCATCCCAGGCTTCATTCCTCTCTTGAACCAACTGTCCAATCATAGCGGTCTGCATTGTTGTTGGCCTGAGTCAACGTATGCACCCGCTGCATAGCTCTATCACCTCTCTCTACCGCCTTGGTTTCACTGTAAGCTCATATCAGCCAACTGCTCCTGCAAACTAGCTATAGCACGTGCCTGCTTCTTCTTCTGCTTTCTCACCTTGAGCTTATCATGACTACGCAAGCCAGTCAAAGTCTAGTAGGTACTCTCAAGACCCTCATACGCTCTGATGGCGGCGAACATAGCACTCATAGCATGGTTGTCGCTAGCCTATCCCTCAGCTGGACCTCTGACCAAGGCACTTCCCTGAGGCTGAATCCAAATAGCATCACGAGGATCATCCCTAGGAAAGGTGCCAGCTAGAGCTACTGCAAGCTCACTAGGAAATCTGCTCATGATATCCCTGATGACACGGAAAGCTGCTCCCTCTGCACCCTCAATAGGAGTGCGACCCTCAAACTCCAAGTGCCAACCATCCCACTCTAGAGCATCACCAAGAGCAGGAACTGTGATCTCTACCACTGCAAGTCCATCCTCTGCTAACTGGCTCTCATTCCAAGAGTACACCGGCTCTTGACCCTCTGGGTACCCCACATCATGGAGCACTCTCCAAAGTAAGGTCGGCATGCCAAACTCGCTCAAGAAGGTGTCCATGGTGCGGTGCTCCCTCAGGGCCAACGGACGTCGAGGTGCTCTTCCTCTGGTGGACTTACGGGAAGTCTGCTTCGTGCGGGCCATCTGTAGCAAAAGTTCTTTTATTACCCTATGGAAACATATTTTAGGTGATACAACTTTTATCAAAATGAGATAATTCAATTTATAAGGGGAGGAATGCATGACATGAATGAAATGCACAAGTAATATGATGTATGTACGTGCCGTACGTTCTCACAAACTTATGAAATAAATAATTTCTAGCGACGAATTCGGTGGCATACAAATGATCTCTCAAATACGTATCTAATACGTTCTACACGATAACGTTGTTATGTACCTGCAGAAGATTCATTTCAGCCCAATTCCCGATGAATGCATAAAAGCAGTAATTTTTATCTACATGCTCTACATGAATCCCTAGATACTGTGTACAACGGTAGTAACTACCCGAACCATCGTCCTATTGATGGCATCGCCTCAACAGACAGAATACCCACATATGAGATACCTTTGTAAAACATGCTGTAGAACATATAATTACTCCAGCATCATATAATCATTCACTCTAGATCAGCGGTGTATCCGATCATGCTCTCACAGCTCACACTTACCGAGGCGTAGAGGCAAATGGATCCATACACTACCACTCAAACAAGTGGTACTCATACAATAGCATGCCGTATGAGCAATGAAAGAGAAATATGATGTAAGAACCCTAAGTCAATACTTAATTAAGCCACCTAGAGTCCTTAACTGGGCATAAAGGATATGACCACTGGCACACTTTTTAGTTTGGAAATCACGTTTTTCAAATGTCCTTTTTATTTTAAATACACTTGTGAACAGTAACATGCTAAACCATGCTCTGATGCCAGCTATAACAGAACTGACCAATTATACGAAATTAAGTAAGAAAATCATCCGCCAGAGCAGACGATTTAGCAAACTTAAGCCCGTATAACCCGGTAGTCCATGAAATCATGAAGGATTTCAAACCAACTCACTATACCAGCCAAGATCGTAATAAGTTTAGCGGTCACCATCACATATTACATAAAAGTTCGCATCACAGATACATCAGAGTTTAAACATAGTTATTACAAACGAGTTCGAATAAAAGTAGCGGAAGCCATTTGTTCAAAACCACACACACTCACACAGAGTTCAAATAAAGTGCCAGCTAATGATCATCTCCAACAAAAGCATCAGACGAGACGTAAGGAATGACCATGCCCATGGTCCTAAGCATCACCCATCGCAGGATAAAGGCAGTTGATACAGTAGCCGTAATACATCTGCCCATCTGCAATAAGTGGGAATAAAACCCTGAAGTACGAGAAGGTACTCAGCTAGACTTACCCGACATAACCGAAAATAAAGTGACACCAAGGATTATGAAGGGCTTTATAGTAGGGTAGCTAACTCATTTGCAAAAAGAGGCATTATTAGCATTTCAAGAACCTTTCCAAAAGCATTATTGTTAAGTTAATTATTATTATTAGCCTGTCGACTACATTTGCACCTACACTAGAGCAAGCATGTGATTAAGCAAATAATGATAACTAATGATCATTAACAACTTTCATAATGTCATATTCATTATAACTGTCCAAGTGTTCCATCAACATTACTACGATGAAGTCACTCAAGTCAAGTGCTCACTATCCAGGAGCGATGGCGATTCGAATCGATTCCTAACCAGCTAGTGATTTATTCCTTACACAAACCTCACTCACCCGCTAAAGTGAGGTATCGGTCACCGAGTCAACTATCTAGGAATCTCGAGTTTGCCAGGAACCACATGTACCCGGGGGCCGACCGACTGCCCTTTTAGTCTTATCATCGTGCCTCCGTGTCCTACCACACCTGCTCTGGCATAGTGCACTACGGGCAATCTACTCAGCCCAAATAATCTCCCAGCTTCACGGTCGAAAGGTACTTTATTCGGCCAGCTAAATGTAAGGCATGCGTTCAACATGACCTGAGGCCCAACAACGGTTGGTCCTTAATCGACACAGATAGAAAGCACTACAGTCTAAAACTCTGTAAGTCTCCATCCGGTCTCAACTTCAATTAACACTTAGTTATACCATGACTACATAATTATCCAAGCAGATCCAGGTAACCCCTTATAGCTCGTAGGTGATAGGAAATCACCCAACTTCTACCGGTCTAAGCCAGCTAAGCATTGACTCGACTGCGGATACTAGGGTAACAAGGATATAGTATAACAAAGGTAGACAAGGTATAATGCAGCAACAGTTGCAAACAACTCCTGAATGTAATGCATCAATTAAAGTAAAGCATTTAATTAATATTTGCAAACCAGAGAGAAAAATGCTTCGGGGCTTGCCTCTCTTGAAGGAGCTCGGGCGATGATCGGGACACTCCGGAAGTTCCTCAATGTCCTCCTCGTCTGCTTTGGTCACTTCCTAAGGCTGCATCTCGAGTTGCTCCTCGGGTATGATGACTGGGCTCTCGGTTTGCGATCCTGTATGATGCATGTGCGTAAGTGCTTATGCAAAAAGTGCATCAGATGAAATGAACACAATGGATATGCTTGAATGCAAGGTAGTCAACATCATCCAAGAACCTATACTACAAGCACATGCCATCTACTGCATTCTCTTCTACTACTAATATGCTGAGTCAACACATCTCATTAAATGCTTCAAAGATACACCAAAGCTTCACTAATTTCTTAATCATACATAAGGCAACATTTGATTAAACCCTAATTAATAATAAGTTTGAATAGCAACATCTATTTTTATAGCTTAGAAAAATCTTAGAAAATTACCATAGCATAGTACTACCCTAAGTAGTCTACCACTAGATTTTTATGGCATTTGGATAAGTGGAATAGCCTACACAAAAATGACAAGCTATGGTATAATTATGAACATGAAAATACTTTGTATCATGAAAAGTGTCAAACAACAGATTTAGTATTTTTCCTAGGTTCTAAACAGTAAATAATCACTGTACAAAAATTGTCACATGCATGTTTTATACAAATTTTGCTCTCTAGCAAAAATAACAAAAATCAGCCCTTAAAGGCACTTGAACTACATCTCACAATTTTTCTACAGGACATACATGGCATATATTTTTCCTAGGAAGTACATTACACAAGAAGAGTAACAAACTTGGAAGCATATTTTTCTGATACATATAGGTTTTACTACACATTTTACAAGATATCAGCAATATCAAGGATTAAATAAAGCTCTTAGAAAAGTATCTCAAAAATGACATGCAATATTTTTATCATGTATATTTGGTGACAAGGAACCTAGCAAAATTTGTTTCAACAAATTTGGAGCCAAAATGAGTACACAAACATTTTCCAAAGTATTTCTCTTCCCAAATAATTAAAGAAAAACCGAAAACGTATTTTTCCTATTACTACTGGGCCGGCCCGTGGGAACAACTGGCCCACGACCACTTTTAGCCTGCGCAACCGAGCGAAGGGGAAGGACGACGGCCTGGCTCAGGGCTTCGGCCCAAGGCCGACCTGGCCCAGCTCGGCCGAGGTGAAACGCCACGCCACGCCGGCGTTCCAAACGCCACGGTGGTGCGGCCGCTGCCAGCGGGCCGGCGGCCGTTGCTGGCCAGGTCCGGGCAAGCGAGCATGTGCGCTGGGTCCGCAAGAAGGTGGCAAACCCAAGCAGGTAACTCAATGGGATGGAGAAGGGACGGAGGAAGCTCTTCCATGGCGAGGCCAAGCGCGGCGGCGCCATGACCGACGGTGGCGAAAACACGCAAGCCGCTATACCTTGCTCAAATGGTGTCCCTGCAATGAGCACCAGGTGCCGAGGAGTGAGGCGGAGCGACGTGTGCTCGATTGCAGGTAATGGTGGACCACCAGCGACCAATTTTGCCGGCAGGGCTACAGTGGCGATGGCGGTGCGAGCGGAGCTCGGTGCGGGGCAAGGCAGAGAGGCAGCACGGGAGAGGAAATGAGGAGTGCAGGGAGAAGCGGAGCTGCAGTGGCTTGAAAACAACGAGGCGTGCTTGCTTGCGGGGGCCACGGGATGCCACCCGGCCAGCGTCGCCGGCATGCGCTCGCCACGTGGCGCGGCGTGCCTGACGCGGTCGGACGCATACGCGCGCGCAGGGGAAGAAGGAAGCCAGCGTGCGAGGTGGGCTGGGCTGAGGCGAAGGTGCGCCGCGGGGTGGATCATTGGGCCGGCTTCGGCCGGTGGGCCAGAAGTGAGGCGGCGGCCCGTTAACAGAGAGAAACAATTTTTCAAATTCTATTTTCAATGAATTTTCAAATATCAGTTTTCAAATACCCTTTTGAGCAAGAAAATGACTTCTTTTGAAAATGGCCCAAAAATAAAAGTTGCTTAGAATTTAATCCTCTACAACTTTGCTTTAGGGACCAACTAAAAATTTTGCATAGATTTTGAACTGGGAAGCAAAAGCTAAATAGGGAGGATTTTTGACCATTTTCAATAAAAAATTCAAATGCATATTTTGTCAAAAGTTTGAATACAAACTTTGCTCCAAAAATTGTGCTAAATAATTCTAGATGATTTACAATTATAGCCAAACATGTTTTACTAACCTAGCAAGCATAATTAGGGCAAAAACAACTCTAAACAAGTGTATGCAACATTCATGTTTCATGAGCATGTTTCATACGTTTCGAAGCATGATTTCAGTTATTATTTACATGATTAGGCATGGATACTTAGGATGCTTGATGATGCATAATATGCATGATTTGTAGTGCCTAAATGCTTGCATAACACTGGGGTGTTACACAGTCTGAAGGAGAATCAAACCTACGTCCCTATGCTGGCCTGATGGACAATGCAGTGGCCAACAAAGCTTAAGGAAATCAAGGAAAGGACCAAACATAGTTTGTTTGCTGAATGTGATATGTGTTCTCTGTGTGTGTATAGTGTTGGCACTTGTGTTAGTTCTGGTTGTTCAGTTGTGCAAATAAACTTAGTCACAACTATGTAAGAGTACTCATTGTGTAATGTGAACATCAGAAGCAATGGAAACCATCCTTTTTATCTCAATTTTCCATCTATTTCATAGTTCACCTAATAGCAGAAATAGCATCCATGTGCACATACACTGTTTTGGTCAGTGATTCATGTGATGATCTAAACAAAAGACTATTGCCACCATCTCAAACATTGTTCTGGGCCATGATAAGCTTTACAAAAGATTGTACAACACAATCTAAAGCCTTATGCTGGTGCTGAACAAAAGCACAGAAGGACTACACAAAAGCACAAAAGGACTTGTCATCTTCTACTGCTTGTCTATAGACTTTGGAGATGAGGTGTTCTTCTTAGGGTCTACTCCCTTCTTCTGCTGACCTTTGGACTTGTCACCCTTCTTGGCACTTCTCTTAGATGTTGTTGACCTCCCCAGCTTTGATGCAGTTGTAGGTGGCAGTGGTATTATGGTTGGCAGGTTTGTTCCAATGAATGCAGAGGCTGGCATGGGTTCCTATTGCCTCACCATGCTGCTAGTCTGTGAAGACTGAGAAAACAAGTGTTTGTTAAAGAGGCCTCTTTGTTAAATGTGACAATAGTAGTTGTTAAAGCATAGTGTCGTACCTCTTCTTCTAGCTGTGAAAGCATAGTGTTTGTTAACTGTGACAGTAGTGGTGTGTTGGTTTCTGGAAAATGAATGGCAACCTACAAGCATAGACAGTTAGCTATGCAAGCATAGTGTAAAATTGTTGTATTGTGAGTAAAATATTTGGCCAGTCCATACTACCTGTGTAATCACTGGTTCTTCATCTAAGTTGTCATCTATTTACTGTGTAGGGTCCTCTTCTTGTGGCTCTTCCATAGTTTTCCTCACAGGCTGTAGTTTAGGCCTTATTCCTGACTTCCTTAACTGACAGCCTGCTCTGTTGTGGCCTTGATCCCCACAGTAGCTACAAGTCATTTTTATTCAATGCTTTGACATTTTTGTTCCACTAGTTCCTTCTAATTCCACTAGTTCTTTCCTTCTATTCTTAGGAGGTCTGCCCACCTTCTTTTCATATAGAGGAGGAAGCACAACAGGAAGTCCTTGGACCTTCTCCCAAATGGACTTGTCAGCATATGGATAGATCTTGGGACCATGTGCAATTAGAAATCTTACTAAAGTATAGTAGTCATGGACCATTGTTTTAGTGGGTATCCTTTCATGCCTTAGGTAAGAAATGGCATGTGAACAAGGTATACCAGTGAGATCCCACCTTCTACAGTCACATTGTTTCAGCCCAATGTTAACTACTAACTAATACCCCCTATCCTGCACCTAAAATATACCATGTCCAGAAGGTGCTGCAAAACAAGTGTTGGCAAACTCTGAATTCTTCTAAACTTTCTTCCTAATCTTAGGGCAGATTGGTCCCTACCACACTTGTCCAGCCTCTTTCTCCCTGCTGTAGTACCTACTCATCAGTTGGCCCTTGATGTGCTCCAACATACTGAGAATTGGCATTTCTCTAGCATCCAAGATATAGTTGTTGAAAACCTCACAACTATTGTTCAAAAGTATGTCACACTTGCTGTAAGTGCTAAAAAATGCCCTCACCCAAGTGTTTGGAGCCATCCTTTCTAGCCACTCATATGCCTTCTGGTTTAGTGCCCTTATTTTTTCCATGTTTCTATTCCATTGATCAACAGCGGTGGACCTAGCACATTTCCAAAGTTGTATCTTCAGGTTCTCACCTTTGAAGTACTACTAGAAGTTGTTGTACAAATGTCTAACATAGAATCTATGCTCAGCTTTAGGGAATACTTTTGCTGCATGCTAGAATGAGGCCTTGCACACAGTGAAAAATTGAATTAGGTCTAGAACATCAGGTAAATAACAATAAGATTTACTATAATAGAAATGAATCATCAAGTTCTCACCTTTTGTTTGTCTGTCATAAGTGTCCATGGATATGTGTTTTCAATGCCAAGGTCTGCCTTCAAAGTTTCTAAGAACCATTTCCAAGTTGCTAGTGACTCAACTTCAACAATTGCTAGAGATATTAGATAAATACAATCATTAGGATCAATACCTATAGTTGTCAGCATTATCCCCCCATATTTGGTTTTCAAGTGACATCCATCCAAACATATTAAAGGTCTGCAACCCTCAAGGAAGCCCCTCTTGCAAGCATCAAGTGACATATAAAGTGAGGTAAAAAGATTACCATTAAGGTTCAGATACAATGTGCCGCCTGGATTGGTCCTTCTTAGCTCTTGAGCATAGTCCCACAGCAGCTCATATTGCTCTGCTTCATCAACCATTACCCTTTTCATTGCTATTCTTCTAGCTCTCGCAAGCTTTGTCCTAGCTGGTGTTAGATTCCACTCTTTTTGCACTATTCTAGCAAAATTCTCTAGTGTCATCTTCTTATCAACTCTGAAAGATTCCAAGTACTTATCAGCAAGCCAATTGGATGTGCACCTCTTTAATACCCATTTCTTGTGGCAGTTGTGCACACCACAAAATGTCTTTATCATCATTACATGAGCCCTCCTATCATTTGAAGCATACAAATTCCAAGGACATCCTTTCTCACATATGGCTCACAACCTCTTCTTCTTATTCCTTGGCATCTTAATATCCACCATGTGCTTCATACTATATTCTATAATAGCCTTCCTTAGCAACTCTACAGACTCAAAGATCATTCCTACTTTGAACACTGGATTGACCAAGTCTTCATGCTTGAATGACTTGAAATTGAATGTGACATTGTTTTCATCATCAGAGTTTGGAACCATTAACCCTTCATCATCAGTTGAGAAATCCTCATCACCTCTACCCACCACAACTTGAGCTCTCTTTCCCTTAGGTACCTTCTTTCCCTTGGCAACTCCTTGATCAACCACTTGGTCATCAACATTATCCATGAATAGATCATCATCTTCATTAGCCAGATCCTAATCACTATCTTCAAAATCTGAGTCATCTTCACTAGAACTATATTGCACATCATCTTCATAAGTTGCATCCACATCATCAGGAATATTGTTCATGTTCCTATTCTGCACTCCCACTCTACAGGGGCTCATAACCTTGGGCAGTGAACTATTAGGTTTGCCACAATGTCATCCCAATCCAAGCCAACTAGAGAGTCATCATGATGAGCATACAGAATAAATGTCCTCACTCTACCTACCAGAGAGGCCATTACCAAGGTATCTAAGTCACTAACAATCAACCTAATGCCATCTGAAATGTCTTTCCCAGGTAAAAGCCAGTACATCTTCAAATTTGGGTTCTTCGGGTAGTGAAGCATGAACAACAACTCATTAAACCACACTGGAGACCAAGTGTCTGTCTCACAATGATCAAAGTAGTGAACTTGCCCACCAACATAGGCCCGATTAACTCCTGTTCCAGTAAAAAAACCTCCATGATGCATCTCAACCGTGAACTCACCACTATCAGCTCTTAAAATTGGAAAGATTGCTAACAAATTAGGTCAATCCCAAACCCTAGATGAACCAAAATCATAAAAGATGGTAAACATTTGCCATTCTGATTCACAACACCATCTAACTACATTCAATACGAAGACTAAGATTATAACGAAATGAGCTCAAGGGGATTCACTCACCATAAACAGGTCGGCCTCGCCCTTGCGGCCACAACACCACCACCATCATGTAGATTCACCGCGACCACCACGGAAATCCGCACACCACCGGGCTTTGGCATCACTCCTCTGCCGTGTTGGCCTCCTAACTCGCCAATGATTACCTCCACTACCGGCCGCCCCACGCGCTCCTCGCGAGTTCATGTGATCGTGACGGCGGACTCAGAGAGGTGAAGGAAGGGGAAATGGAGGATATGAAAAGAACTGGGGGCCTCTCTGCTTATTTGCACGCCCCAAACCAGGCTCACGCATGGCTCATGTGCGCTCTGTCCACGCCACGTCGGCCAAAACCTTGATCCGATGAGTTATGGACCTAAGTGGCATACTTAAACAACATTAGGGTGCCAGAAGTACAATTTGAGAGTTTGTAGACCTAAGTGGTACCCCGAGACAAGTTCAAGGGCCTATGATGCATATATCTCATATTACTATATGGTAGTAAACATGTTCGAATGTTGTAATTGAACTTCCGCTTTGGGGCCACCCCTTACTCTACCATCATTATAGGGGTATGGGGTTCGAGACAGAGAAAGATCAAGGCAGCATATCAATTTTTCCTATATACTTTACTTGGATCCGTTTTTATGCTATTAGCTATTCTGTTGATTCTTCTCCAAACAGGAACCACCGATTTACAAATTTTATTAACCACATAATTTAGTGAGCAGCGCCAAATCCTTCTATGGATTGCCTTTTTCGCCTCTTTTGCCGTCAAAATGCCTATGGTACCGGTTCATATTTGGTTACCCGAAGCCCATGTAGAGGCACCTACGGCTGGATCTGTCATCTTGGTAGGAATTCTTTTAAAATTGGGCGCAATACCGTTGTCATCTCAATGACTCATGGATCAGAAATTTATATAAGGTGTCAAATGTATTAATACGTCTTAGAATCAGACTTTGTATCATTTTTATAACATTTTTTTGTAACAACTTCGTATCATTGACGGGCGCATGGATGCTAACTTCTACCATTGATGAGAGCATGAACGTGCATGATTTTAACTATGACAAACAGAAGAATCCTTCACTCTTAATATTATTAGATTATTATTGGTATATAGATATAGATTAACAAATATGTCCATAGTTGCAACAAAAATGTATTGGTTGTTGCTCGGTCACTTGGATGAGTATATGTATATACAACAATTGCTTCATCTCTTCTAATACATCTTGGAATCAGACATTGTAACGTTGTGCAAACTCGTATAAGGATGGGCCATGAGTCCGGATTATAGACGGAATATAGAGCCATTTTACGAGATGTCTGCTCCCTTTGTTCCAAAATAAGTGTATTTCTATGTTTGGATGGAGACACCAATACTACCAGAGAAATTACATATATACACCCCAATCAAAAAGGTGTTAAAGCATATAATAATTGTATCTATTTGTTTTGGACAAAAGTTTTGAAAGCTAGATGTGTAAGTAGAATCACATGATGCTTCGTGAGACAATGTAATCATAAGTTTATTCTATGTATTAGCTTATGAGAAATAAGATGGTAATGAATCAGCATATTTTATTCCACAAAACCAAAGGAAAAAGTGAGGAGTGAGAAAAAAATAGACTACCTCGTTCCTCGGGTCCCAAAATAAATGATTTCTTTTAGAAATCCCAACCCTAGTCCCTCATAAAAAATGATTAATGCTAGTAGTGATAAACGCCCAGGAAAGGGCCCAGTCCGACAAATTGCAGTCTCCTCTCCAACACCTACTTGTACTCACCCATCGGCGCCGCTACACCCAACGTTTGAGCCGCTCGCAGCCGTCGCTGCCGCGCACGACCCCATCCTCCACTCCTCCAGGCTCTAGTCCTTCGCCGGCACGCCTTCTCCTTCCTGGTTCCCATCCCTAACCCTAGCACTAGCAGTCAGTCGAGCGTCGTCGTCGTCAAGGGGCTGTCCAGCGGGCCAACAGTGAAGAGGTTAGCGTGGCGAGCCACGTGCCGGGGGGACCCACCCGCAGCAGTGGGGATTTTTAACTTTTTGCCATCCTTGCGGATGGCACTCCTTCGTTTACCAGCTTTACGTGTGCTCCTACATAATTGCCATCGCAAACAGTGAATCTCCTACGTTTCTACCACTTTCGCTGACGTCTCACGCCAGGTGGGCATGCCAGCGTGGCAGCGAGCTTGGGAACCTCTACCAGGCATGCAAAAATTACCTGTTTACCCCTACTGTTTCTCTCTCTCGACACTCGTTGACGCGTGGGCCCTCCTCCTCTTGCTGATGCGAGGGCCCCGCACGTCAGCTTCTCCTTCAACCCCATCTCTTTTCCTCACCGCGCCTCACCTCCATGGCCGTCGTCGTTGCCGAAGCAGAGCACACCGGAGGGGTCCAACTGCGCCGCCGCCTCCACTACACCGCGCCTCGCCGTTCGCGCCTCTCCTCCGACCGGCTCGGCTCCTTCACCGCAGCTCGTCGCTGTCGACGAAGCCGCCATGACCACCGCGAGTGCACGTGGCCAGGCCACCGCGTGCCTTTCTGGGCTACGCAGAGAGCACCCATGGGCTCGGCGGGTGGTGGTGGTGCTTGCGCGCCGTAGCTCGCCGCCGGCCCCCACCTCTGTCACCCGGGATCGGTCGGAGCCCAGTTCGTGCGTGAGTTCACCCAACTCGGCCTCCACCGATCCGTCGGCGGCATCCTTGACCTCGCGCGCAGGCGTAGAGGCGTCTCGTCCGGGGAGGAGGGGGGCGGGAAGCTCTGGCTCTGGTGGCCCATCCCCGCTCATGCTCTCGCGGGGAGAGCGCCACCGAGGCATGGTCGCACCACGGGAGCGGACCGCGCAGCGCACTCGCAGCCATGGAGGATCTGCTGCTCCCATCCTCGCTGTTTCCTACGCTGACGGAGAAGCCGAGGCCTGGGCCCGGGCTCGACGGCAGCGGGACGATGCGGGACGCAACGGAGGCGGTGGAGGTCTTGGCCTTGGTGACGGCAGACACGTCATGCTTCCCCCTGGGCGCGCCGACGGTGGCGAAGGGCAGCCAACGCTAGTGGAGCTGCGCTCGTCCGAGGAGAAGGGGGCCGGGAAGCTCTGACGCTGGCGACCACCATCACCGGCACTTACTTCTGCGCAGAAGAGATGGGGTTGAAGGAGAAGCTAACGTGTGGGAGCCCATACGTCAGCGAGAGGAGGGAGAGAGAAGCAGCAGAGGTAAACAAGTAATTTCGCATGCCTCGTACGGATTTCCAGGCTCACTGTAAGGTTGGTGTACCCACTTGATATGCCACCTCAGCGATAGTGGTAAAGACGCACGAAGTTCACTTTTTGCTATGGCAATAGCGGTAGGCACGTTAAAAAGTTATAAATCCCGCAGCGGTGGCGTCAAACGCGTCTCGCCTACTCATCAGAGGTGGCTAAACAGAGGAGTTTGCTTGTTTTCTCCGTCCGGCTGCGGTTTCCTTTGACTGGATCAACTAGATTTGCCGGCGGCGACGGCAACGGCGGTCCCCAGGCAAGGGCGTGGGGATCCCCGGCGGGATGGAGGTGCCCTGGCTGCTGGTGGTGCACGGGTCAGTGACGGCGCTGGTGGTGGTGTCGTTCCTCTGCGGGCAATGGCCCATCTTCGAGGGCACCTTCATCCAGAGCATCAACCACTTCCTCACCTTTGGAGCCTACCACTACCTCCTGTACGTTCTCGCGCCTCCCTTCCCCATGTCCCTCCCTTCACTCCTGCTCCTGCTTAGTGAGTGTGGGAATTGTTCCCGCAGGCGGTTTGTGCAGTCTGTGTGCGGTACTGGGGCTAGGGATCTCGTCCTCGGCGTTGAGCGATACTGCTGCGACCGACCCAACCCGATATTGCAGGTACATGCCAGTCATCAGTACTTGAATTGCCAATGATGAGGTAACGTGTCTTGAATTATCATTGTTGGGGATGATTGTTTATTTTGAAAGGCGATGTAGTTGTAATGGAAAGTTAGGTTTCCTGTTTTGAGTCTTGGAAGATTGATGCCGTTTGATGCAAAATGGCTGTTAGTTGTTGCTTGGGATAGTTGCATTGATCAATAGCTAGGGGATTGATGGTGGGTTCTCAGTTGGTAGCTCCAATTCTCAGTTGACTCTGCAAATGAGGAGCTTTTTCAAGGACCGGAATGTGGATGATCAAGTATGTTAGGGCTTAGATTTCTTATTTTGTTGCCCTTGCCCATGATTATAGTTATCCTACATTGCGTAAACCTGCTGCGTTTGTTTCCAAACAGTAAACATGCAACCAAAAGCTGCTGATTAAAGGAGGGATTTATGTTCTTCAGATTCTATGAAATTGCTAAAGACTTTGTGCTTGTGCTAAGTGAAATTGTGTACGTGAAAGGAAGGAGGGAAGAAAACTGGGGAGGGGACGAGAGATGGATTTGGAAGGTGAGAAAAGTGAGAAATGACTGCAGGAAAGACCAACTGGGTATATGGATCTGTGTCACTCTGGTGTGACTTGACATCATAATTATATCATTTTTGGGGATCTGTGTTTGAACTCTCTGCATTGAATAGGGCAGAACAGCAGTTTGCCATTGTGAATTAATGATAACGATAGACACATGTAATTTACATAAACTTCAGATTGTTTTACTGTTATACCCTTGGCTTCAGTGAAGAAGTTTTCCTTAGTGATTATTCTTCTAATTCCCTTGGGACACATGAGCTAGCATTATCTTGCATGTCAAATCATAACCAAATTTACTTAACTATCAACAACTAAGAGCTGAGGTTTTTTGTTGTTATTTGAATGCATGAGATGCTAGCATCAGCTCCTGCTCCTAACCAGTCGTCTGTGACTTATTTTCTTCTCTCAACCGCAGGTATTTTATGTTGCCATAATTGGGGTGACATATTTTATAATAGTGCAGACATCTTTCGAGTACATTCCTGGGTATTATGTGAGTGGATTGCACAGGTACCTTGTAGCTGCACTAAACAATTTGGATAGATTTTATTGTCCATTTCTAACAGTGATAGATCTAATTGTGCAGATATCTGAGTGTTGTGGCTGTGGCTGTTGGTGCTATACTCTTTGTGCTTACTAGCTTTTCTGATCCTGGGACTGTTACTGCTGAGAATGTTTCTCAATATGTATCTTCCTACCCATATGACAACGTTATTTTTGTGGAGAAAGAATGTTCAACTTGCAAGATTACTAGGTATATCTAGTTATTCACTGAGTAACTCCTAGCTGCCAGTCGTTGCATGTAGAAGCAGAACCCTAAATTATAAGATGGTATAGTTAGCTGTTTTCTTAGGTACCCAGTAAAATCTTAGGGACTAGTTGGCAATGAGTAATCCAGTATGTGTGCAACAACAAAACTTATTGCTTTAAAGTTCTTGTGATTTTATTAACACTCAAGGTCAAGGGCAAATACATCTAGCATAGGGGTTCCCCTCCCTCAGCTACTTAATGCAATTACATGTGTTTGTTATTTTAGCAACTCATTGGTCATTTGTGTGCAGGCCAGCCAGGGCAAAGCACTGTAGAATATGTGACAAGTGTGTTGCTCGATTCGATCACCATTGTGGATGGATGGTACTTGTACTTACTAATTGATGGTATTGCTTTTGCTTCATTTATGTTCTGAATTTGTCTGTGTTGATACAGAATAATTGCATTGGGGAGAAAAATACTCGCTATTTTGTGGCCTTTTTAGTTTGGTGAGTTCTGCTTGGGTTTCTTTCCAGCTTGTACCTTACAATCTTTGTCTGGCCTAGATGGGAAATCTTAAGGCCCATGCACTTCTCACTGATGATTTTTTTCTGTTTTGTATGTTTATCATCTGTCTTTCTTTTTATAGCCTAATATCTCCCAAGAGTCAACATAATCTCCTGAATTGTCATTTTTCTGAGTGGCTAAATTTTTAGTCCAACTACAAATACTAATTATAGGACATAAATCAACTGGATAAACCAAGTACATCTTGAAATGATATGTTTATCCTACCAAGCTTCAAGGATTAGCTTTCTTACAAGAAGTTGGACCGTTAGCTCCCTTTTCCTCTCTTTTTTTTTCTTATATGAAAAGCTTTGCCTTCTAGACTTCACAGCATAGTTTTCCAATGTGTTGTGCAAAGTGCAGTTGTTTAGATGCAGTATTAACTAGCTTATGATTCCTTTGCGCTGTAGTTTTATGGATTTGGTTGTAACTTATAGTTCATCTTACCTTTATATTACCAAATCAATATGGGAGATCTGCTCAGCTACTTGGTTGTTCTATTTCCTTTTTCCATAGTGGGTGAGCCCGAATTTCATTACTAAAGCGTAATGAAATTTCTTACAACCACCAGTTTAGAATTTTGCCGCTGCTACTGTCTAGCAAAAAGACTGCTCTGAAACGACCACAAAAGCACACAGGCTCTGTGAAACTATTCCACCACCACACTTCCATACACTGATCCTAGTTGATTTTTTGTTTTTCTCAAATAATCCTACTTGATTATTCAACCTTGGCAAACACTAGAGCCTTTTTGTTTAAGGCATAATTGTTTCACTTGCTGTAAGTAGCAACCTAATTAATCATCAAGATTATTCACTGACCTGAAATATTAAGTAAAGTTTTTTTGGGCAAAAATATTAATAAAATTTGTATATGTACTTTCTCTTCCATTTGATAACAGGCATTTTCTTATATGTCTGTACGGGGCAATGATCCTTGGCTTCATTCTTGCTGGTGAATTAAAAGAGCGGAAAATTATATACATTCTGACAGGTAAATTCAATGCCTTTCCTGAGAATTTACTGCCTTGTTCAATGGGCAGTAACTTAAATTGACATAGAACAACTGAGTAGTGGGTATATCTATGTTGAGCTGTATGTGGGAGTTTTGAACTCTCCTGATAGCACCTTATGGGAAATCGTTTACCATCATACATAGTCTCTGATTTTTATTTCGATTGCATACAGTTTTTGGATTAATCACATAAAACTGAGGTATAACTTATCTTCTTTATTGAACATTTTAACCTCTATTTTCCCATTTGTAATGAGGCATCTTTTGGGTGTGACAGTTTATTATGGTATCGATAACTCATTCTCGGGCTTGTTTCCACATGTTGCACAGGTATGCTAGAGGAACACAATGATAACAAATTCCCTTCACAGCTCTACTAAATCTGTGTTTTAACTCATGGTCAAATTTGCAGTGGTTGCTTGCTGTGCATAACACTCAAATACTTTTGAGTGTATTTTTGGCTATATTAGCACTGCTCCTTGGTGGCTTCTGTGCTTACCATACACACCTTTGTTTGACAAATACAACAACCAACGAGGTGAGACTTAGTGAACTTGAACCTTTGAAATTTAGCCAAATTTTCTTCCCCAAACACGTAAACTGTCCCTTGTCGTGGACATGAGGATATATTTTCTTTATATTAATTCTATTTAATGAAAATTTTATCTTTGCTCTGAAATATTTGAATCAAAAGATAACTTCTCATACTAGGATTTTATTCTGGTAGACAAAAATAGCTTTCTGGATGAATTTGGTGAATTGATGTGAGCAGATTTTGTATTTAATTGAGGTCGTTTCTCATGAGAAAATAAAGTGCTACGCTAAGTAGACTAATAAATTGGACTATTAAAAAGGAATAGTTTCAAGCATGTTTCTAGTGCAAAAAATACTTGCTGTGATTCTTACACAATCTTCTTTAGACATTCAAATGGCAAGACTATATCATGTGGATGAAAAAAGAAAACGAAGCGAAGGCGGCTGCTGCTGCACTCAAGTCCAGCATAGGCTCAGCCAATAGTAATGAACACAAAGCTCCTCCAAGCAAATGGAGGGCGTTCTTCATGAGATCCCGAACACCAAGTGCGGAACCAGTTGTGAAAAACAACATATATGACAGAGGCATGATTAAAAACTTGTGCGAGGTGGTCGTCCCTTTATCGGAACGGAAGGCATTTTCACGCAGGAAATTGGATTGAGTCTGTTGTTGCAGTTGTATCACCAAACTGTTGTATATCTGTGTAGAATTTGTGAAACAATTTTTTTTGTCATACCATAGGGGCATAGAGAAAATTTTCAGGGTAATCTTGTTCAGTACTCACGACTTATAGCATCAAAATATAGGTTAAAATTGTTGAGGTTGCATTTGCTTTTGCCCTTCCTGAAACAATACATCTGTGGATGTTCCGAGGCTTTGTAGACTTGCCCAGTTTTTGGGTGCATGGTTGCTACAGTTGAGACGAACGTAATATCTCAAGGTTCCAGGCTTCCCCAATCTTACAATCGAGGAATATGTTCCAGACTGATTGCAAATTTGTTCGCTGGTTTTGAGGAGCGTCACAGGAGATCAGTGCAGCATTGGAGCACACGCTGAAATAAATCTTAAATTCAATTACAAATTCAAAAATATTAACATGAAGCAGTTCGATTGCAAGAACTCACCGGTGATCTGATCTGTTTTTTCTTTACTTGAAACTAGCATTCTGATCTGTTGATTGTGGTTTTCTTGGAAGAGTTTCGGAGATGGAGCTCAATTGCGAGCCAAGCACCCCCAAAACCAGTAAATAAGAGTACTCAATAAATAAACCTATACATATACAGAATCAAAAATGCAGAAATAAAACTCTCATCACTTTCCTCATTTCTCATCCCTTCTATTACATCCTCCCGTCTACAGAAGATTGCTTTATAAATCGCAGCCCTCTTATGCATTGTGAGGGAAACAAAGGAAAAAAAAGAAAAGAAAAAAAAGTGAAAAATTAGTGCTACGACCTGACTCATTTGGCCCTGATCATCACTTCATAGTCTGCATCATCAAGGAATCGGCCATACTGTGTCCCATTCAGCATCTGGCTCAATTGCTCCCAGTTGATCGACGAGGTCTGGGAGGGGACCTGGTGTGGATCTTCACGTGCTTGCTGGACAGCTTCCTCACCGGAACCCCGAGGAATTCCTGCACCCGGGACAACGCCTGCACACAGGGCATCAGAGAAAGAGCATACCCCTGTTATTGCTATCATTGGGTAACCTTGTTTGGAACTCTAAAGCCATCAGAGGCTGCTGGGAACGTTTGTTTGTTTGTTTGTTTGTGTTGTGATGCCTACATTTCTGTCGCGGATCACATCCTCGTAGTAGAGGACCATGTGGCGGGTGTTGCTGAAGCGACCCAGGCAGGTTCTCATGGCGCGTTGGGCATTTCTGATGCTTGGAATCAGAGTCGATACGTCCAGCTCTGGCTTGAACCTTGCCAGGATCTCAGCCTGCCCAGATAAAAGGCACCGATATGATTTGCCAAGAGGATATATATCATTGCCTGTTTGACTTTGATCCATTCAAAACTGAGTAACTGTCAGACAGCTTTGGTTTAGTCATGTCTAATTATGTAGTAGCTAGGCCTCTCCATAACTGAATAACTGATTCATAATCTAAATAATTGATTCAGAAAATGTACTGACTGATTGCACACGGAGAGAGATACCTCCTCTTTTGAGTGAACATGTGATTTGTGGATGCCATTCAGCTGCTTTGTTTTCCTGTCGTAGTTGTTCGCCAACACAGAGATAAGCCTCCGTAATGTGTTTCTCCTGAAGAGGAATATCACCATTGCACCCCTCCTGTTTAAATAGTTAACGATGTCTCGATGGTTTTCCATCAGTCCCTGCAGAACAGGAAGCAAGCCATTTTAGGCCCTGTTTGGAACGTGGGAACTTTTTCCATGTCCCTGCGTTTTTCTTGTAAAACTTAAGTGATTCCTGTGAAATTCCTATTCTTGAGTTCCAAAGTACTTTGCTTGATAAACTCACATCTAGCTTTCAAAAGTCAATAGCATGACTACTAGCTTTTTTTTTGGTTGATAACATGATTACTAGCCCTTTTAAGTTACCAAAAAAATCACTCTTTTTTTTAGGTTTGGAGCACAAGAACATAAATATATTGTCAAAGGCTACATGATAGTAAACATTTACACAGGACCCTAGCTATACCACTTGTGGAGCAAGAGCAACCAAACAATATGTACATGAAAAGCGGCTCACTGATAGTAAACATTGACACAGACCCTAGTAAAGGAATGATGCAGCTTAATTACCTGGTTTAGCATCCACTTCAGCCCAAATGCTGCTGTGCACTCATTCTTCGCCGCACTAGTGATCCAGTCCATATCATACAATCTGTCAAGAGTTTCAAAAATAGACGAAATGTTTTCCCTTCTATCCCTCACAGAGAAGATCTCGCCATTCGAGCTGACATTGGGGTGGCTGTTGAGCAAAGTCTCGAACCACCCGCTTCCTGATCTTTGCATAGATATGATAACAAAGAAGCGGACAGGGTTACATGCACATTCACCCCTGTGAACCGGGAAATGAGTGCAGAGAAGCATGAATCAGACAACACATGTCATCATATATATAGAACAAGAACATAAGAAGCTTCTGACGAACTGAAGTTACCTGTCGTAAGTGACAGGCCTCGGAAAGTGCACATATCGCATCTGCTCATGTGGAACTGCAGGTCTTCTGCAATGGATTTCTGTCTGTTCAGCTCCGTCTGCGCTGGTCATTTTTTGTTCATATTCCAAAGTTACCTGATGGAAGGAGAAGTAGCATACATAGAAGCTGAACATAGCAATGAAGAAGACAAGAACAGATCGTAGAGGCAACACAGCTGGGCCCTTTGGACTTTTTAATGGATAAATACTCTGTAAACAAATATGAAGAAAAAGGTAATAATGAGTACGTATTTTTTACGATAAATAAGTGAGATGAAGAAACAAAATTTTCTAGGTACATCGTTACCATTCTCTCTTGTGGTAGCATTTGCTACATCAACTGAGTGCTCATTATCCTTGCTGCGTAGCATATGAGCGAGGAACTGAATTTTTTTTTTTCGCGAGCGGGATTGCACAACTCAACTCAGCTTTTGTGAACTAGTTGTACTGCATTGCATCTACAGAATTTCAAAGCTAAGATTTAAACCCTGTGCAAGAAGGAAACACAAACACACACACACACACAAAAAAAGTTGTGATTCAAGGAAATGCAAGGACGCTTTATTAGACCTGGAAAGTGTGGGCCAGGCCCGACAGAACGGAACCAATATTTAGCAGCTCAACTCGAGAAAGATTCGTAACAGTTTCTGGACTACGCGATGCAGAGTACTCGTACAGCAATCGTGGGCATAGATGTAGCGATGACCGTACAGGATTAATGGCACAGACCACAGAGACTCCCGGGCCCCTTGCTGTGCGGCAACAGAAGTCGTTGCAGCAGGGTCAGCAAGCAGAAAGTGCGAAAACCACGTCGAAACTGTCAACGAAGGGCACAAGGAAAGGCCCGCAGCGAAATGCCTGGCTTCTTTCGCTGCTTGCCAGGCCCCCACCGGCCACCCCCACCTAGATCGTCTGCGGCTAGCACTGTTGCAAGAACCAACCAACGGTTGCTTGTTGCAAAGTTTTTTTCCAACTACACAAGCAAATATTTAAGGCTGGGACAGGCTGATAGTGATAGCAACAGAACAAAACTAGGCCTTGTTTAGATGCCATCCAAATTTCAAGTTTTTTCACTCTCTCTCCATCACATCAATTTTTAGCCGTTTGCGTGGAGTATTAAATGTAGATAAAAAAATAACTAATTATATAGTTTAGTTGGAAATCACGAGATGAATCTTTTGAGCCTAGTTGGTCCACGATTAGACAATATTTACCAAATAAAACAAAAATGATACTATTCATCGGGTTGAAATTTTTTCGCAATCTAAACGAGGCCCTAGTTTTGCTCTCTCTCTCTCTCACACACACAGCAACAAAGAAATAAAAAAGTAAAAGGAAATAGATACCATACCAACCAGTATCACAAGTCAGAATCAAGGATTGCTCAGTGAAGCCGAAATTTTGGGTTGGGGAAAAGTTTGAAATCTGTCCCGTAGATGCCTGCATTGCAGGATGCAGCTGGATCAAAGAACCAGGCTGAAGAATAATGAAGTCGGGCACTCGATCGGGCCAGTTCTGTGCAGCTTATTTAGAGATCGAGATGCAAGGGGGGAACAAAAAACAGGCAAGAGCAAGAGCCATGAAGATGATAGTCCCAAAGAGAAAGAACACAGGAAAGGTGCATACACAGGCAATGCGCAGAACGCATATCAGGAAGGAGATGATGGAGGCACAGCACAGACGAACATTCTGAATGAATCTTGGAACACAGCGCAGGCGGCCAAGGCCATGTGCACAGCAAGCAACACCACGTACGTACCTGGTACCCGGTTCGTCCGCGGCGATCGAGGACTGAAGCACTACGGTGGTCGACGCGAACAGGTCGATCGGATAGCGGAGAAGCATGCAGCCTCTGGATCTCTGCGTCCGCGTGGTCGGCTGAAGGAAGGTGCCAGGAGGAAGAGGGAGGGAGGTGAAAGAGTAGTAGCAGGTACGTTCTGTGACGTCGTCGCGGGAAGGAGAGAGGAACAGGGAAGAAAGCGCGCGCGGAGCCGGAGGCCGGAGGGGGTGAGAGCGAGAGGCCGAGCGACCGGCACTGTTCGCGTCCGTGCTGTCTTTTTCGGTCTATTTTTTTTAGGTAGATTATTATTTTTCTCTCACAACAAACCAATCAAAACGTTCTTTCGGCTTGTTTTTTAAAGTGAACTGGGCCGATAACGGATTCCAGCTCGATCGGGTATTTACAACTACACTGGCTTAATTAGCTTGGTTATTACGTACATACATATGCAGGGGCGGATCCAACGGTGGGGTGGGGGGCTCGAGCCCCCCTATTTATACCGGAGTAGTGAAACCCCTGTGGAGCCCCTATAAATTTTTAGGTAAAGTTCTATAGTGTAAGGGGACTAGCAGTGTTGTTCAACCCCCTGAAATATTTTCTGGATCCGCCGCTGTACATATGATACATTTGGTACTTCTCCTCGTGTTAGCTACTATGTTTCTTTTCTAAATAGATACTGAAATAGAAATAGTAGGAAATCTAAATAAGCATGCATATGATGCCTGTTGTGCTCCATCTCCAGGGCGTGAGGCACCGAACTACGCCATCCACCATATTATTCCATCATCCCCCCCCCCCCCCCCCCCCCCTCCACCACACACACACTCTTTCTTTTGGGTTCAGTTGTTGGAGAAGATGTCGAATAGATATCGAACCTTTTGGCTGTAGCGCTACCCAAACGTTAAATAGATCTTATATTTTAGGTGTTGTCGTTGGAGATAGTATCCTCTTTATTATCTCCATGCTTATGAGTTTGAGTGGTCTTAATAACGTAAGAACCATTGTTGTAACTGGTTTGCTTCCGTCTTATACGATAAAGCATTACTCCTGCTAATTCTTCAAAAAAAAAACAAAAGAATTCGAGAGGATCGAGCATGTGGGTCCCATCCGTTCGGCAGGCATTTATTCCAGATGGGCACTGGTACCGTGGTACGGTGGGAGTACTTCTACTCGGGTAAAGAAACACAGTTAAGCTTTCAGACGTATATATAAAGTCTTTGCTTTGGTTTTCCTCGCTCAGTCACTCATCGGCCTGTCCTAATAATCTCTAGCATTTCCTTATTAACACCGGCCGGCACTACTGGTCTACTACTGCTACTGCTAAGGACGGAACGAGATGGCCAAACACAACGTACTGTACTGCCAAGTCACCGATATCCTTAATTATTTTGACAAAACTTCCCGGTATATATCAGCGTGTACCTGCCTGCGCTGGAGCTTAATTTCATTCTGCTTTTTTTTTACTATGGAACCTCGATCACTACTATTTTTCATCTCCTTTTTTTTTCTGCGCGACATCTGCATACATGACCCAGTATTATATAAACAGAATAAGATAAAACAATGTCAGCGTGATGATTTGACTTTATGTTATCTCATGGAACAGGTGAGGGCCGACACTACGTAGAGTACAGGGCTGTGTACTGCGATGTGATACATACGGTATTATCTTTTAATATTAAGATAAAATATATACCCAGTATTATATATTATCTGCTGATTGATGCGTAGCCGGCCGGCCTCCTTGTGTACGGAACGGAACGTTGCCACGTTGGTGCCCACTACGTACACTACCTATTGGTTGGCATACACAAAGGTCAAAACCCTCAGATCAAGGAACGTTCATGCGACCAGCTACCCTCAGCCGTGGATAAGATTGGAACGGAGGGCAACGTCCATCAGTATTCAGTACCACACCCTCCGTTTTGCAATTTTTTCCAAAACACACCGTACCATGTGTGCATTTTTTTTGAGGAATCAGGAGGAGACTGTAATTTATTAAAAGACAAGAACAGAGTGACAGAGAAACAGGGCGTACCCAGTGCAGAGAGCTCCCGCTCTGTACGGGGTCTGGAGAAGGGTGTTAGTGGCAAGCCTTATCCTCGTCTGTGCAATGCGAGGAGACCGCGACTCGAACCCGGGACCTTCCGGTGAAACAAGAAAACAAACTCCATCTCTTTCTCGCTTACTCATTGTCTCTCACGCACCCAACTGGAGATCAGGGAACAGAGAAGGAAAGGAAAAAAATACAAAAGATTACAAGTTGGAGTTTATCCATGATTCGAGCAGGGGGGGGGGGGGGGGGGGGGGGGGGGGGGGTTGATTCTGGCCTTCGTTCAATGTAACAGGAGAAGGGATTCTACCGTGACCACTCTTTTGCGGTCTTCAACAGAGGGGTTTTTATTTCGAAATATAACATCATTTCTCATCGACCATATGGACCAGCAGACCAGAATGAAGATGTCAAGCGCAAAGCTAACATTCTGAAGGGATTTCCATTCTTGAAAGATCTGGGGTACTGTGAGTTGATCATCATACTGAAATTTCCAGACACCCCAGCAATCCTTAGCAAAAGGGCAGTAGAAGAGAAGGTGCATTATTGTTTCTTCAGGAGGTTGCTGACAGTGCACACAATGGTAATCATCCAAATGCATCCTTCTTCTTCTCAGCATGTTTCTTGTACTCAGCCTATCTTTCAGGACTAGCCAAAAAAAAATACTTTGTGCTTGCTCTGGCATGCAAGTCTTCCATAGCCATTTGTAGATGGGGTCAACTTGTGTATGTCCTATTAGTACTTTATAGGCTTTAGAGGAGGAGAACTGAGAGGAACCCCAAATAAATGTCCATCTGTCATCCTCTGTCTCAATCACTAAGTCTAAGATTTCAGCCTGAATCTCCTGCATCTGATGATATGCTTCAACTGATAATGGAAGGTGAAATAGAATCATGGAGGGCCTCAGTTTCACATACAGTGCTTAGACTGATCCTTTTGTTTTTCACAAAAGAATGGAAGCTCAGGGTATTGAATCTTTCTTACTTGGCTGTTCCAGATATCATCCCAGAAGAGGCAGGTTTTGCCATTAGCAACCAGCACACTTGCCATTCCGTTAAATTTTTCCAGCATCTTCAAAATGTCACGCCACCAGAAGGTTCCCCTAGGGGCTTGTGGAGCTTGGTAACTTATCATTTCTATAGTGCTTATCCCAAATAAGCTTTACCCATGGCAGATCTCTTTTATTGAAAATTTGATCCAGGTGCTTGAGGAGGAGGGCTTCATTTTGGGTTTGAATGTTCAGAACACCTAGACCACCTTCACATTTTGGTATGCATACCATGGGACCATGCTACCTTTGCCATTTCCTTGCATTCTCTTCTGCTTCTCTCCATAGACAGTTTTTCCTGTACTTGTTAATCTGTTTGATCAGAATTTTTGGCAAGGCAATAGAGCACATTGTGTAAGTTGGGAGAGCTGTTAAGACCGAGTTTGTGATTTCAAGCTTGCCAGCCTGACTGAGAAAGGGTGATACATAATTCAGCCTTTTTTCACATTTGCTAATCAGTGGAAGAAAATCATCCACTTTTGGTCTGCTAAGACCAATGGGCAGACCAAGGTATGTGAAAGGCAAGGAGCCAGTTGCACATCCAAATGTTCTAGCAAGATGATTTAATTTTTCATTGCTCAAATTATGGGCACCATCATTGACTTGGAGAAATTGATCTTCAGGCTTGTTGAGTCACTGAAGTATTGCAGGATACCTTTCAGAAAGAAGAGTTGAGTGGTAGAAGCTTCCATGACAATCAGGGTATCATCTACATATTGGATGATAGGGAAATCCAAGGTTGGGGCTGGAATTGGTAGTCTTAAGTGCCCAAGCTGAATTGCCTTATTGATGATGGATTGGAGCAAATCAACTGCTAAGACAAAAAGTAGTGGTGATAGAGGGTCTCCTTGTCTTACACCTCTCTTGCAGTGAAAAGTTTTGCCTGGGACGCCATTTAATAACACATCAGATGTACCAGAGTTGAGAATGGATTCAATCCATGATCTTCCATTTTGTACCAAAACCCTTATGAGCCATTACTTCCAAGATCACCTTGAGTTCTATTTTGTCGAAGGCTTTTTCAAAATCCAGCTTTAGAACCACAATTTCCTTTTTTGAGTGGTGGCACAAATGAAGGTATTCAAAGGACCATGCAATGCAGTCCTGGATAGTCCTTGTCCTGATGAAGCCATACTGATTTTGGCGTACTAGCTGAAGAATCACACCTTGCAATCTATTAGCCAGAAGCTTTGTGATCAGCTTATTAGAGCAGTTGAGCAAAGAGATTGGCCTAAAATCACCCACTTAGCTGTGCACCATCAATTTTAGGAACTAGAGTTATAAAAGAGTCATTTATGCTTTGGAGGCAAACTGAGTTGTTTTGAAAAGGCAAAGCACAGTTCATAGAAATCTTCTTTAATGAAGTGGCCAACACTTCTTGATGAATTCATTGTTGAATCCATCCGGGCCAGGAGTTTTATCATTGGGGAGAGTTTTCACCACTGCATCTATTTCTGCTCTAGTAAAGGGTTCCTCTAGGCAGCCAAGCTATGTACTGTTTTCTAGGAGTGAGCTGAGATTAAAGGTAATTGCCTCAAATTCAGACTGACCCAGCCTTTCCGTAAAAGCTTCCCAGAGAACATCTACTTTGTCAATATGATTGTGAACCACTTCACCATTTGGCTTTTGCAATTCAGCTATCAGGTTGTTTTCCGTGTTTGATTGTTGCAGTTACATGGAAAAGCTTGGTTCCAGCATCCCCTTCCTTAACCCATCTGATTTTATTTCTTTGTCTCCAATAGATTTTCTGCTGCTCTAAAAGTTGTTCTAGTTTCTCAGTAATGGCCTGTTTGAAGTTCCATTCTAGCACTGTCAAATCTCTGAACTCTTCAATGGTTTCCAGTAAGGAAAGAGTGATCTTGAACTGATTCAAAATCTTCTTCAGATTAGATAGCTTTTGCTACCAACATCTGAGCACTTTCCTTAAGTTTTTGAATTTTGCAGTAATCAGCTTTGCTTTGTCCACCTGATTGTTTACATCACACCAACCTTGCTGGGCAGTTTGGAGGAAGGAGGGTTCCAGTAGCCAATGATTTTCAAATCTGAAGACCTACCCTTTGGGAATTGAGGTTGAGACTGTGGTATTGCAAGGCCAATGATCAGAGGTTTGCGTGACAAGGGAACTCACTAAGGTTTCTGGGTAAGAGGTGGTCCAAGAACTGGAAGTGAAGAACCAGTCTAGTCTCTCTAGCAGAGGAGAGGGCTGCTTGTTTGTCTAGGTGAATTTCTTGCCATATAGTGGTAGCTCTACAAGACCAAGTGCATTTATAGCTTCATTGAAAAGAAGTATTTCATTTACATCACCCTAGGCTTATTTCTGTTCTTTGGCTTTCTCATCAAATTGAAATCCCCCACTATAAGCCAATTATCATTTGCAACTGCTGAATAGTACTTGAACCATTGAAGAAAATTTCTTTTTCCCTCATGAGTGCATGGCCCATAAATGTTAGTCAGGAACCAGGTATCACTATTATGCCAGGCAGAAAACTTAGGGCCTCTTTGGCACGGCTTATGCCGGCTTCGGCTTTATCTATTTTGCGCAAATCGAGGCACTGTAGCGTGAAGCCGTTTTGTAAGCCGGGGTTAAAATGAACTAGAAGCCGGGAAAAGCCAGTTTTTCTGGCTTCACCGGCTTTGGCTTCACCGGTGAAGCAGTTTTGGATGAGCCGTGCCAAAGGGGGCTTTAACTGTGATAGCAAAGCCATTCTGAAAGATTAACTGACCACTGAAGACAGAGCTTTTCCAAATAGTGATGAGCCCACCAGAAGCTCCAATAGAGGGTAGGAACTCAAAGGAGTCAAAGCCAAGTGGACTGAACTTTCTAATGAATTGGATACCAAAACTCTCCTTTGTTTCTTGGAGGCAGAAAATGTCATAGGCAGCTTCAGATAAAGTATCTCTGATTGGACTCCACTTTTCCTCTGAATTGATGCCCCTCACATTCCAGCAGAGTACCTTCCAAAACCTGTGATTCTGACTGTTCATGGCTGTTACAATAGAGAGGTGGTGGCGAGTAGACACACTCCCACCATCAAATCTAAACTTGAAATTATAGGAAAGTGAGGGAGGAGAATAGACTTTACAAAGCAAATTGTCTCATATTTAAAACGACCATAACAGACCCAACAACAACAGCAGTTTTGACACAAAACATAAGGGTGCTACAGCAACAGCTACGGTAGCACCAAATATCCCAACTTAACATCACGATAGAAGATAAAAAACTAAAACATAAGCAAGGTAGGCGTTTAAGCGCCCACGGTGCAGAAGGAATTTCAAAGAAGATGGGGCCATCTTGCCAAAAAAACCCAAGCACAGTGCCATCTCTGTGCTTGGCCTTCTTTATGGACTTCATTTCTTGAGATTCTTCTTTGGTGCAGGGTCCTCAGGGTTAGGAGTCTGCACCTTCTTCTTGAAAAGCTGAAGCTTCTTCATTTCCCTCAGGCTGCTTGTTCTCTTTCATCTGTTTCTTCCCAACTATCTTGTTTGCTTTGATGTTCTTCTTCTTCTTTGGTTCTAGAACCTTTACAGTCAGAACATTTTCATCAATTTGGTAGAATGAGGTGCCCAACTTCTTTATCATGGTTGAGGTCAGGTCTGGTGGGTTTGGGTTACAACCTAGGCAATTCTTACTGTTACAAGAATCAGCCTTAAAGCCTTTGTTGTTTAACTTCAATCTTGGGCTTCTTCTTACTTCGGTTTCAACTAAAACAACTCTTGCCTTCTTCCCCTTCTTGCTTGCCACCACTGGGCTCTGAGAAGATGAGTTCTCTGGTTGAGGGAGTGTTAGAAGGCTGGCAGAATTCTTGCTTTGTAAGGTTGGGCATTCTGATTCCAAGGAAGCTGAGAGGCCACCAAGATTCTTCTTACTGCAGGGAAGTTCTTGTGAAGGGCACTGATTTGGAATCTTGATAGTTGTGACTGAAAGGCCTCTGCGGAAGATCTCCCAGGCTTCAGACTGAATGAAACTTTTTACCCATTTGTAATTGCTTGGGGAGAGTAGCATTGAGGTAAAGAAAGGAGCCCATTGAGTTTGAGCAGCCACCTTCTTACCAGGGGAGCTATCAGATGCAGTGAGCCAGAATTCTGTGAGGCCAGCCGGGTTGGCAATGAATTCATCTCTGATGATGACAGCACCGACATTCAGAATCCCATTCCCAGCATTCTCTTGATCATTATTTTCCTCTGGCAGATCATTGTCCTCCTCATCAGACAAAGGATTCTCATTCATCACTAAATGAAGTGGAATTTCTTCATCGATCATAGGCTCAATTGGGAAGTTGAGGTGAGGGATTTCATGATGATCCTGGAAAGGCTGCGGCTCTGGAACTGCAGGGGGGGCATTTAAATCAAAGCTCGGATTCTGCCCTATGATCTGGATAGCTTCCTCTTCAGCTACGTTGGGTAGGTTATTGTCAGCCATTGCATTTCCATTTTGGATCTCAGGTGCAGCTGCAGGGTTGATGATCACTTCTTGCATATCAGGGTTCAAAGGGTCGTTGTGCAGTCAATCCCCATGTTGTCTAGATTCTTAGCAATGGGTTGCTGTTGTAGAGGTGGGGCCGACCATTGGTCCCATGGCGTATTCTCAGCATTCTGGGCAGCCAGATCCTAGGGAACATTGGGGTTGAAACCTTCCTCTTCTTCTTCCTCCTCAAGAAGAGCTTCATTTTGTTGGTCGGCCTGAATCTGTTCATTGACATTACCCTGACCCGCTCGACCATCTTGAAACTATTGCGTGTTTTGCTGACATGCATGAACCTGCTCATTGATATTTCCCTACCCAAACTGTCCTCCTTGATTCTACTGATTGTTTGGTTCTTGTCCACCATTCATTGGTCCTGGCCTAGGTTGACCGAAGCTAAAGAAATCAAAAGGTGCCAAATGATCTAAATGTTGGGGAGCTAAATCTTTCAAAGGTGGACCTCCACCCACAAAGTCATGACTCACAATTTCACACTGTATAGTCCAGGTGTCAAGATCATTTCCTAGACCATCAGAGTAAACAATCCACTGAGGTATTTTTTGAAGGTCAGCCACTCTAGCTCTAACCAACAGTCTAGTGAGTCTGGCCCTATTATTAATCCAATTCTCAAGCTTGCCGAAAGAACAAATAGCATCCTGAATGTACTCAGTTTCCCAATAATCCAAAGGAAAGCCCATAAACAGCAGCCAACATTCATGGTTAAAAGACACTCTACGCCAGTTTCTGCCCTGATTATGTCTAGTGAAGGTAACCATGACATCTCCCATCTGGTGTGGGCTGTTAATAACCATTGAATCTCTATCAACAGGGGAGTTAAAGCATACCAGAGCTTGGCCGAGATGACTTGGCTGGACAACACTGATCCCCAAGTGCCTCTCCCCGACCAGGAACTCTTCTAGGACTTTACGGACCATCGGAAAGTGCAAAACATTGTTGGGCAGAGGATCAATGGTAGCGATGACCACCCTCTCGTTTCTTCGCTGTGGTCTTGATTTTGCAACTGCACGCACCATAGGAACCCTTCCTGGTACATTCAGCCTATGCATCCCATTGGGAATGAAGGGAGTAGGATCAGCGCGTTGGTAGGCCATTGGACCAGTGGCGTCTAGAGCAGGGTGAGGCAGCAAATCAGGCGGAGAAGATTGTGAATTGGGGTTATAAGTAGCCTCATCAGTTCTTAGAATTCCAGGGGACGAGTCTAAAAGGGCCCCTCCTAATGTGAGCGCGCAGGAAATCGGTCTCTCAGCAGAAGTCGAGGGGTTGCACCAATTCACAGTAATTGATTTTCTCGGAACTAGGGGAAACTGAGCCGATTTCCTTGCCAAGTATGAAGAGAGCTCGCTAAAAGAATTGAACACTGGCGGCCTACTTGAAGAAGGCCCAATGGGCCGCCCAGAATTCAAGCGGAACCAGGACGAGGACGGGGACAAGGTCTCCGGGACCTTAGCAGCCGTCTCAATCAATTTTCCTTTTGAATTGTGGGGGTTGAGACTTGTTGCCGCCACATGTCCCCATCCATGGCAGACAAGGCACTTAATAGCATTGTTACAGCTGCTCCTTGAGTGTGACGAGGCTAAACATCTTGAGCACCGCGCCTGCCCTGCATTGAAAGAGTTGAACTGCCCACGAACTGACGATGAACTTTGCTTAGCAGGTTTGGCAGGCCGCAAACGATCGAAAGCAGATACTCTAGGGAAAACAATTCGATCAAAAACTGATTTTCTTGCCGAACGACTTGGGCCACGTCCCATTGGGATCAAATTTGTCCCGGTTAGAGGAGGTTTCTTAACCATGTCAACAAAAGGCAGCTTCTGCAAATTGTGATGAGTATTCAAACCAACTGTGGACCAAGAGAGCTCCTCTTCTCTGATGTAAGCCGAGAACTCATCACGCCAATTTGGACCTCCACCACCCCAGAGGTGGAAGAAAAGCTTGTAAACAGAGCACTCAAAAGAGATCAGGTGCCGAATGAAAAGCCCCACCTTCCGAGAGCTAACAAAGAACTTGAAAAGCCGAGAGCTAAGCTGGAAGACGAAGAAGTGGACAGCAGTGCCACCAATAGTGGCCTGAAGCAACTGACCAACAGAATCCTCGGCGAGGCGGAACTTGCAGCGCCCAAAGGAGACGACTAGGACAAAAGAATCACCAGAAAGAACTTGTGTAGAAACCGGCAGCCCAAAGGAATGCCAAACTTCATCCTAGACCCTAAGGCCAGGGGAGAAGGAGAGGCCTGGAAGATCCATGAGAAGCAGGAAGGAAGTCACCTGAGTTCTCGGTCGAGCAGGCAAGAAACCAACCAAAAACGGGCCGCTCCAGCAAAACGTCGAAAACCTTGCGGGCAGAGGAGCGGAGAGGAGCCGCCTACCATGTGTGCATTGACCAAAGAAGCACTACTTTTCAAGAAAAGAAAATCATAGTGAACTGATCATCCATATGACTAGCTAGTAAATACTACAGTAGCAATGTACAATTATTACCCATATTTTTTACAGCATTTAATCGAGTTATATAGAGAGTGAAAACGTACGTAGCGGGAGCTACGCTCTCTTGATAATTTTTAATGGACAAACATTGCACAACATATTTCTCTGAAAGATCATGGACAAACATTTAGCAAGAGCTACACAATTAAAAGAGTACGAAAAAGGCCATACAGACGGACCTATATCATCATTCAGACAAGCACAAGTACGACGATGCTAAGTACCAACAAATAAATCCTACTACCAAAAACAAGAATTTGCAGTGACATAACTTGCAGGCATCAAACTCGTAGTACTCTTTAATTTCGCAAAAGCTACTTCGCGACCAGTCGCGCTCCTGCGTGACCGCTCGACTCGCGTGGCGCGGTCTGGCCAGCTTGCACGTGCGTCTCGCGTACATTGCGGCCTGGCCTGCTTGCATGCGTGACCGGCGGCTTGCATGCTCCACGAAGCGTACGACGGCAGCATTCCGACGCCGGTTTTTTTTTCCCTTTTTGTTTTTTTAGTTTTCATTTTCTATTTTTCAGTTTGAGTTAAATTTCTTGGCTGTCAACCTCAGTTTCAGTTATTTTTCATTTGTATTTTTTCAATTTCAGTTTAATTTCTTGGTTGTCAACTTCAGTTTCAGTTTATTTCACTTATTATTTTGAGTGTTGTATTTTCAGTTCCTATATTTAGGTTTTCAATCTTTTTTCAGTGTTTTTTTAATTTCAGTTTTTAGTCAAGTTTTCTTTTAATTTTTTTTTAGTTTTAGTTTTCAGTGTCCCTTTATGTTGGAATGCCTTCCAAAATCCTACATATTAGTTGCATCACCTACAATATATAAGTTGTCGCATAAGAGTAGTCATTACACACATAAGTTGCCACAAAAGAATTTGCCCCTAGTTTGTGCAACAACATCTATGTTTAGGTTGATTGCAATAATTAGCCCCCAAGCATAAGTTGTCGTACCTACAATGTATAAGTTGTCGCAAAAGGGTAGTCATTGCACATAGCTCCGTTCGCGTGCCCTTAAACCCGGCTTGATCCGCTTCTTTTTTTTATCCGGAACAGTGTTTTCCTCTCACAAATTCCTCCAGATTCCTCCAGAATTCCTCCAAGCGAATGGGGCCATAAGTTGCCGCAAAAGAATTTGCCCCCTAGTTTGTGCAATAGCTTCTATGTTTAGGTCTGTTGCAATAATTAGCCCCCAAGTTGTACAACTATAATCAGCCTGTTCGGTTGGCTGGTTCGTGAAGAAGTACTGCTGGCTGATTTGTGTGAGAGAAAAATACTGTTCCAGCTGGAAATTTACGATCGTTTACGACAAGCCACAGCCAAACGAACAGGCTGAATATTATATGGTAGTAACTCCTATGTAACCACTTTAGTATATTTTTGGAGCAGCAACATTAGTTTTACATGGTAGTAACTTCTTTTGATTTTTTTGCCTCAAGTTTGTGCATACCATGTAAAAACTTGACTATGTTTTTGAGTAACAAGTTTAGTATTACATGCTAGCAACTTTTTCATAAATCTCCTAGCATATTTTTACACATAAATTGCTATTGAAATAAAATTAGTTGAAACATAAGTAAGTGGGGTCTACTTTTGTTTGTCTCGTCACATAAAACACACCGGTGCAGACGAAAACGAAAACGAAAACGGATACAACATTCAAAAAATTATAGCCGCTCAAAGAAAAATGTTGTGCTTTTTTTTTTTTGTTTTAGCTGACGTCACACAACATTAGATGGTGACAGCTAGCTGGCTGCAAACGGATACGTACTTTGCACTTTGGTCTGCCTAAGACGGGATTGGTCGGGTCGCGCGTTAACCTCCTCCTTTAATTTGTCTCAAAAACACAAAACCGTTGTAATTTTAACCTAAGTCAAATTATTTTAAGTTTGACTAAATTTATTTTTAGAAAAATTAATAACACCAAATTATGTAATGAATCTAACTATGCTTATTATTGGGTACCGTAAACATTGATACTTTTTGCACAAACAAAGGGCTATAAAACCAAAACGCAAGTGGAAAGCAACGTCACTTGGATTCACCTAGAGACCTGTAGGCTGTAGCTAGGTTCCGAAAGGCAGGGCGAGAGCGAAGTTCCAACAAGCAATTATGGAGGAATCATGTTGACAACAAAGTGTGTCATTATGTTAGGTCGAGTCACTAGTTGGTTTCTAAATGAAGTTTCCCTTAGATTGTCTCTAACAAAGGAGACATAAACACGACACCTATTCCTGGTTTTGGGTTATGCATAGGAAAATGTCACGCAACCGTAACTCAGTCCTCTCCAACAACGACGCAAAAGCAGAGCCCATCCCGAAGCACCGGCGTTGTTGACAAGGACGCCCACGTCGCGGCCCTCCACGGCGGCCGCCACCCTCGCCACCCCGCGCCGCGCGTCGTCCCCGGTGACGGCGAGGTCGAACGCCACGTTCCGCACGACAGACCGGAGAAAGCGGAGCAGAGGAGGAGGGCAGAAGGGAAGAGGCAGATCGGAAGGGAAGGGATGGAGCAGGGCAGAGCACGGCGACGGCGGCAGCCTCGACGCTCGGCTCCGGCGGTGCTTCGACGCGGTGGAGGTGCTCCGGCTGCACCGGTGCCGGATCCGCCTCTAGCCACTGAGATCCATAGGAGGAAGAGGAAGAGAGGGCGCTGCTCCTGCAGGGTCACCGGATCCTCCCTGCACCGTCGGGATCTGGCTCGCCGCCGCCTAGAGGACCTCGGCCAGGCCGGATCTGAGGGAGAAGAGTGTTGCCACCGGATCTGAGGGACGAGCATCGCCGCAGCCATGCTTCGGGTGGATCCCATGCGCCGCTGTCGTCGTGAGGCCGCCCCTACACCTGCGCCCATCGAGGATGCACCGCCGCCGCCGGGAGCATCCCCGCGTGTGGTCGTTGCAGGATCCACAGCCGGGAGTGCGCGCGCGAGCTTGAGCTCGAGTTCCCCGACAGCGGCAGCGGCCCAAGGCTACGCCGGCTCAGCTTGTGCTGCGCAGCGAGCAGCGGGCCGAGGTGGTGCTCCCAGGCGGCGGCCCTGTGTGCCGAGAAGGAAGGGAAGCTCGGCCATTCCTTGCTTCTGCGGGCGAGCTCCGGAGATTTGCGTAGCGAGGAGAGAGGAGACACTTTTTTGCGTTTCCTTTGGGCTGGTAGCCAAAATGCGTCGTGTGATTGGGTTACCCGTTGGAGCCGGTATACGATAGGCAAAGCCACTGTGCGAGACTCATTTTTGGGTTTGGGTAACTTTGTTGGAGTCAGTCTTATGCAACAAATTAAATAAGCAGTTTTTCGGACTGGGTGTGTACCTGCTTTTCAAATTAAATAAGCAGTGTGCTTAGTGAGGAGGCTTTCACAGCGACAACTTGCTACAGTCTGCATCACTTATTAGGGCTTGTTTAGCTGAACTCGTATTCACTTCAATCCACGTTCGTTAAGGTGGATTGGGATGAAAATTCATTAATTTTGCACTCCAATTCAACTCAACACATGTGGATCTAGACAAATATATGAGTGCAACCAAACAAATACATGACACCAAATTTTAGAGAATAGTACCAACATCCATGAGACCAAATAGAAATACATCATGAAAATATTATTTCATGCTATATCTAAGACACAATTTTAGTATCATAAATATTGGTGGCATTTTGTATAATCCGGTCACACTAATTAATTAAGATATCTTGACTTTGGACAGCTCTCTAGAAATTATTTTTTTAGACGGATAAAGTAGTTGTGCAATCGACATAGTAAATTATTATATGTTTAATACATAAGTAGATACTATAGATGACATAAGTTGTTGCTATAGAATATAAATATATTTTAAAATATAACTAGATAGTGTGCCCGTGCGTTGCTACGGGACAACTAAATCTTTTATACTAAAAACATACGGATCGTACGATAAGATAACAATACTGTTAAATTAAATACCGACGTTAAAGTGACATTTAATTCAAAAAGCAAAGTTCATGAAATTAACACAGTCACGGAGAGCGCGGCGTCGCAGGCTCACAAACTCTACTGTATAGACTTTTTCGTGATATGGCTAGGATAATATTTTATATCGACAGAAAGAATTCTCTGATATCCATTTCTTTCATGCGCCAATAAATCCATAAATAAGTTCCGTTGTATCTCCATATAATCCTGTATACACAGGTTCGAGTATATATGTAAATATTAGTGTCTGTCAGATGGATAATACTGCGTGTCTTAAAAAATCTCTTATAAATTTTTAAAACAAAGTATGCTATACTTACCGTATAAATATGTGTGACTTTAGAACTATTCCACACAGACATATATTGTAGAATAAGGTATCCACTTAAGTGTCTGTTTCAAGATGTTAAATTAGGTGTTGTAATTCTTAATTTCGACATATTTTTCAGGTCAATGCAACCAATGGTGACACTTTTCTTAGTGGTGTACAATTTTATGATGCACCTCTTGACTATCTGAGTAAGGACAAGTTAGCACTGCAAAGGCTCAGAAAAGCTGCTGAGAAGGCCAAGGTTGAGTTTTTCTCTCCTATGCATACTAAAGCATATGTCCCTATTTATCATTGTCGATGCTTTTGATGCAAAGTAATTCAACATTATCATGATCAGATATAAGTTTGAGTCTCTTGTGAGCAATCTCATAGAGGGACTCTCATTCTTTATGTGATCTGCCTCAAGGATATTGGCAGAACGATTGACCTATGTTGGAATGTCACACCAAAAAGTGTCCACGTTTTGTCTCCGATTTATTTCCCATGAATACATGCGGGTACTATAATAACACTAACTACACCAAATAAAAAATTAGAGAGAATTTACATTGCCTTCAGAAAAATTTATTTATTAAGTTCTTTGAACTCTACAGGTAATTTTAAAATATCTGTTTACATGTCTTACCTCATATCCTAATTCACAATTTTGTAGTTTAATTAGAATATTTAGGTGATTATATGTATAATATTCAATACAAGAATAATCTATGCATGATCTTCTTGAAAGATTTCTACAGTGTAAAGACATCTTTGTTTTTCATTCATGCCCGTGCTACGGTAAAAACAAAATGACAATATATCAATTAAAAAATAAAAACAAAACTCATGCTCAAAGTCAAATAGATAAATTATGCATGCTTGAATTTTGTCATCCATTATCTACCGACGTGCCTATAAAATAGACTGAATAAATAACTAAACATAGATAGAAAACTAAATTAATAAAATAATCATTGTAAGACATCAATCATCTCATAGCTTCGGACAATATCGCAAAGCTACTAAAAACTGTAACCATGCTCTCACCTCAAATATTGTCCAGATAAATGGATTACAATGAAAGAAATGGATATCAGATATTTTTTTCTGCCAATATAAAACATTATCTTAGCCGCATCACGAAAATATCTATAAAGTAGAGTTTGTGAGCCTGCGACGCCGCATACTCTGTGACTGTGTTAAATTCATAAACTTTGCTTTTTGGATTAAATGTCACTTTAACGTTGGTATTTAATTTTTACAGTATTGTTATCTTATCGTACGATCCGTGTGTTTTTAGTATAAATTGTTAATTATTCCGTAGCAACGCACGGGCATGCTACCTAGTATAAATATAAAGAATAAAAAAGACGACAAGAAAGATTGGCATTAGGCCAACTCCTTTTGATTCTTTACAAACACATATAAAAGTTAACATATGGGATGTGGGCATCAAATCAAAACAACAAAAAGAACATAGATTCGACCATAAGTAACATTTGCTCTTCATTTTTTTAAAAAGGAAAGGTTCTGCAGAGTTATAGAATTGTCAATCTTATCACCACCATTAATTTTTGGCAACTGTAGAACTCAAACAAGACACCTATTGAAGTGCTACATCCCTAACACGCAACCCAATTAAGAGTAAGTTCTCGTAAGCCTAGCTCCACAACCATTATTAAACTGCATGAAGGGCTCCGAAATGAAGACCACTATTTGAAAAAAGAGTAAATGATTATTGTTTCTTTCTATGCATGATTGTTTCCTTCTATGCATGATTATTGTTTTCTTCCATGCATGATTATTGTTTCCTTTCATGCATGATTATTTCCTTCCATGCATGTGGCCTCAGGTGATCGATTTGTTTCCTTCAAAGCAGGCGGGGATCGCAGGGATGGTAGTTTTTTTTTCTATCGCACGGGGTATCGCACGGGGTGGGTAGACGGACGAACCAAAACAAATGTCGCACCAAAAGATATCCATGCTTTGTTCTTTTTAGTTGTAGAAGATAACTCCATTGGATCTAGTTTTTGAAATCTCAGAACGCAGTTGTAAATAAACAAAATAAAAATATGGGCCACGGGCAGCCCACCTCCCACGATCTGCCAGTGGGCTGTAACCAGGCCGCACGGGGCCGCGTTGTGCCTTGAATGCGCAACGGCCCACGGACTCGTGTTATATAGTGTTTTGGCTGGGCCACTATTGGGCTGACGGGCCGTCCCGAGGGATTCGTTCGGGTCCCCACGAAAGTTCTCTCAGGTTCGGACAGGATGCGCACAAAAAGGCTCGAAGGTTCTGCTAGCTCAACCAATGACAGTAAGGGACAGATATGTTTGCTAATCACGTCTACAACAACTGTTTTATTTATTTTTTTTCACAACAAGATCGATCAGTTCAATTCCAAGGTTTTCACCGTACCGGAGATGAGGCATGCCATAAAGGCATAGCCGCATATAGATAGTACTAGATGCTGTCACGCTGATACGCAGTGGTTGGAGCCACCCAACGAATGCAGTGCTTGCGTTGTGTCCATCTCCATCCCAGTCGGCAGACCGGCCGGCCGGGCGCCTGGCGCAAATGCTATCTGTTTGTACCAGCTCGTAGGATGCCTCCTGTTCCAAAACTTTCCCGTGCCTAGAATAGAATAGAATTATATATGCATAAAGAAATAGAGCGCGTGAGGTGGAGAGAGGCGACATACATCAACAGACGACTCTGATCACCGAATGCTTGGGAATTTGGGATGATGATGCATTTTAGTAGTCCGGGCCAGCACTTATTATGTACTACCCTGCAAAGATTAGCTATATATCCAGGGCATCCAGCTTAATTATACTTTGGAAATCCTTTCGGTACTAAAGGACATTTAGGTGAGATCCCTTAAATGGTTGCTCCTTTTTTTTTATCAGAAACAATTTAGATGCACACACCCTACACTCACATCACACATACATGTATGAGTCCGTACACACGCAAAGAAGAGATTGGGAGGCTCTCTAACCTCCAGTGTGTTGCATGGGAAACACATGGTACTACCGAACGCGCACGTGTACCCTAAATTTTCTAGAAAAACTATAGAAAAAAGGTGGGACTAGATAGCCCTACTATTGGACCACATATCCATTCGCAAATGGTTGCTCTTTTTAGATAATAATGAAATGGTTAATACAAGAGACATATATACGACTAGTTTCTACTTTCTAGTATCCTTTATATATACTCTTCTAGTCTATACCTCATCATGCATGGATCAATTGATTGATTCACCTGTGACTGTGAGGTCATTGCATTGAGTGCTTAATTGCTTCAGTTGTGCAATATACTCCCTCTATCCCCAGTTAACTGTCGCCATTGGTTTTTGTGTCGAAAGTTTGACTCGATAGGAAAAAAAATATGTGCAATATTTGTATCTTCAAATAAATTTATTAAAAAACTACATTCAAAGATCTATCTAATGATATTAATAATGTACCATAAATATTAATATTATATATATAGCCAAAGTTGTTTTTCGAGAAGCGAAAACGACAGATATCTAGGGACTGAGGGAGTATATCGCATAGAGATATCCATCTACGAGCACTCATATTTCTTCAGGCCTTGGATGCGCATGTATTCATCTCAATCCACATGTGTTGAAGTGAATTGGAGTGTAATTGAACTAAATTCCATTACATTCCACTCCAACACATATGTGAATTGAGGTGAATATATATACATCGAAACAAAGGCCTCAATGTGTGTGTGTGAGGGGAGAGTATATTCAGTAGCCGGCTACAAAATAAGTTATTATGTAGCCACCTCCATTTACGATAATTTTATATATTAATTTACGATAATGTCAATACATATTTACGATAGTTGGGTTACTATAACACATGGGGATATTTACCGTAACGTTATAGTAAACCACTTAGTAAGGAGTTACTATAATCTCATAAATTAACATAGTAATTATCGTAACTCAAAGTGGCTACAGAATAAGTTATTTTATAGCCAGCTATGGGGTAGTAGTTATATATATGGAGAGTATATTCAGTAGCCAACTACAAAATAAGTTATTCTGTAGCCACCTCCATTTACGATAATTTTATATACTAATTTACGATAATGTCAATACATATTTACGATAGTTGGGTTACTATAAGACATGAGGATATTTACCATAACGTTATAGTAAACCACTTAGAAGGTTTGACTGGATGGGTAAAAAATATATGTAATATTTGTATCTCTAAATAAATTTATTAAAAAACTACATTCCAATATCTATCTAATGATATTAATAATGTACCACAAATATTAATATTATATATATAGCCAAAGTTGTTTTTCGGAAAGCGAAAACGACATATATCTAGGGACTGGAGGGAGTATATCGCATAGAGATATCCATCTACGAGCACTCATATTTCTTCAGGCCTTGGATGCGCATGTATTCATCTCAATCCACATGTGTTGAAGTGGATTGGAGTGTAATTGAACTAAATTATTCCATTACATTCCACTCCAACACGTGTTGATTGAGGTGGATACACATACGTCTAAACAATATATATATATATATATATATATATATATATATATATATATATATATATATATATATATTAATACGTAGTATATGTGGGGGATATACCCCCGGGTACCACAAGATGGTACATGGGCCACACCATCCGAGGTGGCCCGACCCGTGAGATCAAGACGTGCACGGCGCTGCTTGGTGTGCACCGTAAGACATTGTAATAGTACCAAATAGGATACTTTACTTGTAACCTTGTCCCTTCGGAGTATATAAGGAGGGGCAAGGGTCCCCTAGAGGACAGATCCATAGATATCATACAGTATACATCTCAATACAATACACCAAAGACACAGGACGTAGGGTATTACGTCGATCAGACGGCCCGAACCTGTCTAAATCGCTGTCTCTGCGCCTTGTGTCACCATCTGGTTCCAGATCACGCGCACCGTCTGCCGATAATCTACTACCTTGGGCATACCCCTAGGTAGACTGCCGACCATATTTCGTCGACAGTGGCGCGCCAGGTAGGGGGTGTGCGCTTGATCCATGGCGAGCCAGATGGACCTCAAATCAACAACGCGTTCTCGTCGTCAATCTCGTGGAGATCCATCCCGGTCCACGACGACGATTCATCGCTGCTACACCAGCCCCTGCGACAGCAGATCCGATCTCGGAACCACCTCCGAGGTCGTTTTCACCAACGACTCACCGCCGATGCTCTCGTCAGCCCTCGTCGACGACTAGCCGCCGCTGCTCTGGTTGGCCCTCGTCGACAACTCGCCGCCGATGCTCTCGTCGGCCCTCGTCGACAACTCGCCGCCGATGCTCTCGTCGGCCCTCGTCGACAACTCGCCGCCGATGCTCTCGTCAGCCCTCATCGATGACTAGCCGCCGCTGCTCTGGTTGGCCCTCGTCGACGACTCGCCGTTGCTGCTCTCGTCAGCCCTCGCCGACCACTCGCCGTCGCTGCCCTCATCAGCCTTCGCCGACGTCCCTCGCCGTCGACTCATCGTCACCGCTCGGCGGCCTTCGCCGATATCCCTCGCCGACCACTCGCCGTCGCTGCCCTCATCAGCCTTTGCCGATGTCCCTCGCCATTGACTCGTCGTCACCGCTCGACGGCCTTCGCCGATGTCCCTCGCCGTCGACTCGTCGTCACCGCTCGACGGCCTTCGCCGACATCCTTCGCCGACGTCCCTCGCCGTCGACTCGTCATCACCGCTCGGTGGCCTTCGCTGACATTGTTCGCCGACGTCCCTCACCGTCGACTCGTCGTCACCGCTCGGCGGCCTTCGCCGATATCCTTCGCCGACGTCCCTCGCCGTCGATTCATCGTCACCGCTCGACGGCCTTCACCGATGTCCCTCGCCGTCGACTCGTCGTCACCGCTCGATGGCCTCCGCCGAGCTCTGACCACCTCGACCACCAGACCACGTCGACCACGTCCCGAGCAGCTCCGTCGAGCTCCGACCACGTCGACACCTCGACCACAAGACTACGTCGCAATGATGATCGCCGCGAAGAACGGCGCTACGACAATCGTGACCACAGTCATGACGACAGCTCGAGGACTGGACAACTTCATCGCCAACGACACGTCAAGCCATCTCTCGAACATCGCAACACACCGACTACACCCACCGGTCGTCAATAAAGCTAAGTATTATTTTTAATTGAAAATTTCTTCGATCATCGTACACCTCCGCCGACCACCCTTAGGGTGCGCTCCGCGTCGAATTTTCTCCATACATACAGTCCAAAACATGTATAAGTTTTTACAACGGTTCGCCGATACATTTTCCTTCCTGCTTGAGAATCCCAGAGCCGGCACTGTCTCCGGCTCCACCCCACGCGTGCATGAGAGTCCGCCCTCTGCGCTACGGGTAGTCGGCAGTCGCTCCCTGGTAACACTGGCACTCTACGCGCGGCAGCGTTCCGTACCTCGCGCTACGAGATGTTGGTCAGCCCAGGGCTGGCGCATTCTTCAGGACAGGTTAATACATCGCGCTACGCCTCTACATAACAAAAGGGCTAAAAACAGCTAATGTTATTTTTCGAATATTACACCAAGTATAATTCATCGCCAACCGAACACCAGGTGTTTACTTCACCTCCTATAGAGAGGTCAATATATTTCGTACACCATCATGTATTACCGCTCTCGATGTTTATTTTTCAGGAACACAGTTCGATCAGTGAGCTCATGCTTCAGGGTTCGCCAAGACCACTACGGTGCTCGAGGACTCTGGCCAGACCACGCTCGTGCTCGGGGACTCTGGCCAGACCACGCTCGTGCTCGGGGACTCGCCAGACCACTCCGTGCTCTGGGACTTCTCGCCAGACCACTCCGAGCTCCGACCACGTCGACCACATCTTGAGCAGCTCCGCTGAGCTCCGACCACGTCTCGAGGACTTCGTCGGTCGCTTCTCGACCTGTGCTCGGGGACTGCCTCGACCACGGCTCGGGGACTTCGTCGGTCGCTCCTCGACCTGTGCTCGGGGACTGCCTCGACCACGGCTCGGGGACTTCGTCGCTCGCTCCTCGACCTGTGCTCGGGGACTGCCTCGACCACGGCTCGGGGACTTCGTCGCTCGCTCCTCGACCTGTGCTCGGGGACTGCTCGACCACTCTCCGACCATGGCTCGGGGACTTTGCATCTCGACTACATGCGACTGGCGACTCGCATATAGTTGGGATATTTTTTCTCACTTAGACCTTGCTACAAGGCTCATACCTCGCCTTCCAGCAAGCTCGGGGACTACATCGGTACGATGCACCTGTCGGTGCATCTCGTATCGCCTGTACGACGATTGGGTTCTCAATTTAACTGGGAATTCTTTTTAGACCCTGGCACCACGTGCCTAAGTCACCTACTACCAGGCTCGGGGACTAAGTGGGCACACTTCACCTTGCGGTGAATGTGCTCGATCTGATGATCAAAGACGCTACGCTTCAAGACGCACTTACATTTCTTTTCAGAAATACAAGTGGGCACACTTCCCGGGACGGAAATCTTTTTCTTCTTAAGAGCACCATACATTCTTCGGACAACCTACTTCTCCGGCGACAACGGTGGTCGGAGATGTCAAGAACTCAAGCCTCACTGTTCGGAGAAGGTTGAAACGGCGTGTCGCATCAGAATACATGGCGCTCGGGGACTAGCTGTGGGGGATATACCCCCGGGTACCACAAGATGGTACATGGGCCACACCATCCGAGGTGGCCCGACCCGTGAGATCAAGACGTGCACGGCGCTGCTTGGTGTGCACCGTAAGACATTGTAATAGTACCAAATAGGATACTTTACTTGTAACCTTGTCCCTTCGGAGTATATAAGGAGGGGCAAGGGTCCCCTAGAGGACAGATCCATAGATATCATACAGTATACATCTCAATACAATACACCAAAGACACAGGACGTAGGGTATTACGTCGATCAGACGGCCCGAACCTGTCTAAATCGCTGTCTCTGCGCCTTGTGTCACCATCTGGTTCCAGATCACGCGCACCGTCTGCCGATAATCTACTACCTTGGGCATACCCCTAGGTAGACTGCCGACCATATTTCGTCGACAGTAAGTGGGCACACTTCGGGGGAAATATTTTTCAAATTTTATCTTGAGCCCCTTACATCCTTCTGGCAAGCTCAAGACGGCGCTACTCGAAGGATACAAGGCGCTCGGGGACTAGCTGTGGGGGATAGACCCCCTATACCCTCATGGGTATACATGGGCCGCACCACCGGAGGTAGCCCGGCCCGCAAGATCAAGTTGTACATCGCAAGGCTACAAGTTGTACTAGACATTGTAATAGTACCAAATAGGATACTTTACTTGTAACCTTGTCCCTTCAGAGTATATAAGGAGGGGCAAGGGCCCCCTAGAGGACAGATCCATAGATATCATACAGTATACATCTCAATACAATACACCAAAGACACAGGACGTAGGGTATTACGTCGATCAGACGGCCCGAACCTGTCTAAATCGCTGTCTCTGCGCCTTGTGTCACCATCTGGTTCCTGATTACACGCACCGTCTACCGACAATCTACCACCACGGGCACCCCTCTTGGTGGACTGCCGACCATATTTCGTCGACAGTGGCGCGCCAGGTAGGGGGTGTGCGCTTGATCCATGGCGAGCCAGATGGACCTCAAATCAACAACGCGTTCTCGTCGTCAATCTCGTGGAGATCCATCCCGGTCCACGACGACGATTCATCGCTGCTACACCAGCCCCTGCGACAGCAGATCCGATCTCGGAACCACCTCCGAGGTCGTTTTCACCAACGACTCACCGCCGATGCTCTCGTCAGCCCTCGTCGACGACTAGCCGCCGCTGCTCTGGTTGGCCCTCGTCGACAACTCGCCGCCGATGCTCTCGTCGGCCCTCGTCGACAACTCGCCGCCGATGCTCTCGTCGGCCCTCGTCGACAACTCGCCGCCGATGCTCTCGTCAGCCCTCATCGATGACTAGCCGCCGCTGCTCTGGTTGGCCCTCGTCGACGACTCGCCGTTGCTGCTCTCGTCAGCCCTCGCCGACCACTCGCCGTCGCTGCCCTCATCAGCCTTCGCCGACGTCCCTCGCCGTCGACTCATCGTCACCGCTCGGCGGCCTTCGCCGATATCCCTCGCCGACCACTCGCCGTCGCTGCCCTCATCAGCCTTTGCCGATGTCCCTCGCCATTGACTCGTCGTCACCGCTCGACGGCCTTCGCCGATGTCCCTCGCCGTCGACTCGTCGTCACCGCTCGACGGCCTTCGCCGACATCCTTCGCCGACGTCCCTCGCCGTCGACTCGTCATCACCGCTCGGTGGCCTTCGCTGACATCGTTCGCCGACGTCCCTCACCGTCGACTCGTCGTCACCGCTCGGCGGCCTTCGCCGATATCCTTCGCCGACGTCCCTCGCCGTCGATTCATCGTCACCGCTCGACGGCCTTCACCGATGTCCCTCGCCGTCGACTCGTCGTCACCGCTCGATGGCCTCCGCCGAGCTCCGACCACCTCGACCACCAGACCACGTCGACCACGTCCCGAGCAGCTCCGTCGAGCTCCGACCACGTCGACACCTCGACCACAAGACTACGTCGCAATGATGATCGCCGCGAAGAACGGCGCTACGACAATCGCGACCACAGTCATGACGACAGCTCGAGGACTGGACAACTTCATCGCCAACGACACGTCAAGCCATCTCTCGAACATCGCAACACACCGACTACACCCACCGGTCGTCAATAAAGCTAAGTATTATTTTTAATTGAAAATTTCTTCGATCATCGTACACCTCCGCCGACCACCCTTAGGGTGCGCTCCGCGTCGAATTTTCTCCATACATACAGTCCAAAACATGTATAAGTTTTTACAACGGTTCGCCGATACATTTTCCTTCCTGCTTGAGAATCCCAGAGCCGGCACTGTCTCTGGCTCCACCCCACGCGTGCATGAGAGTCCGCCCTCTGCGCTACGGGTAGTCGGCAGTCGCTCCCTGGTAACACTGGCACTCTACGCGCGGCAGCGTTCCGTACCTCGCGCTACGAGATGTTGGTCAGCCCAGGGCTGGCGCATTCTTCAGGACAGGTTAATACATCGCGCTACGCCTCTACATAACAAAAGGGCTAAAAATAGCTAATGTTATTTTTCGAATATTACACCAAGTATAATTCATCGCCAACCGAACACCAGGTGTTTACTTCACCTCCTATAGAGAGGTCAATATATTTCGTACACCATCATGTATTACCGCTCTCGATGTTTATTTTTCAGGAACACAGTTCGATCAGCGAGCTCATGCTTCAGGGTTCGCCAAGACCACTACGGTGCTCGAGGACTCTGGCTAGACCACGCTCGTGCTCGGGGACTCTGGCCAGACCACGCTCGTGCTCGGGGACTCGCCAGACCACTCCGTGCTCTGGGACTTCTCGCCAGACCACTCCGAGCTCCGACCACGTCGATCACATCTTGAGCAGCTCCGCTGAGCTCCGACCACGGCTCGGGGACTTCGTCGGTCGCTCCTCGACCTGTGCTCGGGGACTGCCTCGACCACGGCTCGGGGACTTCGTCGCTCGCTCCTCGACCTGTGCTCGGGGACTGCCTCGACCACGGCTCGGGGACTTCGTCGCTCGCTCCTCGACCTGTGCTCGGGGACTGCTCGACCACTCTCCGACCATGGCTCGGGGACTTTGCATCTCGACTACATGCGACTGGCGACTCGCATATAGTTGGGATATTTTTTCTCACTTAGACCTTGCTACAAGGCTCATACCTCGCCTTCCAGCAAGCTCGGGGACTACATCGGTACGATGCACCTGTCGGTGCATCTCGTATCGCCTGTACGACGATTGGGTTCTCAATTTAACTGGGAATTCTTTTTAGACCCTGGCACCACGTGCCTAAGTCACCTACTACCAGGCTCGGGGACTAAGTGGGCACACTTCACCTTGCGGTGAATGTGCTCGATCTGATGATCAAAGACGCTACGCTTCAAGACGCACTTACATTTCTTTTCAGAAATACAAGTGGGCACACTTCCCGGGACGGAAATCTTTTTCTTCTTAAGAGCACCATACATTCTTCGGACAACCTACTTCTCCGGCGACAACGGTGGTCGGAGATGTCAAGAACTCAAGCCTCACTGTTCGGAGAAGGTTGAAACGGCGTGTCGCATCAGAATACATGGCGCTCGGGGACTAGCTGTGGGGGATATACCCCCGGGTACCACAAGATGGTACATGGGCCACACCATCCGAGGTGGCCCGACCCGTGAGATCAAGACGTGCACGGCGCTGCTTGGTGTGCACCGTAAGACATTGTAATAGTACCAAATAGGATACTTTACTTGTAACCTTGTCCCTTCGGAGTATATAAGGAGGGGCAAGGGTCCCCTAGAGGACAGATCCATAGATATCATACAGTATACATCTCAATACAATACACCAAAGACACAGGACGTAGGGTATTACGTCGATCAGACGGCCCGAACCTGTCTAAATCGCTGTCTCTGCGCCTTGTGTCACCATCTGGTTCCAGATCACGCGCACCGTCTGCCGATAATCTACTACCTTGGGCATACCCCTAGGTAGACTGCCGACCATATTTCGTCGACAGTATATAATATAATTATACTATTATTATTGCCTCGTAATAAGCGCGTTGCCAGTCAAACTAGTCATGCCGACCCGAAATCAGCATTGCTTCGTACGGTACATGTGCGCCTGCTTGCCACAACGACCGCGTCTAACATGCATGCTGATGGGGTGGATGCTTTTCGATATAATACTAAGTGGGGGCTGTGGATACAAATTTTAGTGTTTTACTACAGTGCAAGTTCAAGTCTAGGTCAAAAGCTTTTGTATTCCTCTAATATATATATATATATATATATATATATATATATATATATATATATATATATATATATATATATATATATATATATATATATATATATAGAGAGAGAGAGAGAGAGAGAGAGAGAGAGAGAGAGAGAGAACCCATGAACTTATTCTTCACGGTATCTTTTTCACAATAATTAACTTGAATAATTAATTAGTTCTGCATCTAAGGGGGTTCCAACCAAGCATGAGCTGATTCAGCTAGAATGGCTGGCCGGATCGATGATATGCAGATGCAGTGGAGGTGCTGGCTTCAAATTTTAGGTTGAGCGAACACACGCGACAAACATAATTTTAGGCGTATCATATTCATATTCTTACTGAGATCACATAAATAAGAGCCTGAATGGCTAATGAATGATAAATTTAAAGATGGAAGACACCCTCCAGTTACTCTCATACCATAATAACATAATTCATTAATTCAAGATGCAAACACCAAGCGAACAAGATCCAAATCCAAACAGCTAAAAGAACCAACGTGTCAATTTGGAAAATACGTCAGTTAGTTTGTGATATATACTCAGTTTCAGTGGTACGTGCACCACGCTCCTTTTCGACTGGCTGGAGAATTATTGCATACGGAGTAGTATATCGTTACGCCTATCATGCATGCAGGGTCGTCGTCGCCACAAGTCAAACCAGTCAATAGTCATGCATGATGACCCCAATTAAATATCGTTACACACCTTTTGTACAGCTTTAATTTATTGTACGATACATGCATGCATGCGCGCAATGTCAGGATGGCATATAAGATATGGGTGACAGCCTTGCCACATCGTGATCACGATTCACGTGTAACATGCTGTCTGACTGCCGATTGTATCGATTGATGCTTTGCAATATATATAACCCCCTCTTCTAAAACGTAAGTTATTAGATTTGTCCTAAGTCAATTTTCTTTAGTTTTGATCAAGTCTTTTAAAAAATGTACTATAAACCTCTATAGTATCAGACTAGAATCATCACCATGAGATATATTTTGTCCGTGTATTTACTTGATATTGTAAAAGTTAATTTATTTTTCTATACATTTAGTCAAAACTAGAATAGTTTGACTTAGAATAAAATTAAAGCTAGAACAATTACAATTTGAAACGGATGGAACATGTTTATTCTCTCCCGCTTATGTGTCTATGCTAAAAAAGCAAGAGATTCTAGAATAAAAAGCTTATTTAGTGTACCATTGAGTGTGTTTTATCCTCTTCAAACATAAATTTTAGGATCCTAAATTTAAAATCAACAATTGAAATCAACTTCATTCTTATTGTCTCCCTTTTTGTCTCTCTCCTTATCCATTCCAACCACCACACTCTTCCATTTCACCCACCTCCCCAACACTAGTATAAAGAAGAATGGTTATGACGAAGTTTACTAATACCAGGAAGTTAGAAACCGGAAAATAAAAGAAAACCCATAAAAAGACACTACTCTCGACCTATGAGAGGAGCAATCCCTCCATGAACCAAGCTTTGCCTCTCACTAAATGGAGGGAATATCAAAATATCTGAGACGATCGGAAACGGCATTTTGTATAGGAAACACCAACCCTAGAACATAAGATGATTGGAAAAGGTTTAGATTTCTAGTAAGCATGAAAATGGTATAAGATGATTGTAAAAGGTTTAAATTTCTTAGTTCTACAATTTCTTTCTCGAAAACATAACCAAATACAAATATATTATCGAAATGAATACGCATGTCTTACAAAAAAAATAAAAAACAAAAATGTCAGATCAAAAACGCCCATGTAAGTCAGGAAATCGATAATCCTCAACAAAGCCACTAAACTATAGCAAGACGTCGTCAAATCTGTGTTTGAGAAACCATTTTCTTTAAGGCATAGAAAGTTTTATTATAGAAAGGGAAATTGTTTGAAACTAGGTGTCGGGTACCACAAAAAGGGGTCCCCTAAGCAAGAGCCGAAAAAATCACTTAGACCCTTTAAAAATCGAAGCCAAAAGACAACTACTGGCTAACCCCCACCTTGCCCGAGGCTACCAATTCTCCGCCTCGCTCGAGGCCCCGCGCGTAAGGCCTCGGACAGGAAACCGATTCTCCGTCTCGCTCGAGGCTGGCTCATGAGGCCTCGGATAGGAAACCGATTCTCCGTCTCACTCGAGGCCGTAAGGCCTCGGACGGGGAACCGATTCTCCACCTCGTTCGAGGCCGGCTCGGCAACAACCCCGTCGCCTCCGCCTCGACCAATTTCTCTGATAGGACGTCACGTCCAACTAACGTGCCCAACCGCTCTCGCGATATGAGCCGAACGACGGCTCGACGCAGCGGAGTGGCCAACGCGACGTGGGTCACATCGACGCCATGCCGTCCGGGACAGGACGGGGCAGGGGTTACCGACCACTGTGCTCGGCACTGTGCCCACGATAGACACCCATGCGGCGCTGTGCTACCTAAACCTAGCTCCAAGGACAGCGCGGCGTGGGGAGTCAAGTTTGGGTCCTTGTAGCCTCGGAATCAGTGTACAGGACCAACTGCTCCCTCTGAGCCTCGGTAATCCACTTCAGGGTCTCGGTAGCCTTGGGATTCATGCCCGCCGAGCCCCCCACGATGGCTCAGCCTCAGCACCAACTGAGCCTTGGCTTTTTACACTATCAGCACACAGCGACCGATACGTCATCCGCCATGCCCTGCGTCAAGCTATCACTGGAGCTCCCACGTCGCACAGGATCAGATGTGACCGGCGCGTTGCTCCAGCACACCAAGGATAGGACCGCTCCGTCGACCATGCCGCCATAGTAGCAAGCTACAGGGCTCGGACACGCCACCTCTGCTTACAGGACGCTGCGTAGCGAACACATGTATCACCCCTGTCCCCCCTCAACTATACAAGGGAGAGACCGGGGCCGTTTCTAGGGACGGCGAGCTCACGCTCTCACGAACAGAGGGACATGAACTCGCGAGTTCATGAACATAGATAGATAGACGCTCAGACAAACACACGCTCAACACTCTGTAACACACGCGCTTCCCCGCTGCCTGAGATCAACATCTCAAGCAATCCACATGTTCCACGCAGAGACCTGGGGCTAGCTCCCTCTCTTGCCCAGCTTGTAACCCCCTACTATGAGCACTTCGGTGCAAGGAATACAAGATCGATCTCTTAGACTGGACGTGCCTGAACCAGTATAAACCTTGTGTCTCTTTGCATCACCATCCGGGATTAGGAACACGCAGTACAAATTCACTAGTTGGTTGAGGGCCCACCGGTCCAAAACACCGACAGTTGGCGCGCCAGGTAGGGGCACTACTGCGTGTCAGCTTCATCTTGCCACCAAGTTCTGGATGGTAGACCCTGTACGACCACTACGTCTCGGTACGGTGATCTGGTTCGGGAGCCTAGAGTTCATGTCTCTAGGATCTGAGTACGACATGGTACTCCTCACACCCCGAGCCCCACCGACCAACGACAACATCACACACCAGCAGCCAAGGCATAGACGGCACCCGGGCGGCCGCTCTCGTCGCGCTCGCCAGGCACGACGTGAGCAGGGCCATCCCGACACCGCGCGAGCTCGAGGTGACGCACCGCATTCCACTGGTATCCCATGCTCGGCTGTTGGTACGGGGTAATGGAGACAAGGGTCCTGATCTTTTGTCAGGTTCAAGATAAACAACAATTTGTTCGGAGAGCGACACACAGATCCGGCTTTAGATCACAAAAACCCAAACCCTGCAACCTTAGCACCACGTCTCCTCTGGTTATCAACCATGTCACAATCCGGTTGACCTCACCAAGAAGGCTAACCCTGCTGTGAATCGAAGAACACAAGCAAGAACAAGATAAAAAGCAACTCAATTAAAGTGATAATTGCAGATGAATGATTAAGCACTCGAAGTTGGGGTCTTGCAAACTGATAACGGCGACTGTTCAATAATAGATTGATCTAAAGCAAAACCCAAAACCTAAAGTAGGTGGTGGATACTGATTATATAGCCTAAGGGATGTCCAAGGATCCCTTTTCACGTCCTAAAGGTGTCCCAACATGTTACAAGGCCCAACGGCCCAAAAGACGACGACGCAGCGCCATGACAGATTCTGGATGTCAACTTATTTTGATGATTTCCATTGATTCTGATAGAATTTTGATGTGGTACCACTTCCATTGGTTTCCTTATGAAATTATCTTTCCATCCATATGTGGATCATCAAAAACGGAGTTCGTATGCCACCTGGACGTCCGTTTTACTACACGCTAGTCCTGGAGCCCGAGATGGACTCGAACTCAAGTTGGATTGGGCCTCCGGCTTGGCTTGGACGTCCTTGCTTGCCTCCTAAGGTGGTGGCCAAGGAGGAGGACGTCCAAAGGCTTTCTTGGTAGGTTCTCCAAGTCCTTGGGGTGTGCTCCCACTTGGGCCAGGGTCCCAAGGATGAATAAGAAGCCTATAACGATAGTGTAGCTCCCAACAGAAACAACAACATAATATCTTGATGGTTTGGAGGCCTTGCTGATGTGATATTGAGATGAGACCAGATCTATTTGAAATCTTATCAAACAAGCTTTCCATCAAGTGCTCATTGACCTCGATCACACTCCAGATGGCTGAGTTATGGCCTTCCCAATGAAGCACTGTCGAGCTATCGATGAACCAAAAATTCAATTTTGATGAACTTGCACGTTGAGACATATTTGTACCTACATTCAAATAACGACATGTACATGTGGAACCAAGTGAATTGTACCAAAAATCACTATGTAAATGTAGGAACGAGCTCACCTTATAAATAAAGGTCGTATCCGATGGTGTCATGTCCTCATCACGGGGTCCCTGGTTGGGGACCTGTCTAGCTTAAGCTTGGGCAAGGGAAAGGCACCGGTGGCATGCGGCGACGCCCCGTCATCAAGCTCTACCCCACCACCTCCTAAGGTGCCGGCTCCGGCGAAGCAAGACCCGGCGATGGCACCATCCTCGTACCCTTTTGGGTCGCGTAATGCCGCCGCCGCCCATGCTTCCGCCTACGCTTCCGCTCACGTAGAGCCCTCAAGGCGCCGCCAATGCTTCGCCCTCGATCTCGACGCAACTACCCCCACCCATACCCATGCTGACTCCTCGGAGGAGGACGAGGCATGGGCCAGAGTGGACTTCTCTGGGCTGTGCGACCCCGAAGCCTTGCGCCGCTTCCTGGCCGCAAGCGACTACTGCTTTGGCTACTCCGACTCTGATGACGAAGGCACTTACGACCCCACTCGTGAGTGCTTCCATGTCGAGCTCGGGATGCCGAGCACGGGTGATGAGGATGAAGGGGCAGGTTCTCGCTCCTCGCCCCCCATGGGGGTAGGCGCCACCGCACCTCCATGCGTTGGGCCCCAAGCAACACGGAACGAGAACCTTGCCCCCGAGGAACATCGGCGCCTTGACTTGGAGCAGCTCCATGAGCTTTAGGCCAAGGTCGAGCAAGACTGACTCCTACTGCAGCAGCTCTGAGACACCCTCGAGCAAGAGCAGCGGGGACGCGGCGATGGCGGAGCAGCCCGGCGAAGGGCTCGCGACGTCCGCCGCCGCATCAACAACAACGAAGGGGGTGAGCAACCCCCTATCTTCAATCGCGCTAGCCAGAATGTTGCGGTAGTGGCGATGCTTCTTCGAAAGATGCCCGAGCCCTCTACCATGATGGGGCGACGAGTACACGGTTAGCTTCAAGACCTCCTCAAGACCACCGTAGTGCAGCAGGCCGAGAGCTCTGCTTCTCAACGGCGAGGGATGCTAGTACTATGCGCGGCAGACGCACCTTCCGGCCCAAGCCCTCCAAACCATCCCCATTACATGGCCGTTTGCCGTATGGGGGCTTGACATGGTTGGGCCTCTACAGAAGGCTCTCGGAGGCTACACCCATCTGCTGGTAGCGATCGATAAGTTCTCCAAATGGATTAAGGCTCGTCCGATCAATCGAATCAAATCTGAGCAAGCGGTGCTGTTCTTCACTGACATCATCCATAGGTTTGGGGTTCCGAACACCATCATCATCGACAATGGGACACAATTCACCAGCCAAAAATTCCTGACGTTCTATGACGACCACCACATCCATGTGGCCTGGTTGGCTGTAGGACACCCTAGGACAAACGGCCAAGTAGAACGTGCCAACGACATAATCCTACAAGGCATCAAGCCAAGAATTTACGACCGGTTGAAGAAGTTTGGTAAGAAATGGCTTGCCGAACTCCCATCGGTCATCTGGAGCCTAAGGAACACTCCGAGCCAAGCCATGGGGTTCACACCGTTCTTCCTAGTCTATGGAGCCGAGGCCGTCCTCCCCACTGACTTGGAATATGGTTCCCCGAGGCTACAGGCCTACAACGAGCAAAGCAACCGCACCACCCACGAAGACGCTCTAGACCAACTAGAGGAAGCCCAAGATGTTGCGCTTCTACATTCAGCCAAGTACCAGCAAGCCCTGCGACACTATCAAGCCCGGCGCATTCGAAGCCGAGACCTAAAGATGGGCGACCTGGTGCTGAGGCTGAGGCTGAGCAACAAGGGCCACCACAAGCTGACCCCACCATGGGAAGGACCATACATCGTCGCCTAAGTGCTGAAGCCTAGGACCTACAAGCTAGCCAACGAGAAGAGTGAAATCCTCACCAACGCTTGGAACATAGAACAACTACATCGCTTTTACCCTTAAATTTCCAAGCATTGTATACATTATTTCTCGAAATACAATTAAGAAGCGTTTTTTAGTTGTTCTAATTTTTTGAGAAACCCCCCGGACCCATCATGGGCCTCAGGGTTACGATAACACCATAATGGAGACTCAGCTCTGCCTCTATAGAGGCGCCCACTGCGGGGCTCAAACAAGACACGGCTCTGCCTCTATAGAACTGAGCCTCCCTCGGGGGCTAGAAGGGGGGACTCCCCCCTAAGTCCCACGCACCATTTTTTAGTCATTTTTCAAAAAAAATTCTACGCCAAACTCTCTAGCGTGCTCTAACAAATTGATTGTAAAAAACCTAAGGACCGAAAGACTGTCTCAAGGCCAAAAGGCCGGCCGAGTCGTGAGACGGCCTATGCCTCTGGGCTACGGCACTCCCTCACCACCTTTTGCCCGAGGGACAGCTTAGGCTCCGAGGAAGTTTTTGCAAGAGATATGTTCAGAGATGAGACAGAGGGCAGAGGCTCGGAAATACAATAAAAACGATTAAGAAGTGTAAACACATAAGTACTTTAAAAAAGGCCTCGACAAGCCACAAGCGTTACGGTACAATAATAATCCCAATCTGTTTACATGGCCTCTTGGGCCCAGGTCAAGGCTTAGGGTCTCTAGCATCAGTGGACGGCGTGGGAGGGACCACCTCCTCTTTGAACAGCTTGGCCAGCGCCGTGTTGGGGCCCTCAGCCGCCTCCATCAGCTTCGTGACCTCCTCATCGGCCTCCTCGTCATCCTCGGCCAGGACGTAGCCATCGTAGATGGCCTCGAGGTCGACGCCAGCATAGTGTGAGGTGACGATGGCTAGGGCGCGCTTGATGCCCGTGTGCAGCGCCCCTCGGAGTCACTCGCGCACTTGGCCGCTCAGCGCGATCAAGCGGCTCCCAAGGGAGCTGCCCGATTGGACCCCCTCGACCTCCAGGGCCTCACAGGCGGTACGGGCAACGCTCTGCAGCGTGTTGTGCTCTCCGATCTCGGCCTCGAGCACCGCCTACATCGCGATGGAAGCCTCAGCGACCCGAGAGACCTCCTTCTCCAACCCTACGCCAAGACAAGCAGGATGGGGTTAAGCACAAAAGGAAATAAGCCGAACAGGGGCTAAGGCCTACGGGACTCACCCTTGGCTTTCTCTTCCCAGTGCTGGGCCTCGACCTGAGAGGCCTCGGCTTTCTCTTTCTAGCGCTGGACCTCGACCCGAGAGGCCTTGGTTGCCCTGGAAGCCTCCTTCTCCAGCTCTACATCGCATCGGGGAGTTAGGGGTCGAACGCAAGAAAAACAAATAAAACAAGGGGGACGGAACTCACCCTTGGCCTTTTCCTTCAAAGCTAGGGCCTTGACCTGGGAGGCCTCGGCCACCTTGAGCACCTCAATCAGGGCACCTTTCGTTAGTAGGTGCATGCCCTACTCCGCCCCCAGCTGCCCGGCAACGGCCTTGGCAGAGGCCTCCGCTTGTTCGGCCCGGGACCTGGAGGTGTCCCGCTCACTGGCTGCCCAGGTCAGCTCCCCCTCTAGCTCCTTGATCCGCGCCACCAGAAGGGCAGCCTACTCTCGAACTGTGGCTGCCTCGGCCTTCGCATCGGCATAGCGAAGGTGGAGGTCCTCCACCTCCACGCTCCGCGCCGATAGAAGCTCGTTGGCACCAGCAAGTAGGTCCTTCTGCTACTGGAGCTAGTCCTAGATGCCCCTCTCCCGCCAGAGGAACAACGACTTCCTAAGGGACCAGTCCTCGAGCTCCTGGATAGGCAGAATAGACGTTAAGCGATGCGAGAGAACTCAGGAAAAAGACGACACCACACGAGAAAAGAAGGCACGTACCTGGGCGACGCCGGATAGATCGTCAGCCATAACAGACAGTGCTGTCCGTAGCAACCGCTCCGCCAGACGGCGGTATTGCTCGAAAGTGCTCCAGCACCCCCTCCCTCGGCCGCGTCCTCAAGAGCAAACAAAGGCTCTCCCTCAGGATCGTCCCGGCTCCGCCACAAGACACGCGGGTGATCCCACCCACGAGGCTCGGGTTGTACCCACACGAGGGCTGAGCTTCCCTCGCTAGAGGTTGGAGCTGGCTGCTCTGCGGTGCTGGCCATCTCAGCATCCACCGCCTCCTTCCCCCAGGAAGTATCATCGGAGGAGATCAGATGGACCTCCACTTCCCGGGTGCTCTCCTGCGATAGCGGCGGCCCTGGAACCAGGGGCAATGTTGAAGCTTCTTGGGCCGCTGGCTTCGCCGCGCTCACGCCGGTCTCCACCACCCCAGCCTTGGTGGTCCCGGGGGCTCTAGCCTCCGCCACCTTGGCCTCAATGGTCCCAGGGGCTTCGGCCTCCACCACCTCAGCCTCGTTGGTCCTAGGGGCTCTGACCTCCGCCACCTCAGCCTTGGTGGTCCTAGGTGCCCTGGCCTCGGTCGCCTCAGCCTCAGGTATCTAGAGGGCCTTAGCCTCGCCCTCGGTGGCCTCGGTGACTAAGGATGCCTCAGCCCCATCTAACTCACGGGCCTCAGCCTCGTGGGGTGTAGGCTCCTCCCCCTCCGCTTGCTCTATGGCTGCCTCGGTAGCCTCTCCCTGGGCTATCGGCTCCTTCAGGTCAGCCCTCATCGATGCCGTGCCACGTTGTATGGCGGCTTGTGCCTCCACCACCTAGTGGGCGGCGAAGCTGGGGCTCACCTTGAGCGCCTTACATGGTGCCAAGGCGAGCACCTCCGCATGATGCTTCCGGCTAAAGATGAGGCACTTACGCGGTCAGCATACGACCAGAAAGCGAGCGGGAGATGATACGAACTCCGCTGACAAAGCACTTACCTCGAACGGGGACACAACCACTTCTGCATCGCGCCCCTCATCCTCTACAACAATAGTGGCGGCGGCGGTGCCATGGCCCTCGTGTCCATCAATGCTGGCCAGCCCTCGATGGACCCTAGCGTCGCCTCGACCCTCTACGGAGGCTGTTGGGTCGCCTCTGCTACCGCCTGCTCCACCTCCGCTGTTGAGCCCACCGGGCTGACGGCGCGCTTCCCTAACACCCGTGTCTCGGGCGTGTTGGCCTTGGCCCTAGGGTGGGCGATCGCCGGCTCCAAGGCATCCTCTCCTCCTCCTCCTGGAAACGTCGGGCTGCCCGCTAACGCCCCGAGCGCCGTCCCCCTGATGTTAGGGAGATGGTCCAAGGTACCCCACCTCACCTCGCTCTCATCGTCATCGCTCAAGGACTCCAACAACGACGGTGATGGAGATGCCTCCACCAGGAGACCATCGTGCTGCTGCTGCCGGTGATGCTTCTCTAGCTCTTCATGCTCAAGGTTCTTCCTCTTGCGCTTTGCCTCCTCGGCATCCTTCTTCTTCTTCTACGCCTTGGCATGCACCCGGTTCACTGCCCGCCGCTTTGCGTCCTCAGAAACAGGCGGTGGGGAGGCTCGCACATCCCTCACCCCCTACAGGAACGACAAACACAAATAAGGGAACAGGAAACGGTGAGGAACGAGGAGGCCTTAGGGGCTGCAGCGGCACATGACTTACCATGGAGAGGTACCCCCGCGATAGGCGCATCATAATGGGGGTCAGATCACCGCTCCTCAGCCACCCCTCCACCGTCTCCCTCACCTGACGTAGAATCTCCTCATCGGAGAGGGCGACGGTGGACATCCGGATGCCCTCGATTGGCTCATCCGGTGTCATGTTGAACACTCACCGCTGCCGAGCCATCAGCGGCAACACCCTCTGGCGGTGGAAGGCAGCCACAACCATAGCCGCCATAAGGCTATAGCTCCACAGCCTCTCTAGCCCCTTCAGGAGTGACTGCAGCTTGGGCTGATCCTTCATCGGGACGCCATACCTCCACTTCTCCGGCTGGCTCTCCACGACCTGCCTGGTGTAGGGGGGAAGTCCACCATCATCGTTGTGGAGGTAGAACCAGCTAGTGTACCAGTGGCAATTAGATGACGTGAGCTGGGCTAGGATGTAAAGGTGCTGCCGGTCTTGGCGCACTTGGAGAGTGCAGCCGCCAGCCCTCACCGCCTTCCTCGTGCCCATCGAGCTCGACGGCTTGGTGGTATGCCCCACCCGAAAGAGGTGGAGCCATAGCTCCCAATGGGGGGCAATCCCTAGGTACCCCTCGCAGATGGTGATGAAGATGGCCGCCTGCGCGATGGAGTTGGGGTTGAAGTTGTGGAGCTCCACACCGTAGTAGTGTGGGAGCGCCCGCATGAACCGGTCCACCGGTAGGTCAAGACCGCGCTTGTGGAAGGACACAAAGCTCATAATGTAGCCATCATGTGGCCTTGGCTCCGGCTCGCCCCCCGGAGCAATCCACTCTGGTCTGCTGGGGTCGGTAACCGGAAGGAGGAGGCCATCGTCGACGAGCGACTACAGCGTCTCCACGGATACGTCAGACCGACCCCAAGGATCCGCTAGAATGATAACAACACCGCCAGCCATGAGTGCGGTGGGAATGTGGCTACGGTGGTAAGGCTCGCCCTCTCCCTCTCTTCTTCCCCCTCCTCCCTTCTTCTCCCCGGCGCTCTCTGTTCTTAGCGATGGCTCGAGGACAGAAAAGGCAAATGCAGGCAAGGTAAGGAGGGGAGGGGAGGGGCGAGGCTCGTCATGTATTTATGCAGGAAGGGGGCAAAATGGATGGGCGACAAAACCGAGGAAGTTTCCCTCAGATCTGGCACAGTTAATCTGGATCCGATTAAACCGCCCATGCGCCCACCTTTTCCTCATTAATCGCACGCACAGTTATGTCCTATCCGCTGACACCACATCACATCCGACCGCAGCAGCGGCAGGCGCTGTTCCACCTCCCCAAGAAAACTACCCTAAAAGGCATACCCGCCATTGTTAGACGATAGGAGGGGAATACCCCCCTCCCACCCGATTCCTTCTAGACTAAGGAACTGGGCACCGAGCCCGCTACGGTCCAGGGGTTCAAATGCTAGGCCCCTGAGGGTCTCGACAGCTGCCCTAGGACAACAGAGTCAGGGATGACTATGGGCGAGCCCGTACATGGCCGAGGCCTAAGCAAGCGAACGCTTGGGATGCCCTAAGTCATGTCCAAGACCAGCAGGGAGGTCTCCAAATAGGATCCCACCGTAGGGAGGCACCGAGCCTCCGGGGCCAATCGAATGGCCCTGGGACCCACTAGAGAAACCCTCTAGTACTTTTGGAGTGCGTCTCTAGACCGCTAGCCGACCCCTATCAAATGAGGCATAGGCCTCCACTCGGACTTACCCGATAACAGCTCACCAGAAGTGCCACCGCTCGCGCCCACCGAGGGTAGCCTGGCATATTCCACCCCTCCTTCCGAACGAAAAGGATGCGCGAGGGTCGCACAAAAAGCCAGGGGAACTCCTGATCGCCCTCTTGCTCCATGCACAGGCTCGAGGGCTCTTCCTACAACCATGCCGAGACCCAGCGACCCAGGCTCGCACCCGAGGGCTCGGCAAACAAACCCTCCTTCTAAATGAAAAGGATGCGCGAGGGTCGCACTAAAAGCCAGGGGAACTCCTGATTGCCCTCTTGCTCTGTGCAGAGGCTCGGGGGCTCTTCCTGCAACCATGCCAAGACCCAGTGACCTAGGCTCGCACCCAAGGGCTCAGCAAACAAACCCTCCTTTCAAACGAAAAGGATGTGCGAGGGTCACACAAAAAGCCAGGGGAACTCCTGATCGCCCTCTCGCTCTGTGCGGAGGCTCGGGGGCTCTTCCTGCAACCATGCCAAGACCCAGCGACCCAGGCTCGCACCCGAGGGCTCGGCAAACAACCCCTCCTTCCGAACGAAAAGGATGCGCGAGGGTCATACAAAAAGCCAGGGGAACTCCTGACTGCCCTCTCACTCCGTACGGAGGCTCGGGGGCTCTTCCTGCAACCATGCCAAGACCCAGTAACCTAGGCTCGCACCCGAGGGCTCAATAAATAACCCCTCCTTCTGAACGAAAAGGATGCGCGAGGGTCGCACAAAAAGCTAGGGGAACTCCTGACCGCCCTCTCGCTCTGTGCGGAGGCTCGGGGGCTCTTCCTACAACCATGCCAAGACCCAGCGACCTAGGCTCGCACCCGAGGGCTCAGCAAACAACCCCTCCTTCTAAACGAAAAGGATGCACGAGGGTCGTACAAAAAGCCAAGAGAACTCCTGACCGCCTCAACCCAAACTCACACTCGGGGGCTCGTCAAAACACGACAAAGGGCACCGAGCCCGTTACGGTCCAGGGGTTCGAAGGCTGGGCCCCTAAAGGTTTCGACAGCCGCCCAGGACAAACAGAGTCAGGGACAACTATGGGCAAGCCCATACATGGCTGAGGCCTGAGCAAGCGATCGCTCGGGATGCCCTAAGTCGTGTCTGAGACCGGCAGGGAGGTCTTTGAATGGGATCCCACCGTAGGGAGGCATCGAGCCCCCGAGGCCAATCGAACAGCCCTAGGACCCACTAGAGAAGCCCTCTGATACTTTTGGAGTGCGTCTCTAGACCGCTAGCTGACCCCTATCGAATGGGGTATGGGCCTCCACTTGGACTTACCCGATAACAGCTCACCGAAAGTGTCACCGCTCGTGCCCATCGAGGGTAGCCTGGCATATTCTACCCCTCCTTCTGAACAAAAAGGATGCGCGAGGGTCGCACAAAAAGCCAGGAGAACTTCTGATTGCCCTCTTGCTCCATGCAGAGGCTCAGGGGCTCTTCCTGTAACCATGCTGAGACCCAGCGACCGAGGCTCGCACCCGAGGGCTCGGCAAACAAACCCTCCTTCCGAACGAAAAAGATGCGCGAGGGTCGCACAAAAAGCCAGGGGAACTCCTGATCGCCCTCTCACTCCGTGCGGAGGCTCGGGGGCTCTTCCTACAAACATGCTGAGACCCAGTGACCCAGGCTCGCACTCGAGGGCTCGGCAAACAACCCCTCCTTCTGAACAAAAAGGATGCGCGAGGGATGCACGAAAAGCCAGGGGAACTCCTAATCGCCCTCTCGCTCCGTGCAGAGGCTTAGGGGCTCTTCCTGCAACCAAGCTGAGACCAAATGAGCCAAACTCGCGCTCATGGACTTGGCAAACGCGATAAGACCCTTCGCTCAAACATGAGAAAAGCCCCTAGAGGAATAAATCCACTCCTCCAGGGCCTCGGGGGCTACACCCGGCGGGTGCGCTCGCGCACACCCACCGAGGCCTCGAGTACAAAATATCATCCCGTCAGGAGCTGCCGTGAGCCAAGTCTCATCAAAACCTCAGGAAGAGCGCTCACACTCTCCTCGAGGCTCGAGGGCTACTATCGGGTACCACAAAAAGGGGTCCCCTAAGCAAGAGCCAAAAAAATCGCTTAGACCCTTTAAAAATCGAAGCCAAAAGACAACTACTGGCTAACCCCCACCTTGCCCGAGGCTACTGATTCTCCGTCTCGCTCGAGGCCCCGCGTGTAAGGCCTCGGATAGGAAACCGATTCTCCGTCTCGCTCGAGGCCGGCTCGTGAGGCCTCGGACAGGAAACCGATTCTCCGTCTCACTCGAGGCCGGCTTGTAAGGCCTCGGACGGGGAACCGATTCTTCGCCTCGTTCGAGGCCGGCTCGGTAACAACCCCGTCGCCTCCGCCTCAACCGATTTCTCTGACAGGACGTCACGTCCAACTAACGTGCCCAACCGCTCCCGTGATATCAGCCGAACGACGGCTCGACGCAGCGGAGTGGCCAACGCGACGTGGGTCACATTGACGCCATGCCGTCCGGGACAAGACGGGGCAGGGGTTACCGACCGCTGTGCTCGGCACTGTGCCCACGACGGACACCCATGCGGCGCTGTGCTACCTAAACCTAGCTCCAAGGACAGCGCGGCGTGGGGAGTCAAGTTTGGGTCCCTGTAGCCTCGGAATCAGTGTACAGGACCAACTGCTCCCTCCGAGCCTCGACAATCCACTTCAGGGTCTCGGCAGCCTCGAGATTCGCGCCCGCTGAGCCCCCACGATGGCTTAGTCTCGGCACCAACTGAACCTCGGCTTTTTACACTATCAGCACACAACGACCGGCACGTCATCCACCATGCCCTGCGTCAAGCTATCACTAGAGCTCCCACGTCACACAGGATCGGATGTGACCGGCGCGTTGCTCCAGCACACCAAGGACAGGACCGCTCCATCGACCATGCCGCCACAGTAGCAAAGCTACAGGGCTCGGACACACCACCTCCGCTTACAGGACGCTGCGTAGCGAAGACATGTATCACCCCTGTCCCCCCTTCAACTATAAAAGGGAGAGACCGGGGCCGTTTCTAGGGACGGCGAGCTCACGCTCTCACGAACAGAGGGACACGAACTCGCGAGTTCACGAACATAGACAGATAGACGCTCAGACGAACACACGCTCAACACTCTGTAACACACGCGCTTCCCCGCTGCCTGAGATCAACATCTCAAGCAATCCACACCGTTCCACGTAGAGACCTGGGGCTAGCTCCCTCTCTCGCCCAACTTGTAACCCCCTACTACGAGCACCTCGGTGCAAGGAATACAAGATCGATCTCTCAGACTGGACGTAGGGCACCTATTGCCTGAACCAGTATAAACCTTGTCTCTTTGCATCACCATCCGGGATTAGGAACACGCAATACAAATTCACTAGTTGGTTGAGGGCCCGCCGGTCCAAAATACCGACACTAGGCTTCAAAAATTGATTATTTGTGAATTGTCAAATTGTAATAAAATCGAGATAATCTGAAAAGTAGTTAGAAAATTAATCGAATAAATAAACAAATAGAGTTGGGTTATGTGTGGGAAGGGAATAAAAAGGGTATGTTGACAATAATAATTGACGAAATATGGCAAAACTTGGAATTTTGAAAGAGTCAAAGATTATCTTTGTTTTGACTGACATATTTGTTGTCATATCCATTTTTTGCCTTACCCAAAAATGCGAGATCTAAAAAAAAATGAGCCCCCAGTAAAAATGGGTTTTCCACTTTTCATTTTCATTATCCCTACTGATTGGGATGTATAGGTCTTGAGAAGTTGTGATTTCTTTTAGGCCCCGTTTGGATCTTTGGAATTGATTCATTTTAATAATTATAATTTAGACACATATTAATTAATCTAATATGATTGTGTATGGATTATATTTGTATATTATTGTTGGCTATACGAGAGAGATACTTATGTGTTGCATTTCTACTGCAGGGAGCGAGTTGAAGAGTGTGTTATAAGTTGCAAAGTAGAAACATAGAATGATGATCTATACAATCAATTTTCATCTCCCATCCTATAAATTTGAGATATGCTTATATGTGAACTTTAAAAAGTAATGGAATATCAAATTTCAAACCAAATAACATAATTTATTAAGTAGGTTTCAATTCCTCCAAATGAGATCCAACCGACCCCTACGGGGAAAAGGAAAACTGTCAATGTAAAAAAGTGTGGTATGTCTACGAATGTTATCGAAAATATCCTCTGCTTTTTCCGTGTATAATTTCTGCAAAATTCCACGTCTCTTGCTCGACGACGATGATAGCATCAACAATTGGAGCGGCAGGGAGTACTAGAGGTGAGCAAGAGACAAGCAAGTGCTGGGCAGTGCACGCAAAAGGCCAGGCCCATGCTGCCATAAGCGCACAATTGCCTGAAACGGGGAGTGGTTCGGAGCAGTTGGGTGCTGTGTTGGAAATTGGAATGGAACGGTTGGCCCCCTCGGCCTCCACCATTTTCCACCCCTCCTCCTATATTATCCCCACGCCCCCCGTGCCACTCTAACCACCGCACCTCCATCGGCATCCATCCACTCCCGTACGTACCTGAGCTCATTCCCTCCACCTGCTCACACGCACGCACGCTAGCTACTTCCGGCGCGGCACAGCTGTTTAGCTAGCTCACACACGCACGACTACGATGCCGAAGCCGTGGAGGCCGGTGCTGGCGTCGGCCTCCAAGTGCTGCGCGGGGGAGGACGCGGCGGTGGCCCCGGACGGGCTGGCGCGGTGCCGGCCGCAGCAGTCGGAGCTCTCGCGGCGGCTGGCGTCCTTCCGGCGGCTCTCGTCGCTGGCCAACAGCCCGGCGTCGTCGGCCGCCACCACCACCATGGCGGACAAGGACGGCAGCGTGAAGCAGCAGCAGCAGCAGGGCGGCGGCGGAGGGGAGATGGCGGGCCCGCTGCAGCTGCACTCGTTCGGCCTCGGCGAGCTCCGCGGCGTGACGCACGACTTCTCCAGCAGCTTCCTGCTGGGCGAGGGCGGCTTCGGCGGCGTGTACAAGGGCTTCGTGGACGCCGGCATGCGCCCGGGCCTCGACGCCCAGCCCGTCGCCGTCAAGCAGCTCAACGCCGCGGGCTTCCAGGGCCACCGCGAGTGGCTCGCCGAGGTCATCTTCCTGGGCCAGTTCCGCCACCCGCACCTCGTCCGCCTCCTGGGCTACTGCTGCGAGGACGAGGAGCGCCTCCTCGTCTACGAGTTCATGCCGCGCGGAAGCCTCGAGAACCACCTCTTCAGGAGTAGGTGTCCCTGGTCACCATGGTGTGTTGCTCTCTTCAGGAGCCACCGACTTCACGACTTGCTCACCTCGATCTCGATCTCGATCGTGTCTGCACTCTGCAGGGATCTCGGCGACGCTGCCGTGGGGCACCCGGCTGAAGGTGGCGATCGGCGCCGCCAAGGGTCTAGCCTTCCTGCACGCCGCCAACACGCCGGTGATCTACCGGGACTTCAAGGCCTCCAACATCCTTCTCGACTCCGACTTCACCGCGAAGCTGTCGGACTTCGGCCTCGCCAAGATGGGTCCCGAGGGCGAGGACACGCACGTGACGACCCGCGTCATGGGCACCCACGGGTACGCGGCGCCCGAGTACGTGCAGACGGGCCACCTGAACGTGAAGAGCGACGTGTACAGCTTCGGCGTCGTCCTCCTGGAGCTCCTCACGGGCCGCCGCGCCATGGAGCACGTCCGGGGCCGCACCGCGCACGCGGAGCAGCATGTGAAGCTCGTCGACTGGACCCGGCCCTACCTCAGCGGCGGCAGCCGCCGGCTGCGCTGCATCATGGACCAGAGGCTGGCCGGACACTATTCGGTGAAGGGCGCGCGCGCCGTGGCGCAGCTGGCCGTGCAGTGCACGGCGCAGCAGCCGAGGGACCGGCCGAGGATGGTGGCCGTGGTCGAGGCGCTGGAGAAGCTGCAGGGGCTCAAGGACATGGCTGTCACCGTCGGACTCTGGCCCGCCACCGCGCCTGTTGCTGGCAGGAACGCCATCTCGGCGAAGATCCGCGCCGGGGTCAAGGGCGCCGGCGCTGGGCCCCGGCGGAGGAGCGCGTCCTCCAAGCTGCCTTGATGGATCTTCGACGACTGGTCCGGCAGGACACCCCTGCGTGCCACGTCGTACGTGTCGTCGTGTACCGGGGTGTAGGAATCTTTCAGTATTGTACAATGTGCCCACGTGTATATAGAATAGTACGTAAGATCTATACTACCGTATAGGTTAGGCGCCGAGATTTGGTGAGGCGATGGTCATGCGTGCCTCTGTATCCTCCATGACTCACTGTACGATCCATACATATTGCTGCTCTGCTGGATTCACCATGGTTCATGAAGCGATCGTTTTGTTTTGCGAATACACACCACACATACATACAGCTTGTTTTCTTCACATCCATTTCCTCTGTATCTCTCTTGTGTGTGGACAGACAATGCGGATAGGAACGAATTGAAGTTTCTACTGCTGCGCCGTCGTCGTCGACACGACGGGTGCTGCTTCAGAGCACGCGCCGGAAGGATGGAGAAGTATTTGTTCCGTTGCGCCTGCGTCCTGCATTGCGTTTGAAATTCCAACAGGATGAGCATCGTAGGTGTCTATGTATTCAAGCGATCGACAGCAACGGCATCGATCGGAGCTATATACGGGACACTCGAGTGTCGTTCTCTCGACGGCGACGTTGCTGCTACGCGACGACGACGACGACGACGACGACGGCGGACGCCCCGGCCCGGTGAACATCCATCGGCGCGGCGTTTCACTGTAGCTTCCCGGCCGGTCTCGTCGAGAGTCATGTCAAGACTTGATCAGCCAGCGTAATCTTCCACGGCTTTACCTTTCTCCCACAACGGGATCGATGGGAGACCCCCGACGTACGGGTCTCCGTGGATCTAGCGCCATATACATGCCTGCGCCATATCTCGCCACGAGGTCAATCTGATCTTTCCGCGCGCGCACACGTGCAAAGACTGCCTAGCTAGTAGCTATCGCACCTATCAGTGTAGATCTGTGTAATGAATGTATAAGTGCTCACTCCGTCGCACGATAAAAATCGTTACGAGATGCGTGCAGGTCAAACTTTTTCAACTTTCACCAGTTTTGTAGAAAATACGTGCAACATTTATATTTTCAAATAAATTTATTATGAAAGTATATTCAACGATCTATTTAACGATATTAATTATGTATTATAAATACTAATATTCTTTTATATAATTGGTCAAAGTTAAAAAAAACTGACTTCTCGGGAAGCAAGAACGACTTCTATTTCGAGACAGGGGGAGTACTAGCTAGTGTTACGGTGTACCAAAACACTTTCTGAAAAGTGCACTCACAAAAAATCAGCGAGAGAAATACATATATGTACCTTAAGATCATAGACATCTGTATTGACACGCAAATTGTTGTGGAAAAGTTTGACCAATTGTGAACTACATGCAGAAGATAAATTTCTAAGAATTATGTGATTCATTTGTCATCGCCAAATCCCAAATGTCACCATTGGAGACGAGATCCGGGCTACCGCAGTCTCCAACGACCTCCCGTGAACAATCGTGAGGTTCAAGGTTAGGATCTTGGGCCTTTGTTTTGAATTTGAATTCAGACATTTGTGGTGGTAGCTCTAGGTTATAGAGGCATGTCGAGCGAGGTTACTAGCATGCATGTCAATGGCATTAGGCAAGTATACAAAGAGTCGGGACTTATTTGGTTCAGACCTTGTATGGCTCAGGCAAGGCAACAACCTCAGACGATCTTGAGTGTATGTGGTTGGATGGAGCTGCGCGAGCCAGACCAACATTCTCAGGCTTGAGACACCATCCACATTGGTGCTTGGGACGACAACAATAGCATCGTAGTCACAAAAGGGGATGTTTAGATTCTTAGCCCAGCACTGAGCTTGGAATCAGAATGAGCAGGACGTTTGAAGCTAATAGCTTAGCTAACTTTGATTTCTGTGCGGGCAAGCTCTTCTTGCTGGCTTATGTGAGCTAAATTGGCTCTCCCAGCGGCGGATTCAGGAAATATTTTAGGGGAGACTGAATAACACTGCTGCTAGATCTTAAGTCTCAGCCCCCTTACACTATAGAACTTTGCCTAAAAATTTATAGGGGCTCTACAGTAATTTACACTGATTCGGTTTAAGGCTATAGAACTTTGCCTAAAAATTCATATGGGCTCTACAGTAATTTACACTGATTCGGTTTAAGGGGGGCTTGAGCCCCTTGCCCCACTGCTGGATCCGCCCCTGGGCTCTCCTAGCCTAGCAAGCATCTCGTTGCTTGTGCCAGGTGAGGCAAGGACAAGTTTGCCCAAAACCAAGCACGTCCAAAAGCCACCGCCCAAAGCTGAAACAAAAAGGGGCCTAACCTTACTGCACCCACAGTCAACCTACCGTTTGCAACGGACCGGAGCTTCATAAGACTGTTTGGAAGGCAGTTTTCTTTACCGGGAAATTAGCGGATTCACCGCATGAATTCTGCACGAAACGTTCATCCACGCGTTCTTGCTCGATGGTCTGGTCATCAGCAACAGCAACTCAGCAAGGGGGGAATAGGCGCGGCACCGTACTGGCGAGGCCTTTGGCTGGGCAAGTCCCGCCGGCCGTGCCTCCCAAAAGCCGGGCATCTTGAAACAGCAACAGTGCGCGTGCCGTGTTCCTCCGGGTAGCAGCTCGGAGGGGCGGACGGCGACGGCAGGCGGGGCCGGGGACAGAGGGAGACGTACGCGTGCGTTGCTGCGTCTGACGACCCAGCTGCGTGGAGACAATTAGAAAAACCGTGTGTGCGAGTGCGAGGCACAGCACAACCGCACAGAGGCGATCGACGCCGATGCGCGAGAGCTCGCGCCTCACGGCAATCTCCGCGGCAAGTCATCTCGCCGTCTCGCGGCGGATTGGTCCGCATGCTGCTAGTGCTAGCCGACTCGCGCCCACCACTGGTAGCATTGGGTCAGTCCACGCTGCGCCGCGCCGGTCGCCGGTCGCCGGTCGCCGGCCGCTGGCCCCCTGTGCGGCTGGGCCCCGAATGGCAGCGGCACGCACACGGGCAGGTGGTGACTGTCACGCAGTGCTAATGCTAGATCCTAGCGGTGACATCACGCCCGCCTCACGCTTTCCGCAGAAAATTACAGTATTCCTGCTCCTGCAGCCGTGCATGCACAGGAAACAGGATAGATACTGCGGTGCGGATCAAAGCTCGGAAATGCCGATTTTTTTTGTTTTTTAGATTTTTTTTTGAAATTTTTTCACAAATATGCCTCTAGAGGTATGATTTTAAAATCTAGATCCTTAGCGTTATTGTTGGTGTCGCCGAGTTTACATGTCTCAACGTCATAGATTCTGGCGCCTAGGTCGGGGCCACGTTAGCGGCGTGGAAGCTGACATGGTAGCCAGCTCGGCGCCGTGTATCTTGGCGCCGTGATTATTGGCGCCGAGATCCACGGCGCCGAGCTTGTGTTTTAACACTGGCACCCAACCTTACCGTCCGAGCCTTCTTTCTCTTCTTTCTCCTCCCTCTCAGGTTTTTTCTCTCCCTACTTCGCCCTACCTCACGAATCGGCATATTGGACCTTGAAAACTTTGATTTGATCCATAGATCTTCGAGAGCAAGGTATCCTCGCTTCCTCCTAGTTTTTTTTCAAATCGATTCGGTATATATTAGTCAGATTTTTTAACTTAAGAATCGTCATTACTTAGGGTTTCATGCTATTTTAATATTTATATTATACAACCGTAGTATGCCAAGGCATAGAAAAGCTACCAAACCGAGGTAACATCAGCGCACGTTGTTATCTTATGGGTTCATTGTTGTGGATCAAATGGAAAACCCTAGGTGTATGGTTTAATGTTAATTGCTTTCGGTTCTTAGAACGAAAATGGCTAAATTATAGTTATGGCTGGATGACCGGAAATACCTTCGACCCATTGCCTCTGCCTAGTGGTGTTCTCATGCCTATGTGCTTTTACGGCGATCCTTGCAAGGTAGCCAAGTCCAATGAAGAGGACACGTATAGCCAAAGGTATTGGATGTTTTTCAATTTTGCGTTTGAGCCTACACTTCGTCAGCGCCGCATTAACAAAATAGTGAGGAATTGATGTTGTGTAATAATTATTTTATGCCATATGACATCTTGCATGATTTTTTGTTTTATAACAATTGCATTTGTTGCAGACCCCTCCACCGCTTTGTGATTTTGAGCAATGAATTGACACTGAGATTAAGCCTAAAGACAAGAAATGGATGCAGAAACTGTTGCAGTGGGAGGTAGAGGACAAGAAGATGATGGAGAAGAGACGCGAAGAGAAGGCTGCAAAAAAGGAGCACAAGGAAGATGAGGAAAGGAGGCGTGTTGCTGCGCACAGGGAGGAGAGGGAGAAGAAGCTTGAGCGTGCACACCGAGCGAAAGCAGCGATGGAGGAGAATCCCGATGCCCTGAGGAAGGAAAAGTGGGCTCGTTGTACTCAGTAGTCTCCATTACTTGCTAGTTATATGGTTTATTCATGAACAATGTTGTCTACTGTTGGACTTTTCATTGTGTTGTTATGTAATGCACTTTAAGTATGAACATGCTTATGTCAGGTACTACGTTATTTAGTTTGTCGGCACATACTTCTAGTATTATTGTATTGTTTAATGTGTCATAGTATTGGACTTTTCATTATATAGTTGTTTTCATTATTTGTGATCATAATATTCAGTTTAATATTGCGGACGCAGTGAAATGTGATCACGTGCTGCACATGAAACCTAACGAAGTAGGACATTATATAATTCAACACACACAACACATAAAATGGCATGTGAGAACATATACCGAACTAGAGTACAGATGTCCTGAACTAAACATAACATGCCTGAGGTAATTCAAGCGAACAACAAACACATGGATGTGCCATGTGAATAAGATAAGGTCGTCCTAATAGTGTGGCCACATAGCAAATTATGTTGCATCTTCTCCACGATAGCCTCCCATTATTGGTGGTGGTGGTGGCGGGGGTGACGGCGAAGGCCTCTTGTTCTTGTGATTAGGGCAGGTGCAATATGGATCATTGCAGAGTGCATCCTGTGAACATACACCATTATTGTTGTCGTCATCTTCGTCTTCCTTATATCCGCTGCTAACTTCCCTTTGTAGATCAAAGATTTGTCCTGCAGGTAGTAGATGTACTGCTGATGCGGATAAATTGGTTGAGGATCGACCCACCTAGTGAACCCATAGTTTTCTTCAGACTCAGAAGACTACAATAAATATGTCCTATGAGTTGTAAGGGTATTCGAGAAACATATTTAACAAACGAAATATAATAGTAATTACCCATGCTCGTGGGCATTTAAAGAAGCGACGACCTCCGTCGATCCCCTCGGTGAACATATGCACTAAGCAGTCCTCACCATGCATGCATTTTAGCCAATTTTCCTTCCTGTTATAGTATCCTCTAATAGGGCACTTTTTAGTGAAATCACTCTTGCTCTCGGAGAAAAATTGATACACTAGTTCCTTAAAGAAATCAGGCTCAATAGACCCCTTCCACACAATGGGAGTTCTCTTCGTCCCCCCTTTCCTCTACCACTCCCGAAACCGTTTCCTCTAGATGACCCTCCAAACATTCCTACTCCAACAAAACTGAATACTAGTTTGGTTTTCCTTTTGGTTAGCAATGCATCCTAGAACGCATATATATAGACGGATGTAGGTTTGCTAGCTATTGTGTTGTGCTTTAAATGCTCTTAAAAAGTCTACTAAAAATCACTTGAAAAGCCTACATCGTAGGACACTGGAAAGCCTAGATTCTATGACTAAAAAGCCTATTCGATTTCAGACTTAAATCACTATTTTGAAGGACACTGAAAAGTCTATTCGATGGTGACATGACAAATCACTGTAAAGGCTATTTCTCCTAGATTCCATGATTGAAAAGCCTATTTGATTTCTGACTTCAATCACTATTTTGAACCAGTAAAACTGATGTCGCTGATTAATACGTACTTTAGGCAGAAAATTTTGGCATAATTTCTCCTATTTTTTGATGCAATCCATACATAAATATGAGATGAATATTTAACCTCAATAAAACATGTTCAAACATATAAATATATGCCATATTCATCTGAAACCATATACATGAGCATATTAATAGTCCACACAGTCCATAATTATAGTCCATAGTAGTTCATATTCGATAATAACAGTCCACAAAGTCTATAATAGTATATAATAACATCTACCACAAACCCTCACTGTGTCCTAGTCTTACCCTTACCCTTGTGACCAAGAGCGTCGATGCCTAGAGTGTAAGGGTCAGGTGGACGGCGTTGCCTAATGCCTAAAGACTATGTAGGCTAAGTCGAGGGAGCGTCCTAGAGCTGAGACGGGCCAAGCTCCTCGTGCCTCAGGTCCACCTCGTTGTCGTCCTCATCCTCGTCCTTGCCCTCGTACATAATGCCTATGTACCCTGTAGGTACTTGGCTAGATGAACCTAAGCCTACGGAAGGAACGTGCACGTCTTGTGTCGTGGCTGTCCTGCAACCACAACGAGCAGCTACATGGCGTAGCCGACGTGACAGTCTCTGTTGTACAAAATTATGTTAACTAAAAGAATTTAACGTATTAATAATATATTTGAAAGAATATTTTGAATCTTACGTCTAGGAAGCTATGTGTGTCATCGTCCCTGACTCTTGGACGAAGTGCTCAATGTCTTCAACTGATCATTTGAGGGTATTGCCCTGCAACAAAGTTCTCAGTAAGATTATGGTGGATATTGAAAAATGAGGACACTACTAATCTAGTATGGAGTACTAGTTAATTCCTGACTAATTCCTCAACTCCATCTGTTGTATTGAATTGTCTTCAAAACACCTAGCTAATTGACATCTACTGCTAGTAGTAGGTCTGTTCAATTTTTATTTTTTGTATCCAGACCAATGATAAGGAAACCTAGCTAAATGATTGGTTTATGAATAGAATGGATTCTATAAAGAATGGAAGAAATCAAACTCCATCCAGTCCTCTTCGGAAGGCATGATTAAATTAATTATAAGGATGCTATGACTCGAAGGTGCACCAATGATAAGGAAACCTAGCTAAATGATTGGTATGCAACTTAACATAGAAAAATAAGGTAATTGACTTACCACTCTATCCAAGATTGGTCCTGCCTCTACCTGCCTTCCTATATGAGTAGTTTGGTCGTACGCCGTGTCTTCATCGTCGGAGGACTCGATGTCGGCGTAGTCATCTTCTGTCCATTGTAGCCTCAGCCTGCAAAGTGTCGCATGTTGGTACCAAGCTTGGTAGCGCTTGTATTCATGGTTCATGTGCGTCTCGTTGTTCTCATCCATGTTGTCGTGGAACAGCTCCCATTGTTCAATGTAGTTCTGGTGGTGCTTCTCCCAATAAAAAATCTTCCTGTTCTTCTGATGATCCAACTTGCACGTCACATACGATGTTAGTTTCTCAATTCATGTACATGTCAGCATATTAAAAGTGCATTTATGTCATCATTACTTCATCTTATATAGGAATTAATGGAAATAGACCATCATGAGACAATTGAAATAGCAAAACACTTGTGTAAGTCAACGCCAGTCGAGAACAGAGCCGTTGGCTAAAGCTGTCTCACTCCAAATTGGCGTGCAACTCTATCTGACAGGTGGAACTCAACAGCATAGAAATATATTAGAGGGCACCTCATCCTGTAGAAGTCGTTGTCGCACCCACACATGTTGCTCAACTAAAAAGAAAGTGCCCCTTCTCCATCGTACGGCTCCCACGACACCTGCAACATGTCCAAACAAGATGCTAGATGCTATACTAAACCATTTCAAACCAACATGGAAAATAAAATTTACTTACACTAGACGTCGTGAGCGTGTCTAGCTCGTTCATGAACTCAATGTACGCCCGCTCTAACCTCACGTGTGGAACCCTAACCTGGTCCCAAAGGTACACCCACGTCACCTGCCGATGGGAGGCTGACCTGCGAACCACTCATAACAAGCCAGAACCTCGGGATGGCCAACTGGTAGATGAGCCCACATCCACAACTGGAGCAGGTACACACATCCACCAAGTGATGATGAGAACAAAGTCCGACGACATGCCTCGCAAAAGCTACCAATAAAGAAAACCCAACACTACAGAGCCCCAGCTGTACTTACCTGCCTGGTCCCAGTCAGTGAGGCATTTGATCCACATCCACGATGTAGTGTCACCCATGGCATCGGGGAAGAGAATGTATGCAAACAGGTGTAGGATCCACGCCTGTAGTAGTACCCAACTGTCTCCTCATCTGCCTCCTCGGGGCACTGTGCGAGCTCTTGCCAGAGCCAGGAAATTAGAACTCTAGAAGTGCGAGCCCTTTGCTCGCCGACCTCATGCCCAAGGAAGGCCTCTACTCGTGCTCTCCAACCTTCTAACCTGCTCTGCCCAGTCACTGCATTGCCGTTAATCCTCAGACCTAGCATCTTCTGACAATCCTGGAGCGTGACTGTCATCTCTCTGAAAGGCAAGTGAAAGCTATGAGTCTCCGGCCGCCACCTACATTTTAGGCAAAGCAAGATTACATGTCAAAAAGCCAAGCACATGAACAAATGGCCATGAATAGAGGCAATGATTGAAGATAATACCTGTCAACCAACGCAGTTATGCCCGCTGAGTTTAACTTGGGCAACCCACGATGAACCTAAAAAGAGATGACATCTAGACCAGCTCTTTGTAGGAAAGGAGTGTACCTATTGGTGTACTGTATGTCCAAGAACCCATTGTGGGTTCTAGGATGAAGGAGCAAAAGGTCCTGCATGGAATAAAACATAGTCTCCCATTACTTCACGAACACATGTACGCTCACAAAAATTTGAACAAGACGTATAGATTATTACCTACCCCTCTGCTATGAGACGTCCTCAGTGGATCTCCTCGTATGCCGGGTCCAGCAGATGGAATTACGCCATCCTACAAAAAAAGTCAATGAAATAGAAATTCAATATGCAATGACACATAAACTTAGAAATTTACAAGTAATTGACACAATTACAAGCATAAATTGAGATATGCATAAAAAAGTGAACGAATACGACAAATATGTGAAAGGATCAAGATGCCCAAGAGGGGGGGGGTTGAATTGGGCTAATTCTAAATTTCTTTGCAATAATTAAACTCTATGGTTAGCCCAATTAACCCCTTGTGCCTATAAAGTGTTTCTATTGATCTAACACACAAAAGTTTAGCACCCTAAGTTCTAATCCTACTCTAGCATGGCAATTCTAGGAATGTAAATGACAAGAATTGAATTGCTCAAAGTAAAGAGAGAAGGAGGAACGCGGCGATGTTTTGCCAAGGTATCGAAGAGTCGCCACTCCCTACTAGTCCTCATTGGAGCACCTATGCAAGGGTGTAGCTCCCCTTGATCCACGCAAGGATCAAGTGCTCTCTATAGATTGATTCTTCGACACTCTATCGTGGTGAATCACCCACAACCGCTCACAACTTGAGTTGGGTTATCCACAAGCTCCGCCAGATGATTACCAAGCTCTCTAATCACCACCAAGCCATCGAGGTGATGGCGATCACCAAGAGTAACAAGCACGAACTTGCACTTGACCATGACAAGCCAAATGAGAAGGGTGGATGCACACTTTGCTACTCTTGATCTCACTAATGAGGGCTCTCTTTGGGATTCTTAAATCTCAATCACCTCACTAGGACCTTGCTCTTCTTGGCACTCTCAAAGGTGTTTCTCAGCTATTGGAATGAGCAAAAGTGCCCCCACACATGAGTGGAGGAAGTATTTATAACATGGGCTAAAAAATGAACCGTTATGTGCCTCTATAGGGTGACTGAATGCTCCGATCATGTTGACCAGACACGCTGGTCAGTTCACCCCGAACTCCAGTGTTTACAGTGTGACCGGACACTGGCCAGCGTCCGGTCAGCACTGACCAAACGTGTCTAGTCGAGATTTTCCCTCTTTGGAACCTTTAATGGGGACAGGGATCCTGATCTTCCATCAGGTAAAGGTAACTATCATTGTGGTGGAGAATGACACACCGATCTGGCTTTAGATCGAAAGATCGAACCCTGTAATCTTAGCACCATAGCTCCTCTGGTTATTAACCAAGTCACAGACTAGGTTGATCTCGCCAAGAAGGCTAATCCCTGCTTGTGCAACAAAGAACACAAGCAAGAATAAGAAAGAACACAACCAAATTGCAGATGAATGATTAATCTCACGAAGTTGGGGTCTCACAAACCGATGAACGGTGAAACTGTTCTTGACAGAATAATCTAAGCAAAACCCAAACCCTAATAGAGAGGCAGCAGCTTTTTATTAAGACTCTAGGGTCATGCAAGACCCCTGGACATGCCCCTAATGGGCCCAAACATGATACATGGTCCAACGGACCAAAAGACGGTGTCACAGCACCCTAGTAGATTCTGGATGCTAACTTGTGACCATGATTCCTGTTGATCCTGAATAGCTTTTGAAATGAAACCACTTGGATTGGCTTCCTTATCAAATTAGATTTCCATCCATATGTGGATCATCAAAAACGGAGTCTGGATGCGTCCTAGGTGACCAGTTTAAGGCAGACTGGTCCTGAAGGCCGAGGCAGACTCGAAATCATATTGGACCGGGCCTCCGGTTCCTGTTGGACGTCCTTGCTGGTCATCTTCGCCTCCACCACATCCTCTAAGTCCTTCATGACCCTCTCCAATGTTCTTAAGCAAGATAACATCATTAGGTAGTAGTCTATTCTCAAAAGTATAAAAAGGATCGCTTAAGAACAAGCTCACCTCTAAATTGAGTTGACGCATTCGAGCCTAGGTCATTGTACCTTGCATGACGATTGGAGGATCAGCAGGTACATTCGAAGGAGTGATGTCCTCATCATCCTCCCCCTATTGAAATGGAGTCATCCTCGACTCAAGCTCATCTTCTTCTCCCAAATAAGGTTTCAAATCTATAATGTTAAAGGTGGGACTAACCCCGAACTCGGGTGGCAACTCAAGTTTGTAAGCATTATCATTTATTTTCTCAATTATCTTATAAGGACCAGGTGCTCTTGGCATTAATTTAGTCTTACGCAGCTTAGGAAATCTATCTTTTTTTAAATGTAACCAAACCAAATCACCCGGTTCAAGTTTAATCTCTTTTCTACCTTTACTACCAGCAATTCTATACTTTTTATTCATTCTTTTAATATTTGCTTTAGTTGTTTTGTGCAACTTACGAATAAAATCAGCATGCTCTCTAGTATCACTATGTATTCTCTCAGTGGTAGGAAAAGGCAAAAGATCAATAGGAGCATGGGGGTTAAAACCATACACTACCTGAAAAGGACTTACCTTGGTGGTGGAATGTTCTACCCTGTTATATGCGAACTCCACATACGGCAAACACTCTTCCCACATCTTCAAATTGCACTTCAAAATTGCTCTCAACATGGTGGACAATGTTCGACTCACAACCTCAGTTTGCCCATCAGTTTGGGGATGACATGTTGTAGAAAATAGCAACTTGGTCCCTAATTTATTCCACAACGTGCGCCAAAAATGACTCAAGAATTTTGCGTCACGATCTGAAACAATAGTAGAAGGCATACCATGCAAACGAACAATTTCTTGAAAGAAAAGGTCAGCAATATGAACAGCATCGTCGCTCTTATAACAAGGAATAAAATGTGCCATCTTAGAAAAATGATCAACCACCACAAAAATGTTATCCCTCCCCCTCTTAGTCCTTGGCAAATCCAATATAAAATCCATAGATATATCAGCCTAAGGAGTAGAAGGAACAGGAAGAGGCATATACAAACCATGTGGGTTCAACTGCGACTTAGCTTTTTGACATGTGGCACACCGAGCCACGTACCGCTCTACATCTCGCCTCATCCTTGGCCAAAATAAGTGTGTGGACAGCACCTCCCCCGTCTTCTTGGCACCAAAATGTCCCATCAATCCGCCTCCATGTGTCTCCTGCAACAACAAAAGACAAATAGAACCAACTGGAATGCATAGGTGATTAGCTCTAAACAAAAATCCATCATTGATCATAAACTTATTCCATATACGTCCCTCTCTACAATTAAGCAACACATCCTTAAAATCAGGATCAAGCGCATATTGTTCTTTTATTGATTGAAGACCAAAAATCTGATAATCAAGTTGTGACAGCAATGTATATCTTCTAGACAAAGCATCAGCAATCACATTATCCATCCCTTTCTTGTGTTTGATAATATAAGGAAAAGATTCAATAAATCCAACCCATTTAGCATGCCTACGATTCAGATTATTTTAAGAGCAAAGATACTTAAAGGATTCATGATCAGAATGAATAACAAATTTTTTAGGCCACAAATAATGACGCCACATCTCTAAAGAATGAACAAGTGCATATAATTCTTTATCATATGTGGAATAATTAAGAACAGGGCCATGCAATTTTTCACTAAAGTAAGCAATGGGTTTACCATCTTGCATCAAAACACCTCCAATGCCAACTCCACTAGCATCACATTCTAGCTTAAAAGTTTTACCAAAGTTTGAAAGTTGCAGCAATGGTGCGTGTGTAAGCTTGTCCTTCAAAGTGTCAAAGGACTCCTCATGTGCCTTTCCCTAATGAAACACCACTCCTTTCTTCGTCAACTCATGCAACGGGGCAGCAATGGTGATAAAATCTTTGACGAAGCGGCAGTAGAATCCTGCAAGACCAAGAAAACTTCTCACCTGTGTAATGGTTTGTGGAACTGGCTAGCTCTTTATGGCTTCAATTTTCATCTCGTCCACCTCAATTCCCTATGGAGTTACAACATAGCCAAGAAAAGAAACTCGATCCGTGCAAAAGATACACTTCTCAAGGTTACCAAATAAACGTGCATCACATAAAGCATTAAAAACAGCACGTAAGTGCTCCATATGTTTATCAAAAGACTTGTTGTAAATCAATATATCATCAAAGTAAACTACCACAAAATGACCAACAAAAGCTCTTAAAACCTCACTCATTAAGCGCATGAAAGTGCTATGTGCATTTGTCAAACCAAAAGGCATAACTAACCACTCATACAACCCGAATTTGGTTTTAAACGCAGTTTTCCATTCATCTCCGAGTTTCATTCTAATCTAGTGGTAGCCACTTTGTAAGTCAATCTTAGTGAAAATTATAGAACCACACAACTCATCAAGCATGTCGTCTAGCCTAGGAATAGGATGATGATACCGAATAGTAATATTATTGATGGCTCTACAATCAACACACATACGCCAAGTTCCATCTTTCTTAGGAACCAGAAGTATAGGAATGACACAAGGACTAAGGCTTTCACGTATATACCCACGGTTTAAAAGGTCTTGGACTTGCCGCTGAATTTCCTTAGTCTCCTCGGGATTGGTTCGATAGGCAGTACGGTTGGGCAAGGTTGCTCCCAGAATCAAATCAATTTGATGCTCTATTCCTCTCATAGGTGGCAGCCCCGGGGGTATCTCAGCTGGAAAAATATCCTCATACTCCTGCAAAAGGTTAGTGACAGCAGGAGGCTCCGAGCTAACAATATCATCAAGCGAAAACATAGCTCGTTTGCATACTTATCATCATCAGAAATTTTAGCAACGTCACATTTTGTTGCAAGCATAACACCACCCTTCAATTTAATTCCCTCAGCCTTAGAAATAGATGTAGACTTATCCTTTTTAGGTGGGAAAATAGAATTAGCAACTTGCTGATTTTCATATTGAACATCATTCAAACTAGCAGTGCGTTCTCTATCAGCTTGTATAATTTGAGCAGGTGTCAAAGGTACCAAAGTAATTTTCTTTCCTTTATGCATAAAAGTGTATTTATTACTTCTACCATGGTGTGTAGCATCACTATCATGTTCCCAAGGATGACCCAATAAAAGTGAACAAGCTTGCATAGGTACCATATCACAATCAATAGAATCAGCATAAGAACCAATAGAAAATAAAACTCTGCAAGTTTGTGTTACCTTTGCTTTACCAGAATCATTTAGCCACTGAATATGACATGGACGTGGGTGTGGGCATGTGGTCAAGCCAAGCTTCTTGACCAAATCAAAACTCACTAAATTGTTGCAGCTACCTCCATCAATAATGACACGTGCTCGACGATTGCTGATGACGAAGAAAATATAGAACAAGTTATGGCGTTGTAGCTTCTCAGGTTGCTGGACTTGTGAGCTGAGCACCCGTTGTACAATGATGCTCCTATAGGCCACCGTGGCCTCGTCACCAAGGACTTCACCATTCTCCTCATCTACATCTCGGTCTTCTTCATCCTTAATGTCAGAGGTGCTAATGTAACCATCTTCTATAGCAATATATGCCCGCTGACTTGGACAGTCTTTCTGCACATGGCCAATGCCATGGCAATGGTGGCACTAAATGCCCGAAGTGTGTCCCGTCGATGCAACGGATGAGGTACTCTTGGTAGGCACCTACAAAGAATTTTTACCTGAATCTGAAGGTCATGTGGGAGGTGCCTTAGGTGTAGTGGAAACTCCAGAGGCTGTTGGTCGCTTGCTTGCTGGTGGAGGCGCCTAAAAAGTTGTTGGCTTGGTCAGCCCCGAAGATGGTGCCGAGTGTGGTGTGTATGTGGTGCTAACCTTGCTCTTGCTCTACTGTTCATGCCCCTGCAATTCCTTTTTTGCAAGCATAGCAAACTAAAACAACTGGTTGACAGTGTTAAATTCTTTATAATCAACAATGTCCTGAATCTCACACCTCAAACCCGAATAAAAATGACAAATGGCATCTTCGTTCCCCTCCATAATACTATAGCGCATCAATCCGTTTTGGAGCTCACCATAGTAATCCTGTACAGATTTATCTCCTTGTTCTAATCGCATCAATTTCTTACGCAAATCTCTATGATAAGGAGGAACAAAGCGATCATGCATAGCTACCTTAAGTTCTTCCCACGTACCAGGTAAAGCATCCTGTGCAGCTAGCCCATTCCACCAAATAATGGCAAAATCCTTAAACTCACTAGTAGCTTGTCGAACTCTATGATACTTAGGCACAAGGTGGGCACTAAACTTTTGTTCTACCATCATCTCCCAATCAAGATATCCCTCAGCATCATAATGACCCAAAAAAGATGGTATTGTGAACTTAATCTTAGCATAAGGATCATCGGGTACATGGTGATTATTACCTTGATGGTGGTGGACACCACCCATACCTGTCGTGTTGCAGCCAAGACGTCATCGTAATCTTGCTTGTCAGAAGGCTACTCGATCTATGTTCCCAATGGCATCATGCACCATGTCTTCTGGCAAGAGACCATCGATGTTGCTACCAGAGACATCATTGTTGTTGACCACCACCAAGGTTTCCAACTTAGTAACCTTGTCGGTTAGCGTGGAAATTTATTTGTCCAATCTCTCCATGTTGTTGCCATTGTTGAGTTCAATGAGTGCGTCAGTGATGGCCTTCCTAATGGTCTCATTCATCCTTTTTTGGGCATCCTCTACAATAGCTTGTAGTTGCTCTTGGCTGACACACTCATTGAAACCCATAGGATTGTTATCTCCAGTCTGATCACCTCCTACCATTGTAAATACAAAAATAGGAACAAACAGTGAAAGTTATGCCTACCAAATGACTACGTGGTTGCCATGGTGTCACTTTTCACAACAAGTGGAAGTGTCTTACCAAGTTCTTACTAATGCAAGCAGTGGGCGGTACAACTGGTGGCTGGTTCGTGATACCTGTGAGGCAGTGGTACCAAGATTGCAAAGCCCTTTTTCTATACTGATATGAAGAATTTGTGGAGCTTGGAAGGCAAACAAAGAGTAATATGTATATCTAGCACACAAGTCAGTAATAGAAAGTAATGCTGAATTATAGTCCAAAGTACTTGTTCTCGTTGCTGGTCTAGAATGCTCCTAGTACCAGGTGTGTAACAAAAGCAAGTATGGTGGATAGTAAGGTGACAGGTGTATGAAAAACAAGTATGGTGGATGGAAACAACAATACAAACAAGGAACCAGATAGCACATGCTAACACAGTTCACTTTGATCTTCTCTATGTGCTCCTCTAGATATTGTTTCTCTTTTGCCCCTCTCGTTTTTCTATTTTTGGGCTATCGTTGTTTTTTGGGAAATTTTAATTTTTTATTTTAATTTTTTGATATTTTTTCTTCACTTAGGAGCACAAAAGAAGTAACCATAGAAAATATGAGCTTAAACAAGTGAAAGACATGGCCTATAGAATTTTCAGAAAACTTGCTCAAAATCGACAAAAAGCTTGTGACCACAAAAAGAGGATCTTGTGACCACTTTTTGACCAATTTAAAATTTTCCAACCCCAGCATTGTCGGGGATGGATGGATCCAAAGTTTTTTCTGATCAATTTTGATATATGGAACGTCAAAATCAGAGTTTGTATGCGAAAACTAGACCAGTTTTAAGAATTGGCTCCGCATTAGAGGACAAAACGGGAACAATGTGCGTAAAATTGGTCACGACGGCAAAGAATTGATGGAAATGATGGGGAAACACACGAACTAGACTCTAACATGACCTAACTAGCAACAAGACCTTGACTAGGACACAAACTCAACATGACGGACTCTGAAACCAAAATATGCAAAGGCTATGGCGCGGAAGGTTCTAGGACAGGGAAAAAATATGGCACTAGACTATGGGACGAAAGCAAAACACTCAAAACTAGAGGATAAATGTGAACCTGATGGTATACCTTAGCTCTGATTACCACTTAATGGGGATGGGGATCTCGATCTTTCGTCAAGTAAAGGTAACTATCATTGTGGCGGAGAATGACACACCGATCTAGCTTCAGATCAAAAGATTGAACCCTGCAATCTTAGCACCACAGCTCCTCTGGTTATCAACCAAGTCATGGAATAGGTTGACCTCACCAAGAAGGCTAACCCTGCCTACGCAATGAAGAACACAAGCAAGAATAAGAAAGAACACAACCAAATTGCAGATGAATGATTAATCTCACGAAGTTGGGGTCTCACAAACTGATGAACGGCGAAACTGTTCTTGACAGAATAATCTAAGCAAAACCCAAACCCTAATGGAGGGGCAACGGCTATTTATGAAGACTCTAAGGTCATGCAAGACCCCTGGACGCGCCCCTAGTGGGCCCAAACATGATACATGGTCCAATGGACCAAAAGACGGTGTCGCAGCACCTTGGCAGATTCTGGATGCTAAGTTGTGACCACTACTCCTGTTGATTCCGAATAGATTTTGATGTGAAACCACTTGGATTGGCTTCCTTATCAAATTAGCTTTCCATCCATATGTGGATTATTGAAACGGAGTCTGGATGCGTCCTGGGTAACCAGTTTAAGGCAGACTGGTCCTAGAGACCGAGGCAGACTCGAAATCATGTTGGACCAGGCCTCCGGTTCCTGTTGGACGTCCATGCTGGTCATCTTAGCCTCCACCACGTCCTCTATGTCCTTCATGACCCTCTCCAATGTTTCTAAGCAAGATAACATCATTAGGTAGTAGTCTATTCTCAAAAGTATAAAAAGGATCGCTTAAGAACGAGCTCACCTCTAAATTGAGTTAACGCATTCGAGCCCGGGTCATTCGACCTTGCATGACGATTGGAGGATCAGCGGGTACATCTGAAGGAGTGATGTCCTCATCAACCTTACTAGAGTCGACCGGACACTGGCTCTCAATGTCCAGTCACTTGACCTCTCAGCGTCCGGTCGCACCAGATGAAAACACCTCAGTCAAATGAACTGACCGGACCCTGAGCTAGCGTCCGGTCAGTTTTTGACCCTCCATTCACTTCCAACTCTCGATCATACGTGAATGAAGTTTGCTCCATTGGATCTAAGGGCTATTTTAGAGCTACCTAGTGCTAGATTTAGCAAGTGTGCACCACACCTAACTCACTAGACTCACCTAGGTCAAGCTACCCATCTATACCCCCCTTAATAGTATGGCCAAAGGAAAAACAAAGTCCTAAACTACTCTAAGTGTCTCTTCAACTCTAAATGACACTTAGAACTACTCCATCCTTAACCTTGTCATCTATCCTTTGAAAATAAAAACAATTTCTATCGTAGGGGCATGACCACTATGATTGCCCAATCAATCTCCATTACCGTGACCTAACTTAATTGCCTCTGCAAAATATACGTTAGTCACAGTAATCATGTATTGTCATTAATCACCGAAACCCAACTAGGGGCCTAGATGCTTTCAATCTCCCCCTTTTTGGTGATTGATAACAATACTACCTCGAGTATGTGAAAGATATGAGGTTTTTAACAAGCTTGGTTCATATAAGCTTTTGGCAATAAGAACAAAAGTGTCAGGCAAACTTATATGACCCAAGCCAACATGATGTACTCAAAGAATATGAAATAAGCATGAGTACAAGTAACAAAGCTCATTCGCATCAGAGTAAAACGCGGAAGAAAGAGCAAATGAGCTTAGCACAACTGATAAGGCATGTAAATAATACAAAGTAGAGAGCACACATGTGATATATCACGATCACATAGATATCACTATCACATAAGAAGTTTAATGCATAAAAAGTAAACACACAATGAATGCATAATAGTGTATCACACATAAAAACCAAATATAATAGATAGTCACAGTAAACTAAGCTCCCCCTAAGTCAAGCATACTCGACCCTCTCCCCCTTTGGCATCAAACACCAAAACCTAAGGGTCGGTCAATAGGGCTACAACAGATGAGTCGGGCACTGAGTTATAAGGAGCAAGCTAGAACTGAGTGCCATCATCATCTAAACCAGAGCTCTGAGCTATCTAACCCTCTGTAGCTAGAAGCGACACTAAAGCGGTCTGGGTCGGATCAACAACTAGAGCTGCTATAGACTATGTAGGTATGACTGAAGTAGCTGGCCCTGATGATGCCACTGACGAAGGGAGCGTCTCTGTAGTCCTGGTAATAGGTGCAATGATAGAAGAACCTAGGATGTGTAAATATGGTGGAGCAGGCTGCCCTGCCAACTCACTGAAGGAGGCACCATGGCTCCTAGACACTGTAGTCTCTAGCACTAGCTGCGAAGAAGTCTGAGCCAGTGTAAAGCCCATCTGAAGAGGTGTGAACTGCGGGGCTATCATGGGCGAAGCAAACCACTAGGACACCTGCTCTATAGGTGAAGCAAACTATTCTGGTGGCTGTCCTTGACTCTGAAGCCCACTAGGCTATAACACTGGAGTCATAGAAGTGGTGGCAGGCTGACCAAGCTAGGGTGAAGGCTATGGTGGTGGAACCCCAATAGCTATCACTACATGCTGCATAAATCCAAGGAGCTACTACTGCATGAGGAGCTGTTGCTGATGCATGGCCTGCTGCTGCTGCTATATGGCCTATTGCTAAACATTGAAACTCATCCTGTCGAGCCTGGAACTATGCAAATGTGGTGGCGGTCTCCTGAGCCTAGCGAGCCTGATCCTGCCTCATCCGCTCAAGTATGGCAAGTAGAGCGAGGTCAATCTATGGTGCAGATGGAGCTGAACTGGAGCTACCGGCCTCATGATCATGTTGTCGAGGAGGCCTCTAAGGTATCTCACGATAGTCCTCATCTGAGCTGTCACTGGGGTCGCTCTCGACCATCCCCTCCTGCTGAGCATCCAACTGCTCCTCCTCTATAGCTACTATGCCCCTGATAGTATCATCCTACTGGGCTGCAGTCTCTGGCACCTCTAGACGATGGCACGGCTAGCTAGGTGTAGTCGGTGTACTATGGCGGATCATCTAAGTCAGGTTATATGTAGGGAACTCTATCGTAGCACCACTATACTTAGCTAGCATCTCAGGCGACCTCACTGTAACTACCCTGTGAATAAGAAACGTGATCCAGTGGGCATAGGGCAACTGTCGGTGACCTCTGAACTCCTCAGTAATAGTGTCCTCCATCTCTGATAGAAGGAGATCCCAAATATCAAATACTATCTGCTACATCAGACAGTTCAGAAGCCACAACTATATGTGAGTTAAGCCCTCATGATAGCCCATCCTCGAAAGCAGTGTCCTCATAATGGCATCAAGCACTCTAGCAGTGGGAGTAAGATCACTAGGTGTCCTGCTAGACCCCTTACCGAATGGCTCTATGAAGCAATGGCAGACTAGATCTATAGGGGGCACCATCCCGCTATGAGGATGTTTGGGGGGCGCTGTTTATCCATAGCAAACCTCATGTAGCCGGATGGGCTGCTCCTGAAGCTAGAGTATCTCTCTGACCCTAGTGCTTGTCAGCCTGTAATCTCTGCCACTGAATGCAAAGTGTATGAATCTGTGCTGTGAGTCAATCCAGAGAGAAGCATAGAACTGACGGACCCAAGATGGAACATACAATCCTGTTTGTCCAAGTAAGTCTGTCAACCCTGGTAGGTAAGTAAGGTAGGGACGAATGTGCTCTCTAGCTGCTGCAACAATAGACTCTATGTTGCACACCCTCTGAGATCTGAACATAGCTCCACTGTTAAGATATGCATTGTAGAAATCCTCCTGCAGTGGTGTGTAGAAGCCCTCTGATGCACGCTCATCTCGCCTCGACGGAAACCACTGCTCAAACTCCACAAATCTGAGCTACTGCACCTGCTTGGCCGTGGCAGCCCTCAGATCTAGATGAGTCACTGGAGGCGGACCCTGTAGTCTAGGTAGTGGATGAGAACCCCTCCACTGTGTATCTGCCCTTGGTGTGACTAGAACACGGGTACGACCAGAGTGGTGAAGCTATGGTTGAGGTGCCTACTATGTCTCCTGTGCCTGCTGTCCCTCTAGAGTCTGCTCTGCTGCCTATGACTCCTGCTGCTGTGACTCCCCCTAAGGATGACCCTCATCAATGGCAACACTCCATCCTCTAATCATGAGGGTCCTAGGTGGACCACCATGAAGGCGCTCAATCTGCTCCAGTGTAGCCCTCGCTTCTGGTGAAAGCTGATCTGTGATCCGGACTTCATTGCGAGCACCTCCTCTCTCGGCACGCTCTATAGCCTCTACAACTATAGCTACTCTAGCTGTATCTGCATCTAGATACTTGCGCTTCTTTATTGCTAGCTTCTTTATCGCCTTACCTTTAGGATCTACAGGCAAGCGAGGTGGATGCCTTAGATCCTCATCACCCGGACCGCCTCCAACATTCTTGACGCGAACCATCGATTGGATCTGAAAAGAACAACTACCGCTGACAAGAAACAACTGCCAACTATCACTTCTGAGGCTTGGCCTCGATCCGTACTCACGAGCTTAGCTCCGAGTTGACTGACAACTGTAAATATGACCTCAACGACACCGACTTGCTGCACGTTAGAGTAGATTGGATTTATAAATAATAATAATAAATCTAGAGATGCGAAACCCTAAGAAAGCAAGCAATAGATATGAAATTGAATCGGGGGCATGCTACTTGATGAACCGGTGACCCGAGAAGAGAAGAGACACGACATGCGGGGAACCACCGGAAGACCTAGGGTTAGGGTTGTCTGATTAGCAAGGATCGACGGTAGAAACTCCAGTGAAGCTCTGGTGTGGCACTGGTGCGGGCAAGGGAGGTGCTGGTGAGGCTAGGGCATGGCAGTGCTAGCACTAGGGCATAGGGGTGGCAATGCTGATGCGGAGAGGCACGGTGGAGCTCGAGGGCGGCAGTGCGGTGGTGCGAGTAGGGCGAGCACGGGAGTGCGGCATGGCAGCGTCGACCACGTGGGAGTGGTGGCGCGAGTAGTGTGGGCGGCGCACGGAGTCAGCGGCAGCGACGCGTGGAGGTAGCAGTGGCAGTGCACGGAGGCAGCAGCGATGGCGTGTGGAGGCAACGGCGATGCGTCGAGCGGTGCAGGCAAGGATGGCGGTGATGTCGGTGATTTAGGTCAAAAAGTGCACGCAGCGTTGAGTTATATGGTCTTCCGACGGATTGGATTAGGAAAGAAGAAAGAATCCGGGTCCCACAAGTTTTCTACTAACCAGACGCTCTGGTGGCAGCGATCGGATACTGCCACCTAGCGTTCGGTCAATTCCAGTAAGGTCCAAAACCCCTGGAATCGCGACCGGACGCGTCCGGTGGACACCGACCGGACGCAGCTAGAGTCCGATGCAAGCTTTCACCTTCATCTTTGAACGACCGGACATAGAGCCACCATCTGACCGGACGCTAGGAGAACACCGTTCTAGGGTCTAGTCACTCCTTCGCAGCAAGTTCACCTCCTGTGAACTGACCGGACGCTCGACATCAGAGTCCGGTGCAGCGTCCAGTCACTCCTTTTCCAGCGAAACTTCAAAGTCCTTTGTGCTGCCGGTTCCCAATCAAGTCCCAACTCCAATAAGATCCAAATAAACACCAATTGAGACTGATATGAGTGACCTCTCTCAAACCCTCATGTTTTTCAAAAATATTTTGCCTTAGACTGTAATTCTTTTTAAGAAATTAGGCAATAAGAGGGCAATATAAGGTAAACGACCAAACAACATTCATGCATATGCAATGCAATACTTGAAAGTAAATCTAGTTGGTTGTCAAGTTTGATCCAAAGTTAAGCTTCTTCACACGCTTTACGGCGGTTATCTTAACCATGTTAGACAAGCCCTATATGCATTACCAAAAATTAAACATGTTGTATATTACAATGCAATGCAAGGGACAACACAAGCTTATTTTTTTAGTAAAGTTGCTAAAATCAAGAACATTGAGTTCATTCCGTAATCTACAAAATGTTGCCTCATCTAGCGGTTTAGTGAAGATATCCGCCAATTGATCCTTGGTACTTATACCTTCTAATGATATATCATTTTTAGCAACATAATCTCTAAGAAAGTGATGACGGATATCTATGTGCTTGGTGCGAGAGTGTTGAACCAGATTATTTGCAAGTTTTACCGCACTTTCATTGTCGCACAAAAGAGGTACTTTATCTAGAACTACACCATAGTCTAGCAAAGTTTGTTTCATGTAAAGTATTTGTGCACAACAAGCACCCGCGGCAATGTATTCCGCTTCAGCGGTGGACAAAGCCACACTATTTTGCTTCTTGGAGGACCAAGACACAAGTGATCTACCAAGCAAATGGCACCCTTCGGATGTGCTTTTTCTATCAACTTTGCAACCAGCATAATCCAAATTAGAATAGCCAACTAACTCAAATATAGCTTCTTTGGGATACCAAAGGCCAATGCTTGGTGTGTGCTTAAGATACCTAAGGATTTTTTTACGACAATTAAATGAGTTTCCTTAGGATTAGCTTGAAATCTTGCCCACATACTATCGGATTCATAAACCCAGGGTCCCTCGAGGATCGGCTTCTACACCAAGGCTCGCCCCAAGAGTCTAAAAACAACAGGGAAATGAACGGTCTAGCAACCGACCGGAAGGCTAGGCCCAAGAAGAGCGACACCCGCTCATCAGCTACTTTGGCCCACCTCTCTGATCGGAGCACTCAATTCAGGCTTCAGGCACCTTCGGACGGCCTCTCTGATCAAAAGGCCTGCCCTGAGCCCTACTTTCGACTCCAACCCTATGTCCCTTTGATCAGGGCTTGTAGGAACCCTGCTCACCGCTCTTCTCTGACCGGCACACTCAGAGCCGACTGGAGCCATCCGATCGGGGACGCCCGCTCGGAAGGAACCAGAAGGCATGTGGAGAAAGGCAAGGCAAGGCTCACAAGTCAAAACCATTATACCAGGCATCATACCTTGCACGGAACAACACTCTATGGCCACCCTAATACAAATAGTATTGTAGGCGCCGATGCCTCCCACTATAGTATGGTAGAGGCCGCTAAAACTCCCATACGGTAAAACCCCCCACGTGTCCCTAGACATCGATAGCGGTATGGGCACTAGGATTCACTATACCAGGTGAACATAACAAGGCTCCTCACATACCTCTAGGTATTAAACAGTTTTTTGCAGGTACTAATGTCAACCCTTCCCGAAGAAGACAACGCCATCTCCCACATGCACTTGATATTCTACAGTAACATCAACAGCGTTGTGGGGGCCTACCACTATCCAATCCTTGTCAGCATGGGCAACAAGGCTTAAAAACATCCATACCCTCTCCTTCTTACCTGTAAAGCCATCTCCTTCATCTATAAAAGGGGATGGACTCCCTCCAATAGAGGGAACTGAATGATCGAAGACCGATTCTAGTAGGCCAGAGTTCCTTAGATCGATAGCTCACAACCACAGAACCACCAAGTTCTGACCGCAAGCACACGCTTGAACTCCTAGCTCATAGCGAAATTCCTGTCACTCTCGGCCCTTCTGGTCGGAGCCGACCAGACCTCTTGTATACCCCATCTTTCTCCTTCTTGTTTGTAACCCCACTACAAACTTCGAGCACTTGGGCTCGGGAATAAAGTCACCGACTGACCCTGACTAGATGTAGGGCATGTTGCCTGAACCAGTATAGATCCTGTGTCATTGAGTGCTAGGCCACCTCCGATCACAACGTACAACAAAACTATAAATATTCACTAGTTAGTCACTTTCTGCACCGACATTTGGCACCGTCTATGGGGAAGACGCTGTACGTTCAACACTTTTCTGGTCATCAGATGGCCCATTCTTTCACCACCCCCACCGTGGTGGGCTCGGGCGATACGATTCGCTTTGGCTCATTAGAGTTCCCCGCACTCTCGCCTGCTAGGATGTGGGTTCCACCCGTCTTCGAGCCATCCCAGGCCTTCCTCTTCGAAAGCCTAGACTTTGTCACCGACCGACTCGGCGTACTCCACCTCCACGAGGAGACTTGTGACCCAACACCTATCGGAGAGATGTCCTCCATCAACTCCAGGAAGCACGACTTCGACGGTGCGGCATCTGCGCTTCATTCTAAGCAAACTCTCTGCTCAAACCTCGCTGTAAGTAATATGCATACTACTACTCGCTCTTTATTTACCATCTCTCACCAATCACCCAGAGGGAATGTACCACCCATGCCACAAACACCATACGATCGGTTACCCTATGGCCTCACATCCTCCATGGATGCATTCGCTAGGGGGCTCCGAAGGATACTGGCATGATCCCCCCTCATGTCTAAGTTCGTGGGAATAGCAGGCTGTGTTCCTACCATTTCCCTCAAACTCCTGGATGGTGAGGGCGAGAGCGACGGTTCCAGCATCGATGATGTGGCATCCTGCCACTGTCCGCCCTAGGAGTGCGCTATGGCGGACGCTCTAGGACAACCGTCGATGGTTGCGGAGTCTACACAAACTCAAACCCCTCTAGACCCGCATGCGGGGGCCCTCGCGTCTGCGCAAGCACACACCGAGGAATTACGACAACGACGGCAGAACTAGCCACCACCTGCACCAGTGCCATTAGTACAACCCGTTGCACCCCATGTGCATGGCCTGATGAGCGGTGCCTGGGGTCATGCCCGTCAGGTCCAACACGACATCATGAACGAGGGAAACGATCTCCCTTAATTCGCCCGGGCTGGCTAGAACATCGCCGCTATGGCAATGCTTCGGCGCAGCATTCTCGGGCCCATCGACCCCTAGGAGCGGGTAGTCTACCGAAACCTCTAGGTTCTAGTAGAAGCCACTGCCGTCCAATAGGCAGAAAGCTCCGCGTTGCGACTCTGACCCACGCCCTCTCTCCCCACCGGGGGGGACGAGGACACACTAGATGGATCGCTCCATTCACTCACCGCCACAGCCATTAGGCCTAGCTCGGGGTGTGGCAATCGCGCCATGCTCCAACCTAGCACCTGCTCCACGCCAACCACCGGTACACGAGTGGAAGTTGGCTCAGTTGCCAAACATGATGGGCATGTCGATCTGCTTGAGTGGGTATGCCTATGTTCCCAAGATCACCCCATGGAAGGGGGAGCCCGCTAGGTGGAGTTCTAACCAGGGGATGCATATGGTGTCGAGGGTGTCAACATAGAGGATGTTGAGGCTGTTGCCTCCGTCCATCAGCACCTTGGTGAGGTGCTTCTTGCGGACGATGGGGTCAACGATGAGCGGGTAGCATCCTGGTCTCACAACGTCGGAGGGATGGTCCCTTTGATCGAAGGTGATCGGAGATTTCGACCAGCTAAGGAAGGAGGGGACGACTGAAAGGTCCTTGTTTGGTTTTGGTAATTGAGTGACAACTTAGGTGGACTAATTGTGTTTATGTAAGATACACAGGTGATTAGTCCACAGGTACATGTGTGTGAGCAACATATGCCATGAAGGTGAAAATGGCTTGGAGATGTTGCAAAGCTCACACATGTGATGATGAAGGAGCTTAAATGCACATGAGACATGACATTGAGTCATGTGATCAAGGTGGAGAAGATCAAGACAAGACTTGGCTTGATGGATCGGTTGCAAGCGTGAAGGGCAAGTCGGAGGCTTTGGAGTGATGGACCGCGTGGCGGTGAAGCTTGAGCAAGACTTGGCGCCGATGGACGATGGCAACGGTGAAGAGCAAGTAGAGTCAAGATCGATGAACCAATATGATCATGTGATGATATGAAGTGGATCATATCATTGTTGATCGTGTTGGTGCATGTGTTGCATCGACTTTGAAGGAGATGGAATGGAATGCGCAAGGCAAAGGTATAACCTAGGGCATTTCATTTCACCGGTCATAGGTGTGTAGAGAAGTTTATGACCGGGTTTAGGATAGATGGCCGTACTATCAAGAGGGGCAAACTTGTTTACATATCGGTCATCTAGTGCCACTCGAGTGATCTAACTTTGCATCGTCGCTAGGATCGAGTGGCGTGGCAAGTTGAGTGGCTAACATCCTTTGGGAAATGATTGTGAAAATGCTAACACACATACACATAGTGGTGTACACTTGGTGGTGTTGGCACATTTACAAAGGAGGTGGTGTTTGCAGGGGTGAGATGGGTTTGGGTCCCTCTCTCCCTCTCGCCTCGTAAGCTCGGCGGGATTCGGCGCTTTTGGGAAAATGGAATGTCTATTTTCTATTGCGCCGGATGCAAATTCTTGGTGGTTAGCACATTGGTGCAAGGGTGAAGAAGTTAGAAGTGAAAACGAGTTGGTCGTGAAGATGCTAGTGTCGGTCAACTGACTGGACACTGGATCTAAATGCACCGGACGCTGGCAGGCTGCATCCGGTCGCGCTAACGTGGAGTGTAGCAGTAGCTGGAGAGTGACCGGACGCTGGCTGCGTCCGATCGCGTTCGACCGGACGCGTCCGGTCATGCTCAGGAGCTTATTGGAAACGACCAGACGCTGGGGGTTCAGCGTCCGGTCAGTTAAGTGCTGCTGCGTCCGATCAAGTCAAGTGACCATTGGAACCGGGACACGTGGTCGTCTGCGAGCGACCAGACGCTGAGGTCCAGTGTCCGGTCAACATGACCAGAGCGTTCGGTCGGCCCGACCGTTGCCTAGTGAAGGGGTAACGGCTAGTTTAGCCCTTGGGGCTATAAATAGAAGTGGCCCTCGGCCATGGCTGGTGTGGAGCACCTCAAGGGACTTAGTGTCCATGCTTGTGAGTGCTTGGGAGCCCTCCATCACACATATACTTGATAGTAATCATTCGGTTGTGTGAGTGAGTGATTCTAGTGTGATTGCATCGTGAGGTTGCATCGAGTGGCACTAGATGATCGAGTTGCAAGTCGGTGGTGCTTGTTACTCTTGGAGGTTGCCACCTCCTAGATGGCTTGGTGGTGGTCTCCGTCGAAGCGCGCAAGAAGGTTGTGCGGCGCTCCGGAGAAGTGCTTGTGAGGGGCATTGTGCTCGCCCCGCGGGAGCCGCGAAGAGCAACTCTAGTAAAGCGTGTCATTGAGCTACCCTCACTCAAGGGGTAAGTTCTTGCGGCGCTCGACGTGCGAGCTTAGCGGGTGATGCTAATTAGCCGCCAAACCACCAAGTGAGCGGTCGACACAACAGGGACTAGCGTGTTGGCAAACACGTGAACCTAGGGAGAAAAATCATCGTGTCAACCTTGTTCTTCCCATTGGTTTGCATCCCCGTTACATAAGCTTGCAATTACTTTTATACATATTAAGCTTGTGTAGTTGCTCTTGTAATTAGATAGCTTGTGTAGCTTGCTAATTACCTTCTTGCTTGTGTAGCATAGAAGTAGCTCCCTTACGTGGCTAATTTGGTTTTAGTAACCTTGTTAGTCACATTGCTTAGTTTGTGTAACTAAGTATTTGCGCTCTCTAATTAGGCATTGGTTGCCTTGTTATTGAGCATTGCTAGTGAGCTTAGTTAGCTTTATGCTTTTGCTTACTAGCATGTGTAGGAGCTCCCTTGTTGTTTAAAGTACTAGTGGCATAGGTTTGTGTGACCTTGCTCCTAGAATTGTTTAGGAGAGCTCTAGCTAGCCCGGCACCTTAGTTGTATAATTAGTATCTTTGCAAGGTGCTAGTGAACATATATAGAGGGGTATAGTCTTGGCTAGACCGATTGTTTTAATTCCGCATTTATATCGGTTAGCCGACGCGATTAAGTTTTAGAAAAGACTATTCACCCCCCCTCTTGTCGCCATCTTGACCCTTCAACGACCGTCTCGGCGACGGATGCCTCCCTATAGTGCACCTTGTGCTAGCGCTTAGACAAGATAATGTTGGATCCACCAAAGATCATGATGCATTCCTCAGGGTTGGGGAAGCCATCCCCGTCCTTGCCCGCCGCACCTCCCTTCTTGGTTGTCACCTCTTTGCCGTCTCCTTCTTTCAGCCCACCAGCCTATCACAGGAAACATTTGAGGAGCTCGTAGTCCTTGTAGAGGTGTTTGATGGGGTAGGCATGGTTGGTGCATGGGCTATCCATGAGCTTGTTGAAGTGGTCAGGTAGGCCCTACTGGGGCTGCTTGCCTGTGCGATCAGTTGCGGCAACCAACACGGTGTTGTCTGGTCGGCGCCGATCCATTTTGTTCTTCTTGCCCCTCTATGTGGAGGGGCCCTTGTCTTGGTCTGTGCGCTTGGCCTTGACTTTGTCCCAACCTCCATTGAAGACCGCTCCGACCGCCTCCTCGTCGGAGGCATGGTTAGTGGCGACGTCGAGCAGGTCACGTGTGGTATGTGGCTTCAGGTAGCCAAGCTTGTGGGTTAGGGACTCGTAGGTCATCCTAGAGAGGAATACGCTGATGACATCCACATCGACGACATCAGGGAGGGAGTTGCATCGTTGGGAGAACCTATGGATGTAATCCTATAGGGACTCATTGGGCTCCTGCTGGCAGCTCTTGAGGTCCCATGAGTTACTAGGGCGGACATACGTCTCCTAGAAGTTTTCGACAAAGACCCTCTTGAGGTCCACCCTGTCACAAATGCTATTGTGCGGGAGGAATTCAAGCCATGTCCGAACATATTCCCCCATGCAGATGGGGAGATATTGAATGATGAAAAGGTCATCATCCACCCCTCCGGCTCGGTAGGTGAGCCGGAGACCTTCGAGACAAATACCGATGTTCGTCTCCTGGGTGTACTTGGTGATGTTGGTGGGTGGTCGGAAGCGTTGTAGGAACAGTACTCTCCAGATACGCCAGCCAAAGGCCCATGGTCCCAGGCCCTCAGGGCAAGGACTTCGGTCGTCTGACCGACGACCATTCCTGGGGCGTGTTTCACCGCTCCCCTTGATGGTTCGGCCAGGGCCCATGTTGCCTGCCCTTATCGTTGGCCAGTGGACGTCATCATCATGCCAGGCCTGATGTCGGTTACTGATGATACTATGAGTGTCTTGGTGTAGACTGAGGTGTTTGCGCACTGGCAGTTGGTGTGGAGCAGGCGCCACATCGGGCCATGGTGCAGTCGTGGCCTCTCAAGCCATGCTCGGCGGCTGTAGCAGTGAGCGGATGGAGCAATCTATTTGGTGCGTCCTTGCTCCCCCAGTGAGTGGGGAGAGAGGGCGCGAGTCAGAGTCACAATGTGGAGCTTTTCGCCTATTGAGCGACGATGACTTCTACCAGTGCCCAAAGGTTTTGGTAGACCACCCGCTCCTAGGGGTCGACGGGCACGAGAACGCCGTGCAGAAGCATTGCCGCAATGGTGATGTTCTAGCTAGCCTGAGCGAACTATGGGGGGTCGTTCCCCTTGTTTATGATGTCACGCTAGACCTAGCGGGCGTGACCCCATGCGCCACTTGCCGGGTCACGCGCATGGGGTGCAACGTGCTGCACTGAGCATGCTAACATAGCCGGTGGCTGGTGCTGTCGCCGTTGTCGTAGCTCCTCGGCGTGCCCTTGTGTGAGCACGAGGGCCCCCACACATGGGTCTAGAGGGGTGTGAGTCTGCTCAGACTCTGCAATGACCGATGGCTGTCCCAGAGCATCCGCCATAGCGCACTCCTAGAACGGACGGTGGCTAGGTGCCATGTCGCTGATGCTAGAGCCATCGCTCTCAACCTCATCATCTAGGAGTTCGTGGAAAGTGGTGGGAGCATAGATCGCCATTCCCACAAATTTAGATGTGAGAGGGGGCGGTGCCAGCGTCCTTCGGAGCCCCCAAGCGAATGCATCCACGGGAGACACAAGGCCATAGGGGAACTAGTCGCATGGTGTTTGCGGTGCGGACAAAATGGACCCTCTGGATAATCGGCGGGAGATAGTAAATAGATAGTAAATAATAGTATGCACATTACTCATGGTGGGGTTTGAGCAGAGAGTTTGCTCAGAATGAAGCGTAGGCACCTCGTTGTAACACCCCAGGTGTTTGGCTTCCACATTTGCACTTGCATTTCATGAACATGAGCATCATTCATCCATTCATGAGCTTATATTGCATGAAATATGTTTTCGAAACATTGCAACATATTGTTATATTTCATGTGTGTTTATTTTATGAAATGAATAGTGTGCAACACTCAAGTGCAACATGTGCAACTCACTTTAGTGAAACATGGTTAGTTAGTACTATGCAACAAAATCATGAAACATGTGAAACATGACTTTGAAACAAAGGTAACATTTCACTTGTTTTTCCATGTTTCAATGCATGTGATGCTTGATTTTGGTGTGACCAATGTGTAGTGTGGCTAATTATCCTCTAAAGCAACTTAGTTATACTTAGAATGTCATTAGGAACAATGTTCATGTTAATCATTTTGCCTAATTAGGTTTCCAAGTCATGGTTTGACTACTTTAGACCCCTAGAGCTCCTGGGTTTGACTGTTTAAAAAGTATAGCTTAGAGTGTTTGCATGTCTGAGCAACCTAAAGCAAAGTTGTAGCAAATTTTATGAGGAACAAACTTTGTTTAGGAGCCAAGTCATGAAAATATGTAGAACATGCTCAAAAAGGACCCACAAGTCAGTTTGAGGTCTATTTGGAAACTCTGAAAAATTTCTAAGTCATAAACCAGGATTTCAGTTTCGTGTACTCAACTTTGGCATGATTTTTCTCATGATCCTTTGAGAATTAGGTCTTGGTCCTTTAATAGGAATTGAAGATGGTATGAAGGGCTACAACTTTCATTTATATTGTTTTCACTAATTCTTCAGGTTTAGGAGATCAAGCACTGTCAATTCTTGCTGTCAGACCTTGATCTCTTAACTGAATCGGAGCTACAGTGTAACTGACCAGTTTCAGTGTTTCACCGCCGTGTGGCACCATGTGTCACAGCCGGCCTGACCGGCCAGGCCACGTCGGGCTGCCACACGCCAAATGAAGCCCCAGAGCACGCCTATGAGTCTCCCAGCGTCTCATTCCATTCCTTCGCCTTCTCCGCTCACAACAGCAGCAGCAGCGACAGCGCGCCGGCTCCGCCATTGCCGCCGAGCATGCTCCGTCACCTAGCTCCCTCGCCACCATGAAAATGTTGCCTCCAGCTAGCTCAAAGCTCCACCGTGTCCTCCTCTTCCTCCTCCACCTCTTGGCTGAGCCTATCGAGTCGAGGTGAGGGCACATTTGTCACTTCCGCTGCCACCGCCATGAGCGCGACCTCGCCGGAGTTCGAGGCCGCCGTGGTCGGGATAGCTAGGGTCCCTCTCATCCTCCTGTTCCTACCTAGCTAGCTCTATGGTGACCTCGTGAAGCTCGTACCGAGCTTGGAAGAGGCAATGGGGGCTCATCGTCACTAGCACTGCCACCAGAGCTCCGCCGAGCCACCGTGCGCCATGGCCGCCTTACCTAGAGTCCGCTAGAGCTTAGGGTTAGTAGGTCAATCGATGCGAGAGATCATGGCGAGCACGGAGGTACCCTCCTCGTCGCCGGTGAAGCCGCCGTCGGCGAGCTTCGCCACTGCCGCGCCGTCGCAGCCGCCTCCCCTATTTCCTCTCGCTGACCTGTGGGGTCATCTGACCTGAGGGCCTCGCTTGTCAGTGACTGAGTATTAGAAGCTAGTTCAAATATTTCCTGTTTTGATGCTGTTTTGTAAAAATTGTATCTCCAGTTTTGTAGATCCAAAGTGAGTGGTTCCAATTTTATTAGGATCATAGTGAAGTGTAGTATTTAGGAAAAATATAACATGAACACTTGTAGTAGAATTTTTGGATGAATTAAATAGGAACTTGAAATGTGTTTTTAAATGCATGCAAACTTGTTTAAATTATATCTTGAGTTTCTGTGCTCCAAAAATTATGAAATTTTGTTGGTGAGCTATTCTTGCTTAGTAGAAGCTCTGGTAAAAATTTGAGAGTCATTGCATGTATGGTTTGGGAGTTATAGATTTTCCTTTTATCATTGAATGATCCTTGTGTGAATTTTTGTAATTTATCTTGGAATCCAATGACCATGAAATTTTGTGGGGAATGTTATAGTACCTTAAGGATGCTAGGAAAAATATAAAATCTATTGCTTGACACTTTTCACTAGGGTTTCCTAATTATGTCATTTTAAGACATTGTGTCTTATCATTTTTGTGTAGGATGTTATACTTGCTCAAATGATGTGAAATTTTTATAGTGGTATACTTGGAGCATGCAGTACCTACTGTAATATTTGCAGATTAAATGGTGTAGTTCTCAATTATGTTTGTCATTTCTCTTAATGAATTAAATAAATTAAGAAAGGCATTAAAAGAAATGAATTGGTGGTGAACACTTTACTTTCTGGTGGTCTTGTGACATGTGTAATAAGTGAGTAGAGTTGGTTTTGTCCAATTAATTGTTTGCAACATAAGTTAATAAATATTTCCTGGCATTATGTCTTTCTCGATAGTTCTCGGGACCTTACAAAGTTCCCCATGATATTTTGGTTTGCTGGGAATGTGGTGAATACAAAAGTTGTAGATAACTTATGTATCTAGCTCCTATCAAAAGTTGGTGGCATTTGGCCCAGTAGTTTAGGAGCTACAGCTATTCAAAGTTAGATCACAGCGTTGCTTGTTCTCTGTCTTGTTTGGACCTGATTATATGGTTCTATAAATTTGACCTGATAAAGGTTGGAATCATGCCTTGATGTCTAAAAATTAATTGTAGGTAATTTCATAAGCTTTCCAAATTTTCTTGTTGCATGTCATTTGGAATTATAGATCTTCAGTTATGGTCAGTTTACCGTACCGCTGTATAGTCTCTATTTTGCTGAAATATGAGTGTTTGTGTGCATGCTTTGTTGCAATGTTCTTGTTGATTGTTAGGTGCTAGCCTAACTTGAGAACATGCTTAGGTACAGGTGCTAGATCCTTAACTGAAGATGAGCAATTGTATATTAGATTGTATAAACTTGGTAAGTTAAAGTGATTTGAATAGAGCTTAAGTCGGAAAACACGGACTGCAATAAGCATGTGCACTCCACGAGCATTTCTAACTTCGTTCATGTGTATCCATGATATTTATCGTGCGCATACATGCAATAGGTGTGCCGGAGGGAGTGACGCTGCTGGAATTCGAGGGAGCCAACCAGGAGGAGGAGCCTGAGGTGCAGGAAATCGACGAAGCAGCCACCAAGGAGGAGTTGCTCGAGTGCCCTAACCACCAACCATCCTCTTTCCTGAAAGGCAAGCCTCGAAGCATATTAAGACTCCCATGTTTTTACAAATACTTTGAGGATCTCTTATTGTTGATGATGCATTAAGTATAGGAATTGGTTGGAACCAATTGTTGAATTATATATTCATCATTGTCCAGATATCGTACTTGAATCCTATTTAAGTTCAAGAGCGGGTTAAATGCTTAGCCATGCTTAGTGCGGTAGAAGTCAGGTGACTTCCTGTCACCTGTGAGCTTTATGATGAGGTGGATCACGATTGGCTATATTTGCTATCGTGAAAAAGAACCATGTTAATAATGAATTAAGACCGGGCGGAGTCTTGTGTAGGTTTGGACATAGTGACTTCGTTTGTGTCGTTTAAGGACCGATACGCTGTACGTCCTTATGTCATATTGAACGTAGCCTAACACTTAGCTGGCCGGATAAGTCATTCCGACCGCAAAGCCTAGTAGCTCGATTCAGGCCAGAGACGTGAGTAGGGGTCTATAATTTGGATGGAAGTAAGGATGTGCGGGGAGCCATTAGCGTAAGCCCAAGGGCGGGTTAAGTCATCGAGCACTCATGGCAGAGTGGTTCTCTGATTTTATGGCACTATTCGAACTCGCGACTCCTGAATTGTACCAACGGTGACTTTGCGACCCTGATGGGGGAAGCAAGGTTTGTGTTAGGAATACCCCTGCAGCTGGATAGGAATCGATTCGAATCGTAGTCTCTCCCGGATAGTGAGAACTTAACTGAGTAGCGGCAACGTAGATTCAATTAATTTAACGATATGGTTAAATGGATGATGATGATAATGTTGCCACGATTTATACCTGATATGGTTATTAATGTTTGCATCTTAATCAAATGATTGCTTAGTATAGGTGCTAATGTAGACGACAGGTTAATGGCTAAAAGTCACTGCTAGTTCAGGTTAAGAGTTGATCATTATTACTTATGCTTTTCTGCAAAAAGAAAGTGTCAGCCAGATCCACTAAATTAAGCTATGCATGATCCTTGGTGTCATTTGTTTTGGTTTCCGACAGGTAAGTCTAGCTGAGTACATTCTCGTACTCAGGGTTTATTCCCTCTTGTTGCAGATGACCTTCTATATCAAGGCTTCTGTAAGTATTATCTCCACCCGGCGGATGACGAAGACTAGATCATGGGTATGATCTCTGTTTCTCTTATCTGAATGCTTTTGCGGGTTGTGATCAGCAAACCAGTATTTGTATTTGAACTCAGTGTGTAAGTTAAACTATTTGCTTCCGCATACTTTACAAGACCTGTTTTGTAATAACGATGACTCTGAGGTGTTGTAACCTATTTGCAAACCATCTGTGAAATGTTGTAACGTACGACATGTTATGTTGAATTACTGTGATCTTGGTTGTATGCACGTTGGTTTGAAATCCTTCGAGGTTTCAGTTGACTACCGGGTTTATATGGGCTCAAGTGCGAGAATTTGATCGTTTCGGTGATTGTTTTTGTACTTGTGCTCTTATAAATTGGTCGGTTCTGTGACACTCGTCATTGAAGTCATCGTGCGTCCCAAAGCCGAGGGAGGGTGCCCCTCCAACGGGTGCCAGAACAAGTGCCTCCTCGCGGAGGTGTAGTACGCCGAGCCGGTCGACGACGAAGTCTAGGCTTCTAAAGAGGAAGGCCTGGGACGGCTCGAAGACGGGTGGAACCCACATCCCAATAGGTAGGAGTGCGAAAACTCTAGTGAGTCGAAGCGAGTCGTATCGCTTGAGCCCGCCATGGCAAAGGTGGTGAAAAAGTGGGCTATCCGATGACCAAAAAGTATTGAACGTACAACGTCTTCTCCACGGACGGTGCCAACTGTCGGTACAGAAAGTGACCAACACATAAATATTTGTAGTTTTACTATATGTTTTAATCGGAGGTGGCCTAGCACTTAGTGACATAGGGTTTATACTGGTTCACGCAACGTGCCCTTCGTCCAGTTTGAGTCGGTCGGTGACTTTATTCCTGAGCCCAGGTGCTCGAAGTTTGCTGTGGGGTTACAAACGGAAGGCAAAAAGATAGGGGGTACAAGAGGTCTGGTCAGACTCTGGTCTGAAGGGCCGAGAGTAATGGGAGTCCCGCTATGTGCTAAGTGTTCGAGCGTGTGCTTGTGGTTTGAACCTGGTGGTTCTGTTGTTGTGTACTAGTGAACTGATCAATCTCTCTATTGGAAGAGAGCGCATCCCCTTTTATAGATAAAGGGGATAGCTTTACAAGTGAGAGGGAGAGAGTATGTATGCTGCTAAGTCTTGTTGCCTATGCCAGCGGGTACAGGATGATGGTAGGTGCCCACAATACTATTTAATGTTAGATGCATGTGGGAGGTTGCGTCGTCTTCTTCTGGTGTGACAGATGTTGGTGCCTGCCACACTGTTGATACCTAGAGGCATGCAAGGGGTTTTACCATGTTCGCCTGGTATGGTAAATGCCGGCGCCCATAACACTGTTGATGCCCAGAGGCATGTGGGAGGAGCCTTGCCGTATTTGTCTGGTATGGGAGTTGATGGTGCCCACAATACTATAGGGGAAAATATCGGCGCCTACAACACTGCTTCGGTTCTAGTCACGCTAGGGAGGTCGTAGGGGAATGTCCTGCAGGTGTACAGGGTACAGTCCTTGGTATTGCGGTTGACTTGAGTGCCCTGCCTTACTTTCTCCGTCCGTTTCCTAGTCCTTACCGAGCGGGCGTCCCCAGTCGATTGGTCCAAGTCGGCTCTGATTACACCAGTCGAAGAGGAGCTGTAAGCAGGGGTTTTCGGCGCATCCCCGGTCGAAGACGCGGGTCAGAGTCGAAAGTGGCGTTTGGCCAGGCCTTCCGGTCGGAGATGCCGTTCCGGAGGCGGGCTGGAGACCGAAGCGAGCGCTTCGGTCAGAGAGGCGGGCCGGAGTCCGAAGCGGGCGTCGTTCCTTCTCGGCCAGGCCTTCCGGTCGGAGATTGGATCGCCCTTCTGGCCTGTCCATTTAGGTTTTTGGACCGGCCCAAGAGTCGCGCGTCGTTCGCAACGTTGTCTGCTGGGCCGAGCCTTTGCTAGGAAGCCAGTCCATGAGGGACCCCCGGTTTATGAACCTGACAATACGTCTGAAACACTTGAAACATAGACTTGCAACATGTCTAAAAACACCTGAAACATATGAAATACAACGTCGGCGGCGGCCACAGCCTACCTAGTGGGGAATTGCGGTGGCGCAGGCCTCCTCTTCCTGTCGACGGTGCGAGGTGGATGGGGGCGCAGGTGCAGACCTCTATAGGAGCAGGCGCAAGCCTACCCTGCCTCCCCTTCCACGACGGGTGAGGTGGATAGGGGCGTAGCTCGAGACGGTGACGCGACGCTAGGCGCAGAGCAACATGGGATAGGGTCAGGTGCGGCGTCGCTGCGCTTGAGACGGCCGTGGCGGGCAAGGGCTTTGCCCGTGGCGAGCAGCCCCTGTGATGGAGAAGATGGGTGGTACTGGTTTTTTTTTGGAGGAGCCATGAAGGACTGAAGCGGAACGCAGAGCGGAGTGGAACGAGTGGCGTCGCGGGCAGGAGTGAGCTGTGGGGAAAGATAGCATCGAGGCGGGTGTGTGGGCGCATAGTGTCCAGATAAGGCCGAACGCCCGTGTCAAAGTATTATTGAATAATAAAAATTACCAATTGGCTGAAAAAAATAGACACCTGAAATATAGAAGTAAATTTATAGAGCCCCTCAAGTGGTGCTCCAAAAACACCAATTTCATACCTTCCATGAAGTTGGATAATAATTACTAAAAACATTAAACTACATAGACTACATTTATATCTTATTTTTGTCACATCTGCTCCATGCGCATCACCATTGAATGCACGTGAGGATGCGTGTGCTCTCTCTGGCTGTAGCTGCACACGCGACCCATATACATCCGAAGGTGAATGCACGTGGACGTATATGTCCTTAAAGGCAAATTTTTATTTTCAAATCTAATCGTGCAATTGTATCATTGAATTGAACAAGAGATAGACCCACGAGCCAGTATTCGGGCTCACATCACGACCGAGTCGGGTTAGAAGGTTTTTTCCCTCACTTCCACACATATTACCTATCATATCATTGCTTCAACATCAACACTAACATATGTCAAACACAATTAGACGTGTACTGCATCAAGCTTACATTACTGTCGCATCTCCTAGCAACAGATTACAACCCTCGCGACTGAAAACACAGTACAGTGAGATAGAAAGGCGGCGCCGAGGCGGTTAAAACGGTGCGCACGGCGCCTTCTTTCAGAAACCTACGACACGAGGACGAGCAGCGGAACAGCCCAGACTTGAACAGGAAAATTATAGGAACTGGTGCAAGCACGCTGTGCACGCAAAATGTACATCACTGCACAAATCGCGAATTGTTAAGAGTGGTGGGATCGGTAGAGCACAGGTGCCATCTTCGTTCACCAGGGAGTTTTGTCGCCTGGCCCAGCAAGGATGATCTGCAACCATTTCAATAAGGTAAGAAAAAATGTTGCAGCAGTATGAGACTCGTACATAGTGCTTGTCGAAGGCACATACATTGCAATCTATAGCGAAACGCCGAGCAAGCATGATGGCTGTGTTGCGTTCTCGAGTGCTCTCGAAGGCTAGCACCAAGCTGAGGTCGTTTCTGGGTCGCCAAAACATTGCCTGCGAGGCTGCTTCGCCTCCACCTCTAACACCACATAACTGTAACAAAAACAGCAAGGCCTTTAGGGGCTGGGAGAATCATCTCACTTGTCAACTTGGACTGAGCCTCTGTAACAACCCTTAAAGACAGGCAGGTTTTTTGCCATAGTAGATGCACCAATATGTAATATAATCCTTCGCAATCACTATCTAACAACGAAAGAGAAGATATGATGTTACTCATGCATTGTACCATACCTGCATTGATGAGGAATAGAATTCCTTGGCAACTAACCGACTTCCCTTTAGTAAGCCTCATCCGCAGTCTTCCGACATTGAGTACATGAACTGACTCTTTTGGCTGGTCAACGCCATTCAATTGAAGCACAACCACCTGTAATAAGACACAAAGCAAGGGGCAGTTAGGAACACCTGCTTAAGGTTATAATGGTTGTGCCTTGATTTGATTTCTAGGCTATGTTACCAGCAGCACTATTCAAATTAAGAGCAGCAGATGACATGTTTAATAGTACGTGTGCACAGTTGAAAAATTCAAGCTAATATACTGGTCATGCCGATTCAGACTACTTATTTGGTAAATAGGAATAAATGCTTCAAAAAGTTGCGATCTCAACATGTCATATTTGTGCAAAAGAAATGCCATAGAGTGGCAAAGGATGCTGGAATCATACATTGAATTCAGTTTCAGGTTTCCTTACGAGTGTCTCCACATAATCAACCAATCCAGCATCTGCTAACAATAATAAACACATGTTAGTCATGCAATAACCAACACATACAAATACTGCTCACCAAATGTGTCCAGTCAAACAAACCAGGGTCTACTGGCCCAGCTGTCTTTGCTACTGCAATTTCACCACCAACATCGATTTCAGCTTGCAAATAGCGTCCAACATCATGCGGCTCTAGAGCATATACTGGTCTTGTGGCACCTAAAGAGGTTCAAAACAAAAGATGTAAAAAGCACTGGCACTCTGAATTTAATGCGACAAAGACAGAGCATGATTCCACCTGAAATAATCTCTTTGTTGCTTTCTTTTGGATGTATCCGGAACCACTGGATTGAAATATTTGACAAATCCATGTGAGTACCACTCAGACCAACTATACGTAGCATTGATCCTAAGCATTGGAGACCTTCCAGATCGAATGAAGGGATGGTACCATTTTCTTTTAACCTTTTATGCATTTCCAACTGCCAGAAACATATTTCTAAATCAGTAATGTAACAAGGTCTTATATTTGACACAACAAAAGATCACTACTGCTGGAAACACTTCAGATGTTGACAATAAAACAGCTTGAGGCTGTCTGAGGACAGCAGTGACTAGAGACACACAGTTCACTTTTTGTGACTGATCCAAGCAGTACCATAGCTTTTCCCCCGAAATAAAAGAAGTGGCATATACGCATCATGCTTCTGAATAGAATGGCGCTTGTGTTATTTATACTTACTTCCAGTACACTAAATAATACCAATTCCAGAATACTAACAAATTGAACCAGGTATTTGTAACAATAAAAAGTATACCTCTTTCAAAAGATTAACACAATCCTTGGACTTCTCAACAAATGTGTTACGTAAAATTCGTATTTCATTTTCCAGATCCATTGCCTAGACAAACGCAAAATGTATCATGTGACCATACGATGAAGAGAGTATACACACTCCAATTGATATACTGAGTTGTATAGTAGGTATGATTATCCCAACCTTGCTGGGCTGATGCAACATTTTGATCCTCCGGGCTTCTCTAACTTCTTTCTTTAGTTCTTCCATGTCCTTCCAAACATCAAATAGATATCAGAGACATGTTCATAGTTGAAAAGGGTATGAAGATAAGGTTGTTTATAAATTTGAAATGATGTAAAACCTCTAGATGCATATATGTATATACAAAGGGAATAACTTCTGCAAGTTCCAAATAAAAGCATGGCACTTGAGATTTGAACTAAAAATGCCAACAACAAACCAAAAGGCATGCATTAAGGTCAATACAACTAATAATACAGCCATAAACAACAAAGGGAAACTCTGGGAAATATCTTCTAGGTTATCCCAAACCATACAGATGTGCAGAAATAAACTTTCATGTAAGTGTAACTAAACTTTATAATTTGCATAGGTCCAGAGAATTAAGCAGGTTTTCAGAACTGATCAGACTGATTTATGTAATAATGCAATTATATAGGAAATATAGATGGGTAAGACAAGACAAGATGTATCAACGAGTATGTCTAAACTAGAGGCAGCAAATTTATGCGTCAGCTTGTATCAATTGGAATGTAATGAGGATGAAAAATTCTAAAATTTATCCCATACTTGCTTCCCGGTATTTTGGGACATCTTCTCATGCTCCTGAACTGCTTGCTGAACTCTTTGGACAGCACTTTTAGCAGTTTCTATTTCTGTATGAGCATTAGCTCTTTCTTCTTCAACAATTCTCTTTGCATCTTCCGAAGCCTATGAGCAAGATTAAAAAAGAGCAAACCCTCAAATTTGTAAACAAATAACAATGACAATGCAGAGACTGGATGGCTAAACCCATAGTGCTGCCATTTTTTTCTGAGAGAAATTAATGCCAGAACATAATGTTTACAACGCGTAAGAAAATCAAATCCAAAGTAAGGTAATCATATGTTATGCTCACATAAGTAGCTACACGATTTGTGAGCGATTTTTAAATTACAGAAAGTCAGGTGAAATGAAGGACTACCATACCATTACAACAAGATTCAATTTTTTAGGCAGGCCTTCAACAGCAATGAGTATTAGTATAAACGACAAAGTGCCGCGTAATTCCATATCTATTATAATTTTGATAATTAAGTGCCTTAGGGCCAAGTGGGGTGCTTGGGCCACTTATTTTTATGATCAACGGGTGTGCTCCTCAGTCGAACATAAGAACCCCTTCTCAATTGGGAACTTCAATATGTTTCTGGTTGAGGTATTTTCTAGAAGATATTGAGATTTAACAGTTAAGTCAACTTGTTGCAGATCTCTCACATGTTGAGCAAGGTATCCTCTGAAAACATAGCTACCAAACAGCAACCTTTCAAGTAAATAGATTCTCATTCCTCAAATTATTAAGACACATTTACATAAGTTATACAACAATGTAAAACACACCTGCTTTAATGATTTTGCCAATTTTGTGACCTCTTCTTTTTGCTGAAGCAACTCAGCTTCTCTTTTGGAGAGCTGAACCGCAAGAATCTCCACCTACAAAACGTTATACCCCAATCAAATATCAAAATGACAAAGGAGCACGACCTCAGCAGGTTGCTGGAAGTTCCTTGACAAAAAATAAAATTACAGAATTTAGGAAACAAGCTGACACATTAAACTAGGCTAGGTGGAGTATAAATTTTTCATTTATAAGACATGATATTATATATATATATATATATATATATATACACACACACACACACACATATATGTCAAGGGGAAAGGTAAACCCAATAAATTGGCAAAAGAATATGAAGAAACCAACCATAGATATAGACTCCTCGATTTCATCCTTAGTTTTGCCTGTCACCTGACCTCTCAGTGACTCTAATACACTCTTTAGATTCTTCAAAAGAATATCCCGCTCCAGCAAAGCTACTTGTCTCCATTTAACCTGCCAGTTTGTGCAAGTCAAACAAAATATTCAGTGTTATATGTTTGGTCAGGCTTACAATTATTGGAAAACTACATTCATCAGGGAACATATAAGCCAACACACTAATAAAGTGCACTACATATTTGTGTAATCATATAAGTATGAAAAGTGGTATTATGTTATTGAATCAATTTAAATACAACTGGCACGAATACACTGAAATGAAGGGGTCTGAACCTCATTCGACAACAGCGTGGCAGTGTTGAGACCCTTCTCAAACTTCATCGCAAGTTCACGGACAGAGAGACGCTGACGACGATCAAGTAGATCTGCAGTCTCCTTTGCAACGATCTCCTTGAGAGGTGGCATTTCTGGACCATCAGCCAGCTTGATCACTATACCATTTGAACCATTCTTGTATGTGGGGAATTTATTTCTGATAATATTTGCTGGACGCAATGGTCCTGGCCGCAGGACCTCGCTTTGTGCCTTGCTCCCATAAAGAGTTGCTGCCTTCGTCATCTATAAAATACCCTTCAATCCTGGTCCACAAAACAAAGAAATGTTATTGTGAAATTCAGAATTTACCATTTCTATATTCTATTTGGATAAAAAATTGCCATTTCACGTTTTCTTTTGCTAAAAAGAATGCCATAAAGAAAAGAATATTGACCAAACAACAGAACTTGCACAATGGAATCCAAGAATATAAAGGTGGATACAGGCTGGATAGGCACTAAAATATGACCTAATTGTTTCCACCATGTACAGCTTGCGTGCAGCATCAAATGATAAACATCAATTGAGCTTATCTTTGAGATGATATAGAAACAAGGAAACAAAAGGTGGATTCTCAAGACCAAAAAAAAAACAATTTCTAAACACTTTCTTTAACAATATACGCACCAGAAGAAAAGGAAAGAAAATAGGCACTCACAAACATGGTCACAAAAGGTTGCTTTCTAGCAGCAAACAAATGGATAACAAATGATTGCATCCTGCAAGTGTTAGACAAAATAATGAAGCATGAATCCATATAAGCCTCCAATAAATGTGTACAGAAACCCTTAACAGCAAATTCGAGTACTGAGCTGAAATTAAGACCAGAGTGGAACCAAGCACTTTTGACATCGCTTTCTTGAAATTCAAACCTGGATAGTCAGGGGACGGGAAGAATGCAACTTTATCAGTGAATAAGAAAAGCATCCATGCTTTACAGTTGGGAGTGGGCCACCATTGTTTGTTAGGAAAACGCAAGTGTTTGGTAGCACAGAGGTAGACTGCTAGAGAGGTGACTGTAAACAGGAAAACGGCATCTAGTGACACCACGGAAGGTCAGAATTTCCTCACATGACAGCTTCCCGTCGCTACCTCATTTATTCCACATGTAGAAAGTCAAACAAATTACGAAACCAAAAACGATATCTGAAGTCATCCGGGGACAATAGAAGTCGAGGACAGCCTAAATCATAATCCGTGGCAGCTTCAGCTGTAAGGACCTTATGGCTTGAAAGAAATAGCAGTACATTACACTAGTAGTCAGTAGAGCATAAGTAAGTGCACGACAGGACATTAGAGCTATTGAGTCGCCTAGCCCGTTGAGCTTACTCCGTATTTCCCCTTTTTTTTTTATCAACACAAGATTACAAGAACCTCCGTTAGCAAGCGAAGCCAGTACAGCTATTTTTCTTCGCCAGTACGCTAGTACAATTATTGGCGTAGACCCAACGATCAGATCGTTCAGCTGTTCGGTTGGCTGATAAGCGAGGCTGAAAAGTACTGTTAAGTACGGTAACCAAACAATGCTTCGAAACGAAAAAGAAACATACGGAGCTTAGTCTACTCCTACTAGCCCCAGAGTGCAAGTAGACGAGTATTTGTATTTGCAAGCTCTACAGGGCCCCATCATCAAGAGTATAAACAACTGGAGTCCAGCTGTAGCACATTCCCGTCGCAGGACTAACCACCCAACCGCTCCACGGAAATGCGAGCCCCGGCCCCACGCCTCAATCTTCTACGCTGGCAACCCAAGCCAAGGGGTGGAACGAACAAAGCGTGTCTCGATGATGGGCAACGCAGAACGCGAAGAACCTTAAACGCTACTACAAGCAAACAGAGCGGAAAGATCCAAACTCTCCGCTCCCCGAGCGAGGAGTACATACAAGCATCAAACAAAACGACAAGGCTAAGAAAAAAAGCACGCCAAAATCCGCGTAGGGAGGAGACATAATGGTTGATACCGAGAGGTAACTAACCCTCGCAATGCGCGCGCCTTGGCCGCGGCTCAGGCGGCCGCCTCCACGGCAGCAGAGCTCGAATCGAGTCGCGGGACTCACAGCAACAGCAGCAGGGGGAGAACTGCTGGCCGCGGAATCGGCCCGCAACCCCGCGCCGCAATGGGGGGTCGCTCCGGCGAGAAGCCTGCGGCGAGATTGGGGATCTCGCGAGGGCGAGGGCGATGCGGTGCGGGCCAGCGGGGGAGGCGGAGGCGGAGGTGGTTGCTTTTCTGCGCGGGTTCTGCTCGCGCCTCGCGCGCTCGGCCTTCTCTCTCTGCTGGAGTGGTGGTAGGGGCTTATGGGCTGGCAGTGGGAGCAGGGGAGGGCGGGTGGCAGCTTTCGCTCAGTTCACTGGCTTATAAGCCGTACGGAACGAATAAATAGTATTTTTGTTTCACTACAGATCGATCCACGGTATTTGTGCAGTCGGTTCGTTAAGCCGTAGCTTATCGTAAATAGTTGAAATAGTATTTTTTTCTTACATAAATTAATTAATAGTATTTTTTCACGAATCAGATACAAACCAACATGTTGTCGCTGTTGAACGGCGATCGCTGGTCCGGCGCCCCGGCCGGGGGCATCGCATCTCTCCTTTTGCTAGGGCCACACTGCACAACGTGCATCTTTCTTTCTTGTTTCCTGGTTCACAAGGCAGGAAGGACCATAGGTAGAAGAAGAAAAGAAAAGCTCAACAAATTCCCCCTTTTGTACGTTGTACTGTGTGTTTAAATTTTGTTAATTCATACTATTTCCACTTGCATAACCTTAACATTATTGCTATCCTCCTATGGATCTTAATTAATATGGGGGCTACTGATATGACATACCAGAAATGTTACTTTAGAGGCATAAAAAAAGGGGTGTCACTTTAGAGAATTTGGTTATATGGGGCTTTAATTAATGTACATATAGTGATTGTATCCAAATTCCTGACATGCATTAGTCATTGTTCTGATTGTATATGTCTTATAACTGAATTCGAATAGGATGAAGATGTGACATCCTCCTCCACCATTTGATTGTATTTGTTTTAACCCCCTCGGCGTCTAATTCTTGCACGCATATAAAAATCAATTAAAAATAAAAATCCGTTGGGATTGGCACGCCATCACGCCAAAGTCGAGCACACCAGTGACAGTGACCATGCGTCACAGAGGAGTATACAAGCAACGTGCCTGAGCAATCTGTGTGCCTGCATGCGCCCCTCGCGCGTCCGGATCCGGTGCAGCATCCCACTCTGTGTGGCCGACACGATCCCCGCAGGAGGAACGCCTGTCCGTGGTGGGCGCAGAGGATCCCGAGCGGGGATCCCCACGAGCGCGAGGCGACCAGCTCGGGGGCGGGACCCAGGGCCCAGGCAGGCAGCAGCCAGGAGAAGGCCGGTGCCGCTTATCCCGGACCCGAGCAGGCGGGTGGTCGCGCCCAGCGACGACCGGTGGCGGCCATCGCTCGGACACGACACGAAGCTGGTGGCGGGAAAGGAGGGGGCCGGGCGATGGCGGGAGTCCGTTACGACGTTTTATGCGGAGCCCCTTGCAGTTGCCCGGTATCTGTAGAGGGTCATCGAATCAACCCCTCACCAACCTAGGCCCCGTTCCCGTTCGCTTGAACTTACGAATGGTCTCACAGAACATCAGCATCATTATTTGACGGGAAGGAAAGGAAGGCCGCGCCGCTGTCGCTGTCAGGGATTAACGGCCGGTCCGGTCTGGCTATTCACTGCCCTGCCGCGGCTGCTTGCAGATTATTAATTAATGCTTATAATAACGTAATGTTATGAATACCCGCACGGTCCGTGTCGACTGTTGGGGGCGTCGATTCGATTATATGTATAATCACGGCGTTCGGATGGTCCGCGCTACAGTGTTTTTGGATGCTTTTGGACGATCGAATAGTATTCTGTGAGAGAGAATAAGCTGAAATAACTATACCAGCCGAACGCGTTGAATATTGGTTGCCTTTGAATATTGGTTGCCTCAATTATCGGCGAGCCCCATGCTAAACGTAACCTGCAGGTTATACACACAACATGCTGCCTAGTAGTAGTAGCAGCAGCACTGAAGGCGAGAGCTTCTTTGACCTTGTCTGATCTCTTAAGCCCTTATTTAGTTTCACCCTAACTTCCAAAAAGTTGCTACAGTATCTGTCACATCGAATGTTTGCGGCCCGTGCATGGAGCATTAAATGTAGATAAAAAGAAAAAACTAATTGCATAGTTTGGTGGGGAAATTGCGAGACGAACGTTTTAAGCCTAATTAGTCCATGTTTGAACACTATTCGCCAAATAAAAACGAATGTGCTACAGTAGCCTCAAAATCCAAATTTCTCCAACTAAACAAGGGCTAAAGTCTTCACTCATGCATGTTCTATTCTTCTTCCAGAATAATTAATTAATTAAACGAACTCGATATGATCACTTACCGAACTCAGAGATAAAGGTTACCAGTCCAGCAACCCCAACAAACATGCTAATTCTAGCTCCTAGCAGCTAGCTAGCTAGCCACAGGAGAGATTAGGCTTAGGGGGTGTTTGGTTACTACAGGAAAATTTTAGTCCATGTCCCATCGGATGTTTGAACACATGCATGAAGTATTAAATATAGACGAAAAAAATAACTAATTGCACAGATTGTGGCTAATTTGCGAGACGAATTTTTTAAGCCTAATTAGTCCATGATTTGACAATGTTGTGCTACAGTAAATATATGCTAATGGCGGATTAATTAGGCTTAATAAATTCGTCTCGTAAATTAGTCTCCATCTGTGTAATTAGTTTTATAATTAACTCATATTTAGTTCTTCCAAATAGCATCCGAACGTCCGATGTGACATAGACTAAAATTTAGTCCAGGAAACCAAACACCCCCTTAACGTGAAGATTTTGCACTCTGTGTGTCGAAACTCGAAGTAAGGAGGTGGGAGAGAGTGAGAAAAACCCACGCAGCGCTCGCCATCATTGCTGCTGCCAACGCCGTGCAGTGCGACAGTTTTGTTTTCTAATTAAACAGCGATCGTGCAGGCAGTGGTCATCAGTCAGCAATACTATGATATAGATATCTTGCGATGGAAGGCACGGCGGCGATGATATGATGCGTAATTGACCCAATTAAGCAGCAGCGGCGACTAATCAATCAACGCGCGCTCT